>NC_088399.1:99063579-99161079 GCF_034236695.1 Oncorhynchus nerka | reverse complement strand
CCTGTCTATATTAACACTGAGACACAGAGAGCCTGTCTATATTAACACAGAGACTCAAAGAGCCTGTCTATATTAACACAGAGACACAGAGAGCCTGTCTATATTAACACAGAGACACAGAGAGCCTGTCTATATTAACACAGATACAGAGCGCCTGTCTATATTAACTCAGAGAGCCTGTCTATATTAACACTGAGACACAGAGAGCCTGTCTATATTAACACAGAGAGCCTGTCTATATTAACACAGAGACACAGAGAGCCTGTCTATATTACCACAGAGAGCCTGTCTATATTAACACAGAGAGCCTGTCTATATTAACACAGAGACACAGAGAGCCTGTCTATATTAACACTGAGACACAGAGAGCCTGTCTATATTAACACAGAGACTCAAAGAGCCTGTCTATATTAACACAGAGACACAGAGAGCCTGTCTATATTAACACAGAGACACAGAGAGCCTGTCTATATTAACACAGATACAGAGAGCCTGTCTATATTAACTCAGAGAGCCTGTCTATATTAACACTGAGACACAGAGAGCCTGTCTATATTAACACAGAGAGCCTGTCTATATTAACACAGAGACTCAGAGAGCCTGTCTATATTAACACAGAGAGCCTGTCTATATTAACACAGAGACTCAGAGAGCCTGTCTATATTAACTCAGAGAGCCTGTCTATATTAACACAGAGAGCCTGTCTATATTAACACAGAGACACAGAGAGCCTGTCTATATTAACTCAAAGAGCCTGTCTATATTAACTCAGAGAGCCTGTCTATATTAACACAGAGACTCAGAGAGCCTGTCTATATTAACACAGATAGCCTGTCTATATTAACACAGAGACTCAGAGAGCCTGTCTATATTAACACAGAGAGCCTGTCTATATTAACACAGAGAGCCTGTCTATATTAACACAGAGACACAGAGAGCCTGTCTATATTAACACAGAGACACAGAGAGCCTGTCTATATTAACACAGAGACACAGAGAGCCTGTCTAAAAAAATAATAATTGCTATTCATATAAAATGTCAGATCATATTCTCAAATGATATTTGTCCATTTCCTCCTCTCAAGGCTGCTGGCATCCAAAGCCACATCCCCAGAGCAGACTAGCTGGCTGGAGTGTTTATGGACATATTCAGTCTCTTTCTATCTCAGTCTGTTGTACCCATTTGCTTCAAGATGTCCACCTTTGTTCCTATTCCCAACAAAGTGAAGATAACTGAACTAAATGACAATTGCCCAGTAGCACTCACTTCTGTCATCATGAAGTACTTGAGAAGCTAGTTCAAACTTCTTAAGGCTCATATCACCTCCGCCTTAGCTGACACTCTAGACCCACTAAAATGTACATGCCATCCCAAAAGATCCACGGACGATGCGATCGCTATTGAGTTTGAGTTTGAGTTTATTGTTATTTTTACAGGGACAATTCACAATTAATCAATGTCTCAGTAAAAGTGCCGGTTTTAGCCAGCCGGCTAATTTTCAAACGCAGTCCCTGGGCAGGTTATTAAAAATAATTACAATAACAATTCCGACAAATCAATGAGCAGTGAGCACATGCAGAGTAACATACAAGAATCAAATAATAGCACGCAGACAGAGTAACATACCAGAATCAAATCATAGCATGCAGACAGAGTAACATACCAGAATCAAATCATAGCATGCAGACAGAGTAACATACCAGAATCAAATCATAGTATGCAGACAGAGTAACATACCAGAATCAAATCATAGCATGCAGACAGAGTAACATACCAGAATCAAATCATAGCATGCAGACAGAGTAACATACCAGAATCAAATCATAGCATGCAGACAGAGTAACATACCAGAATCAAATCATAGTATGCAGACAGAGTAACATACCAGAATCAAATCATAGCATGCAGACAGAGTAACATACCAGAATCAAATCATAGCATGCAGACAGAGTAACATACCAGAATCAAATCATAGCATGCAGACAGAGTAACATACCAGAATCAAATCATAGCATGCAGACAGAGTAACATACCAGAATCAAATCATAGCATGCAGACAGAGTAACATACCAGAATCAAATCATGGCACGCAGACAGAGTAACATACAAGAAGCAAATCATAGCACGCAGACAGAGTAACATACAAGAATCAAATCATAGCATGCAGACAGAGTAACATACCAGAATCAAATCATGGCATGCAGACAGATTAACATAGGACAAGCTACACATAGCATGCACACAGAACAACATAGAACAAAAAGCAACAAGACAAATCCATAAAAGCAAGTGTTTCCACACCTCACAAGCTACAGACAACAGAAAGCATGGAAAGACACAGAGATTACGCTCACAAGTCTGATTGGCCTTTAGCCATGTATTCATGTGTTTTTGTGAAGGTTTGGTGATGCAGTTGTGTGTGTCAGATGTGTGTGTCTGTATTCCAGACATGGGAAGCTCTAACTGAGAAAGCAGATTGACTTAAGGTGCTTTTCCTGAAGGTGAAAAGTGCAGTGCACTTACTTCTCATGGCCTTGTGGATCTACTGCCGTAGGTCTGGGTTTTCTGTTTAATAAAAGTACTTAGTGGAGGGGGAGGCGCCAGGCTATTTAGGATCTTGAATAAAAGACATGCGTCAGTGTATTGCACAATATGTTTTCCAACTCAGGAGCTCATGCTTTCTGAGGATGTAACAGTGATGATGGCTATTGGGTATTATCCTATCAAGCACTTTGAGAGCCTGATTGTAGAACGGGTTTTAATGTTGCACATCAAGCTTGGGCCCAGCAGTTAAATCAAATCAAATCCCATTGTATTAGTCAAATGCGCTGAATACAACAGGTGTAGACCATACAGTGAAATGCTTACTTACAAGCCGACAATGCATAGATGATAACAACAGAGAATAGCAGCTGTGTAAAAGGGGAGGGGGGCGATGGAAATAGTCTGGGTAGCCATTTGATTAGCTGTTCAGGAGTCTAATGGCTTGGGGGGTAGAAGCTGTTTAGAAAACTCTTGGACCTAGACTTGGTGCTCCGGTTCCGCTTGCCATGCGGTAGCAGAGAGAACAGTCTATGACTAGAGTGGCTGGGGTCTTTGACTATTTTTAGGGCCTTCCTCTGACACCGCCTGGTATAGAGGTCCTGGATGGCAGGAAGCTTGGCCCCAGTGATGTACTGGGCCGTTCACACTTACTGGGCCGTTCACGCAGTTGCCATACCAGGCGGTTATGCAACCGGTCAGGGTGCTCTCGACGGTGCAGCTCTAGAACACTTTTGAGGATCTAAGGACCCATGCCAAATCTTTTCAGTCTCCTGAGGGGGAATAGGTTTTGTCGTGCCCTCTTCACAAATGTCTTGGTGTATTTGGACCTTGATAGATTATTGTTGATGTGGACACCAAGGAATTTGAAGCTCTCAACCTGCTCCACCACAGCCCCGTGGATGAGATTGGGGACGTGCTCGGTCCTCTTTTTACCGTATTCCACAATCATCTCCTTTGTCTTGATCACATTGAGGGAGAGGTTCTTGTCCTGGCACCACACGGCCAGGTCTCTGACCTCCTCTTCATAGGCTGTCTCGTCGTTGTTGGTGATCAGTTGTGTCATCTGCAAATGTAATGATGGTGTTGGAGTCGTGCCTGGTCGTGCAGTCATGAGTGAACAGGGAGTACAGGAGGGGACTGAGCACGCAACCCAGTGAGGACCACCTGTGTTCAGGATCGGCATGGCGGATGTGTTGTCACCTAACCTTACCACCTAGGGGTGGCCCGTCAGGAAGTCCAGGATCGAGTTGCAGAGGGAGGTGTTTAGTCCCAGGGTCCTTAGCTTATTGATGAGCTTTGAGGGCACTATGGTGTTAAACACCGCTCTGTATAGTATATATAATGAATAGCATTCTCACATACAGTAGGTGTCCCCTTTGTCTAGGTTGGAAACGGCAGCATGGAGTGCAATAAAGATTGCATCATCTGTGGATCTGTTTGTTACGTTCCCCAGTTTATGTGTTGTAGTTTGTGTTTGTGCATGTGTTTATTTCAGGAAATGGCTTCCGGAAATCCCTCAAGCAGCTGATTGGTCGACTCCAGAACTAATTGGAGAGCTGACCCCGCCCCCTCGTCAAGACAGCTGTCTCCAATTACACATTCCTTCAGAAGCTATAGAAAAAGCCAGTGTTCTGTTCAGGAGAGAGAGCTTTTTGTAGAGAGATTTTCTGAGATCTTTTTGTAGAGATATTTTCTGAGAGATTTTGCTAGAGGTTGATTTTGCTGGGAGTTCATTGCTTTGTGAGTTTGTTGCTCAGATAGAGCTTATTTTGATGTCCTTTGGTTCTTAGTTTGTTTGTGAAATTGTTTAATATTCTGTTTCATTTGTTCCCAGGGGAGAAGGGGAAGGCACCTTGGGAGTGCTTAGGCAAGAGGCCCGCGGGCATACATATACCGTAGCATATTCGCTGTCTAGGCACACTAGGTAAGACCTGGGCGGACCACCCCCTGTATTTTGGTTAGGGCACCAGGTGGTGCTAAATTAGGTAAGTAGTGGGTAGGCAGGTAAGATAGGAGAGGGGGAAGTTTTGAGATTTACTTTCTCTGCTTTGGTTCCGTCCAGCCCCTTTTCCCCATATTACCGTGTAAAGGAATAAAGTCCTTGTAAACGGTACCACATTCTGCTTGTTGTCATTTTTTACTCGCACCTACAGTCCATACCTTTTTCGCTTCACAGAGAGTTTAGTTGTAGCAGGGTGTTGCGTTCCTTCTTCATAGAGGCGTGCGTAACACTGTTGGAGCGGTATGCAAATTGCAGTGAGTCCAGTGTTTCTGGTATAATGGTGATGATATGAGCCATGACCAGCCTTTCAAATCCTTTCATGGCTACAGGCTTGAGTGCTACGGATCAGTAGTTTTCCGGCGTCGACAGAGATGGCCGCCTCGCTTCGCGTTCCTAGTCATTTAGGCAGGTTACCTTAGTATTCTTGGGCACAGGCACTATGATGGTCTATTTAAGACTCGGAGAGGATGAAAATGTCAGTGAAGACACTTGCCAGTTATTCAGCCAGACGTCCTGGTAATCCGTCTGGCCCTGCGGCCTTGTGAATGATGACCTGTTTAACTTTTTATGGCTGCAGGGGCAGTATTGAAAAAGGTGCCCATTGTAAATGGCAAGCTCCCCAGTCTCAGTTGCTAATATATGCATATTATTATTCGTATTGGATAGAAAACACTCAAGTTTCCAAAACTGTCAAAATATTGTCTGTGAGTATAACAGAACTGATATTGCAGGCGAAAACCTGAGGAAAATCAAAGCAGGAAGTGGCTTCTATTTTGAAAACTCCATGTTCCATAGCCTCCCTTTGCTCCATTTAAAGGGATATGAACCAGATTCCTTTTCCTATCTCTTCCTCAAGGTGTCAACAGTCTTCAGACATAGTTTCAGGCTTTTATTTTGAAAAATGAGCCAGAACGATAACATCGTGTCAAGTGGTCACATGAGTTTTGCTGCTCGCGCAACAGAGTTTGGATAGGTATTGCTTTTCCCTCTCCTACTGTGAAAGACATTTGCGGTTGATATATTATTGATTATATATTTTAAAAACAACCTGAGGATTGATTATAAAAAACGTTTGAAATGTTTCTGTGGACATTATGGATACTATTTGGAATTTTCATCTGCGTTGTCATGACCGGATCTTTCCTGTGGATTACTGAACATAACGCGAACAAACAAAACGGAGGTATTTTGGATATAAAAAATAATCTTTATGGAACAAAAGGAACATTTGTTGTGTAACTGGAAGTCTCATGAGTGAAAACATCTGAAGATCATCAAAGGTAAACGATTAATTTGATTGCTTTTCTGCTTTTCGTGACCGAGCTACCTGATGCTTAGTGTGCGATCGATAAAACTTACACAAACGCTTGGATTGCTTTCGCTGTAAAAATCTGACACGACAGGTGGATAAAACAAAAGGCTAAGCTGTGTTTTGGCACTTGTGATTTCATGAATATAAATATTTATAGTAATATGTATTGTATGTAGCGCTATGCTATTCAGCTTAATTTGTTGATGACACTTATCCCGATATCGGGATTGCAGCCAAAACAAGTGAATAAGAATCGGTATCCCGCTAGTGGGTCAAGTTCCGGTGAAACTGGAGGGCTTGTAATTCAAATATATTCTAATGGTTATCATAACGGTTAAACATATAAGTGCCACATATCAGCTAAAAGCTTAAATTCTTATTAATTAATCTAACTGCGCTGTCCAATTTACAGTAGCTATTACAGAGAAAACATGCCATGCGTTGGTTTGAGGACGGCGCCCCACCTCAAAATATTTTTCCACCGGCACAGGTTTCATACATTCACATATAAAGATTAAATATTCACTTTTTGGAAAATCTTCCTCTGATTTGTCATCCAAAGGGTCCCAGAGATAACGTGTAGTTTCGTTTTTGTTACAATAAAGTCTGTATAGTTGGTTCCATCCATTTGAGCAATCCACCTGTTCAATTTGCAGAGAAAGGAATCTGAAAATCTATCCCTAAACTTTGTTTCAACAAGTCAAAATAGGTTTGTATTTACTCCTAAAATGTAATCAAACTATAATATATCTTTTGGAAAGAAATATGTTCAATAGGAAACCCATTTTAGCATGTGCGCAACTTCATAAAGGCGATTTTCAAGACTGTGTCCTCATACAAAAAGCCTGAAACTTTGAACATAGAACCCTGTGGAAGCCATATGATGTTTTTTTTTACAATATGAGCTTTCTCTTGCATTTCTCTCAAAAAAATATATTCTGGTTGGTTTTTATTTGGATTTTATACTACCTATATCTATTGTGTTATATTCTCCTGCATTTGTTTAACATTTCTACAAACTTCAAAGTGTTTTCTTTCCAATGGTACCAATAATATGCATATCCTGGCTTCAGGGCTTCAGGGCCTGAGCTACAGGGAGTTTACTTTGGACACCTCATTCAGGCGGAAATGGAGAAAAAGGGGCATGATCCTTCAGAAGGTTTAAAGGTCTTACTCACGTCGGTTGCGGAGAGTGTGATCACACAGTCTTCCGGAACAGCTGGTGATCTCATGCATGTTCCAGTGTTATTTGCCTCATAGCGAACATTGAAGAAGTGTAGCTCATCTGCTAGGCTTTTGTCACTGGGCAGCTCTCAGCTGTGCTTGCCTTTATAGTCTGTAATGGTTTGCGGGCATCCGATGAGTGTCAGAGCCGGTGTAGTACGATTTGATCTTAGTCCTGTACTGACACTTTGCCTGTTTGATGGTTCGTCGGAGGGCACAGCGGGATTTCTTATAAGCTTCTGGGTTAGAGTCCTGCTCCTTGAAAGCTGCAGCTCTAGCCATTAGCTCAGTGCAGATGTTGCCTGTAATCCATGGTTTCTGGTTGGGGTATGTACTTATAGTCACTGTGGGGACGACGTCATCAGTGCACTTATTGATGAAGCCAATGACTGATGTATTGTACTCCTCAATGCCATCGGAGGAATCCCAGAACATATTCCAGTCTGTGCAAGAATTTCAGATTTGCTAAATGGAAGGTCGAGGGAGAGCCTTGCTGAGCGACCTCTCAGGTTATGACGATATTGGACTCGTTTTACTGTGGATATAGATACTTTTGCACCTTTTTCCTCCAGCATCTTCACAAGGTCCTTTGATGTTGTTCTGGGATTGATTTGCACTTTTCACACCAAAGTATGTTCAACTCTAGGAGACAGAACGCGTCTCCTTCCTGAGCGGTATGACGGCTGCAATGTCCCATGAGGTTTATACTTGCGTACTAGTGTTTGTAAAGATGAACGTGGTATCTTCAGGCATTTGGAAATTGCTCTCAAGGATGAACCAGACCTCTGGAGGTCTACAATTGTTTTTTTTCTGAGGTCTTGGCTGATTTCCTTTGATTGTCCCATGATGTCAAGCAAAGAGGCACTGAGTTTGATGATTGGCCATCCACAGGTACACCTCCGATTGACTCAAATGATGTCAATTAGCCAATCAGAAGCTTCTAAAGCCATGAAATCACTTTCTGGAATTTTCCAACTTTTTTAAAGCACAGTCAAATGAGTGTATGTAAACTTCTGACCCACTGGAATTGTGATACAGTGAATTATAAGTGAAACAATCTGTCTGTAAGTAATTGTTGGAAATGACTTGTGTCATGCACGAAGTAGATGTCCTAACCGACTTGCCAAAACTATAGTTTTGTTATCAAGAAATGTGTGGAGTGGTTAAAAAACGAGTTTTAATGACTCCAACCTGAGTGTATGTAAACTTCCGACTTCAGCTGTATATATATCATTCAATACAGTTATGCACAAACATCTAGTACCATTGTTTAATGCTGATTGGTTAAAAACGCATTCTTCTTCTTCCACTTCTGACTTCAACGGTATATTAGTGTTTCATCTGCATACATTTGAACTTCAGACCCAGTACAGACAGAAGGCAAATCATTAATGTACAGGCTGAACTACAGTACAGACAGAAGGCAGATCATTAATGTACAGGCTGAACTACAGACCCAGTACAGACAGGAGGCAGATCATTAATGTACAGGCTGAACTACAGACCCAGTACAGACAGAAGACATATCATTAGTGTACAGGCTGAACAGGAGGTGCCTCAGTATTGAGCCTTGTGGCACACCCACATCATAGCTGAGAGTGGGCGATAGCTCATTGCTCACTCTGACACGCTGAGTTCTGCCTTCAAGGTATGATTTCATCCATCTCAAGGCATCAGGGGAAAAGTTGAACTTGGCAATTTTATGATGAGAATCTCATGGTTAACAGTATCAAAAGCCTTCCTTAGGTCCAGAAACACAGCCCCAACAATGCCCCCTTTGTCCATCTTGGACTTCACATTTTCCAGAAGAAAGCAGTTTGCTGTTTCTGTGGAGTGTTTTGCTCCGAAGCCAAACTGCATGGAGTGTAATGTGAAGGGGCTCTTGTTGATGTGGGCTATCAGTTGCTCTGCTACACACTTTTCAACAACCTTCGACACCACATGTAATATACTAATGAGCCTGTAGTTACTCACGTCGGCAGGGTCACCCGATTCAAAAAATGGCCGTTAATTATGGCCGACTTCCAGACACTTGGCAACACCCCCTGACCAATAGATGTGTTGGTGACCTTAGTAATGGGGCCAATGAGTGACTCTTTGTAGGTTTTAAGAAAGGTAGAATCCAGCCCAAACACATCTTTGGCTTTAGAGTTCTTTAGTGAGGTAATCACCTTGTTCACCTTTGACTCAGAAACCTCCCTTATGATGAAGACAGCTTGAGTGTCATTCACTAGCACTGAAACCAGAAACCACTGGAGTGTTTCTGTATCAGTACCCTGACAGAGTCAACAAAGTAGGAAATGAAGACTATTGCTATTTCGACTGCATCCTGTGTTAGATTGTTATTCACCATGATGTCTTTTTGAAGTGTTACTATGGTCTTTCCCCATTAAAGTTTTTAGAATCTCCCAGATCAGTTTAGAATGTCCCTTTTTTAGATTCTCCCAGATCAGTTTAGAATGTTCCTTTTTTAGATTCTCCCAGATCAGTTTAGAATGTCCCTTTTTTAGATTCTCCCAGATCACTTTAGAATGTTCCTTTTTTAGATTCTCCCAGATCAGTTTAGAATGTCCCTTTTTTAGATTCTCCCAGATCAGTTTAGAATGTTCCTTTTTTAGATTCTCCCAGATCAGTTTAGAATGTCCCTTTTTAGATTCTCCCAGATCAGTTTAGAATGTCCCTTTTTCTCCCAGATTCTCCCAGATCAGTTTAGAATGTCCCTTTTTTAGATTCTCCCAGATCAGTTTAGAATGTTCCTTTTTCCCTTTTTTAGATTCTCCCAGATCAGTTTAGAATGTCCCTTTTTTCCTTTTTTAGATTCTCCCAGATCAGTTTAGAATGTCCCTTTTTTAGATTCTCCCAGATCAGTTTAGAATGTCCCTTTTTTAGATTCTCCCAGATCAGTTTAGAATGTCCCTTTTTTAGATTCTCCCAGATCAGTTTAGAATGTCCCTTTTTTAGATTCTCCCAGATCAGTTTAGAATGTCCCTTTTTTTAGATTCTCCCAGACCGCAGATGATTGCTTCACCAATTATTTTAATAAAAAAGTTTGCCTTGACCTGTCTGTTTTTTCTTTCATCACCTTATTTCTCAGCATGGTAAACCTACGTCTGTCATGCTCTAATTTGGACTTCAGTGGCTGTTTAGAGCATGATCTCATTCTTTCATCAGTTTCCAGATTTCTCCATCGCGCTGCACTCTGCCCTTTCCCACCTGGACAAGAGGAATACTTATGTAAGAATGATGTTCAATGACTAGAACTCTCCTGCCTTCAACGCCATAGTGCCCTCAGAGTTCATTACTAAGGTCTGAACCTGGGTCCTCGACTTCCTGACGGACCAACCCCAGGCAACAACATCTCCGCCACTCTTATCCTCAACACGGCGCTGCCCAGGGGTGCGTGCTCAGCCCTCTAATGTACTCCTTGATCACCCACGATTGCGTGGCCATATGCACGTCTCAAACTCAATCATCAAGATTGCTGACGACACAACAGTGGTAGGCTTGATTAACAACAAAGAGGCCGAGTCACAGGCCTGTTACCACCTAGAAGGCCTCGCTACCATCTATATTCCGAACTCTGGGATATTTACATTTTAATAATTTAGCAGACACTCTTATCCAGAGCAACTTAAAGGAGCAATTAGGTTTAAGTGCATTTCTCAAGGGTACATCGATTTTCACCTAGTAGGCTTGGGGATTCAAACCAGCGACATTTCACTGCCTTAACTTCCCATCCCTCCCCTCTCTCTCTCCATCTCTGTCTCCCTCTCTCTCTCCCCCTCCATCCCTCTCTCCTTCCCTCTCTGCCTCATTCTCTCTCTCTCTCTCTCCTCTCTCTCCCTCCCTCCCTCCATCTGAGACAGAGGAGAGTGGAGAAAGCAGTAATGCTGAGTGTACACAATGGCCGTGTTGGAAAGGATTAAAACTGTAATGTATCAAGGGTTAATTGAGACTGACTGATCTACAAATAATACTGAGTAGTTATTTACAAGGTTCTTTGTAGATCAGTCAGTCGGCAGCTGCACAGTTGGCTGCAACATCAAACACACCCAATGTCGCCCTTGAAGGAGAACCCTAAAAGGAGAACCCTATACGGAGAACCCTATAAGGAGAACCCTATTAGGAGAACCCTACAAGGAGAACCTATTAGGAGAACCCTATTAGGAGACCCTATAAGGAGAACCCTACAAGGATAACCTATTAGGAGAACCCTATTAGGAGAACCCTACTAGGATAACCATATGAGGAGAACCCTATGAGGAGAACCCTATAAGGAGAACCTATTAGGAGAACCCTATAAGGAGAACCCTATTAGGATAACCATCATATAAGGAGATCCCTATAAGGAGAACCATATTAGGAGAACCCTATAAGGAGAACCCTATTAGGAGAACCCTATAAGGAGAACCTATTAGGAAAACCATATAAGGAGAACCCTATAAGGAGATCCCTATAAGGATAACGCTATTAGGAGAACCCTATAAGGAGAACCTATTAGGAAAACCATATAAGGAGAACCCTATTAGGACAACCCTATTAGGAGATCCCTATAAGGAGAACCCTATTAGGAGAACCCTATTTCTCCCTGTCCCTTTCTGCCCTGCACCCCTCACCCCTATCTGACTCAGAGCTGTCTCTAATACACCCTACCCTCTCCCCCCTCTCCCCCTTCCTCTCTGACTCAGAGCTGTCTCTAATACACCCTACCCTCTCCCCCTTCCTCTCTGACTCAGAGCTGTCTCTAATACACCCCTACCCTTTCCCCCTCTCCCCCTTTCTCTCTGACTCAGAGCTGTCTCTAATACACCTACCCTTCCCCCTTCCCCTGACTCCTGTCCTAATACACCCTACTTTCCCCCTCTCCCCCTTCCTCTCTGACTCAGAGCTGTCTCTAATACACCCTTTACCCTCTTCCCCCTCTCCCCCTTTCTCTGACTCAGAGCTGTCTCTAATAAACACCCTACTGTCCTTTCCCTCTCCTCCACCCCCTCCCCCTTCCTCTCTGACTCAGAGCTGTCTCTAATACACCCTACCCTTTCCCCCCTCTCCCCCTTTTCTCTCTGACTCAGAGCTGTCTCTAATAAACCCTACCCTCTCCCCCTCTCCCCCTTCCTCTCTGACTCAGAGCTGTCTCTAATACACCCTACCCTCTCCCCCTCCACCCCTCCCTTTCTTCTCTGACTCAGAGCTGTCTCTAATACACCCTACCCTTTCCCCCTCTCCCCCTTCCTCTCTGACTCAGAGCTGTCTCTAATACACCCTACCCTCTCCCCCTCCCCTTCCTCTTCCTCTCTGACTCAGAGCTGTCTCTAATAAACCCTACCCTCTCCTCCACAGAGCTGTCCCTCTCCCCTACCCTCTCCCCCTTCCTCTCTGACTCAGAGCTGTCTCTAATAAACCCTACCCTCTCCCCCCTCTCCCCTTCCTCTCTGACTCAGAGCTGTCTCTAATACACCCTACCCTCTCCCCCCCTCCTCTCTGACTCAGAGCTGTCTCTAATACACCCCCTCTCCCCCTTCCTCTCTGACTCAGAGCTGTCTCTAATAAACCCTACCCTCTCCCCTTCCCCTTCTCTGAGCTCTCTAGACTCAGAGCTGTCTCTAATACACCCTACCCTCTCCCCCTTCCTATCTGACTCAGAGCTGTCTCTAATACACCCTACCCTCTCCCCCTTCCTCTCTGACTCAGAGCTGTCTCTAATACACCCTACCCTTCCCCTTCCTCTGACTCAGAGCTGTCTCTAATACACCCTACCCTCTCCCCCTTCCTCTCTGACTCAGAGCTGTCTCTAATACACCCTACCCTCTCCCCTTCCTCTCTGACTCAGAGCTGTCTCTAATAAACCCTACCCTCTCCCCTTCCTCTCTGACTCAGAGCTGTCTCTAATACACCCTACCCTCTCCCCTTCCTCTCTGACTCAGAGCTGTCTCTAATACACCCTACCCTCTCCCCCTTCCTCTCTGACTCAGAGCTGTCTCTAATAAACCCTACCCTCTCCCCTTCCTCTCTGACTCAGAGCTGTCTCTAATACACCCTACCCTCTCCCCCTTCCTTCTCTGACTCAGAGCTGTCTCTAATACACCCTACCCTCTCCCCTTCCTCTCTGACTCAGAGCTGTCTCTAATACACCCTACCCTCTCCCCCTTCCTCTCTGACTCAGAGCTGTCTCTAATACACCCTACCCTCTCCCCCTTCCTCTCTGACTCAGAGCTGTCTCTAATACACCCTACCCTCTCCCCCTTCCTCTCTGACTCAGA
Source organism: Oncorhynchus nerka (assembly GCF_034236695.1). NCBI lineage: Eukaryota > Metazoa > Chordata > Actinopteri > Salmoniformes > Salmonidae > Oncorhynchus > Oncorhynchus nerka. The sequence goes on along the minus strand of NC_088399.1, from coordinate 99,147,736 downwards.
GCTGTCTCTAATACACCCTACCCTCTCCCCCTTCCTCTCTGACTCAGAGCTGTCTCTAATACACCCTACCCTCTCCCCTTCCTTCCTCTCTGACTCAGAGCTGTCTCTAATACACCCTACCCTCTCCCCCTTCCTCTCTGACTCAGAGCTGTCTCTAATACACCCTACCCTCTCCCCTTCCTCTCTGACTCAGAGCTGTCTCTAATACACCCTACCCCTCTCCCCCTTCCTCTCTGACTCAGAGCTGTCTCTAATACACCCTACCCTCTCCCCTTCCTTCCTCTCTGACTCAGAGCTGTCTCTAATACACCCTACCCTCTCCCCCTTCCTCTCTGACTCAGAGCTGTCTCTAATACACCCTACCCTCTCCCCCTTCCCCCTTCTCTGACTCAGAGCTGTCTCTAATACACCCTACCCTCTCCCCCTTCCTCTCTGACTCAGAGCTGTCTCTAATACACCCTACCCTCTCCCCTTCCTCCCCCTTCCCCCCCCTCTCCCCCTGACTCAGAGCTGTCTCTAATACACCCTACCCTCTCCCCTTCCTCTCTGACTCAGAGCTGTCTCTAATACACCCTACTCCTCTCTCCCCCTACCCTCTCTCTCCCCCTTCCTCTCTGACTCAGAGCTGTCTCTAATACACCCTACCCTCTCCCCTACCCCTCTCCCCTTCCTCTCTGACTCAGAGCTGTCTCTAATACACCCTACCCTCTCCCCTTCCTTCCTCTCTGACTCAGAGCTGTCTCTAATACACCCTCTCCCCCTGACTCAGAGCTCCCCCCTACCCTCCCCCTTCTCTCTGACTCAGAGCTGTCTCTAATACACCCTACCCTCTCCCCCCCCTTCCTCTCTGACTCAGAGCTGTCTCTAATAAACCCCTCTCTACCCTCCCCCTTCCTCTCTGACTCAGAGCTGTCTCTAATACACCCTACCCTCTCCCCTTCCTCTCTGACTCAGAGCTGTCTCTAATACACCCCCCCTACCCTCTCCCCCTTCCTCTCTGACTCAGAGCTGTCTCTAATACACCCTACCCTCTCCCCAGAGCTTCCCCCTTCTCTCTCTGACTCAGAGCTGTCTCTAATACACCCTACCCTCTCCCCCTTCCTCTCTGACTCAGAGCTGTCTCTAACACCCTACCCTCTCCCCCTTCCTCTCTGACTCAGAGCTGTCTCTAATACACCCTACCCTCTCCCCCTTCCTCTCTGACTCAGAGCTGTCTCTAATACACCCTACCCTCTCCCCCTTCCTCTCTGACTCAGAGCTGTCTCTAATACACCCTACCCTCTCCCCCTTCCTTCCTCTCTGACTCAGAGCTGTCTCTAATACACCCTACCCTCTCCCCCCTTCCTCTCTGACTCAGAGCTGTCTCTAATACTACCCTCTCCCCTTCCTCTCTGACTCAGAGCTGTCTCTAATACACCCTACCCTCTCCCCCTTCTCCCCTCAGAGCTTCTCTCTACCCTCTCCCCCTTCCTCTCTGACTCAGAGCTGTCTCTAATACACCCTACCCTCTCCCCTTCCTCTCTGACTCAGAGCTGTCTCTAATACACCCTACCCTCTCCCCCTTCCTCTCTGACTCAGAGCTGTCTCTAATACACCCTACCCTCTCCCCTTCCTCTCTGACTCAGAGCTGTCTCTAATACACCCCTACCCTGACTCAGAGCTGTCTCTAATACACCCTACCCTCCCCTTCCTCTCTGACTCAGAGCTGTCCCCTACCCTCTCCCCTTCCTCTCTCGACTCAGAGCTGTCTCTAATACACCCTACCCTCTCCCCTTCCTCTCTGACTCAGAGCTGTCTCTAATACACCCTACCCTCTCCCCCTTCCTCTCTGACTCAGAGCTGTCTCTAATAAACCCTACCCTCTCCCCTTCCTCTCTGACTCAGAGCTGTCTCTAATACACCCTACCCTCTCCCCCCTTCCTCTCTGACTCAGAGCTGTCTCTAATACACCTACCTCTCCCCCTTCCTCTCTGACTCAGAGCTGTCTCTAATACACCCTACCCTCTCCCCCTCCCCCTTCTCTCCGACTCAGAGCTGTCTCTAATACACCCTACCCTCTCCCCTTCCTCTCTGACTCAGAGCTGTCTCTAATACACCCTACCCTCTCCCCTTCCTCTCTGACTCAGAGCTGTCTCTAATACACCCTACCCTCTCCCCCTTCCCCCTCTCTCTGACTCAGAGCTGTCTCTAATACACCCTACCCTTTCCCCCTTCCTCTCTGACTCACTCAGAGCTGTCTCTAATACACCCTACCCTCTCCCCCTTCCTCTCTGACTCAGAGCTGTCTCTAATAAACCCTACCCTCTCCCCCTTCCTCTCTGACTCAGAGCTGTCTCTAATACACCCCCTCTACCCTCTCCCCTTCCTCTCTGACTCAGAGCTGTCTCTAATACACCCTACCCTCTCCCCCTTCCTCTCTGACTCAGAGCTGTCTCTAATAAACCCTACCCTCTCCCCTTCCTCTCTGACTCAGAGCTGTCTCTAATACACCCTACCCTCTCCCCCTTCCTCTCTGACTCAGAGCTGTCTCTAATACACCCTACCCTCTCCCCCTTCCTTCCTCTGACTCAGAGCTGTCTCTAATACACCCTACCCTCTCCCCCTTCCTCTCTGACTCAGAGCTGTCTCTAATACACCCTACCCTCTCCCCCTTCCTCTCTGACTCAGAGCTGTCTCTAATACACCCTACCCTCTCCCCTTCCCCCTCTCTGACTCAGAGCTGTCTCTAATACACCCTACCCCCTACCAGAGCTCTCCCCCTTCCTTCCTCTGACTCAGAGCTGTCTCTAATAAACCCTACCCTCTCCCCTTCCTCTCTGACTCAGAGCTGTCTCTAATACACCCTACCCTCTCCCCTTCCTTTCTGACTCAGAGCTGTCTCTAATACACCCTACCCTCTCCCCTCCCCCTTCCTCTCTGACTCAGAGCTGTCTCTAATACACCCTACCCTCTCCCCTTCCTCTCTGACTCAGAGCTGTCTCTAATACACCCTACCCTCTCCCCTTCCTCTCTGACTCAGAGCTGTCTCTAATACACCCTACCCTCTCCCCCCTCTCTGACTCAGAGCTGTCTCTACTCCCTCTCCCCTTCCTCTCTGACTCAGAGCTGTCTCTAATAAACACCCTACCCTCTCCCTCTTCCTCTCTGACTCAGAGCTGTCTCTAATACACCCTACCCTCTCCCCCTTCCTCTCTGACTCAGAGCTGTCTCTAATACACCCTACCCTCTCCCCCCCTTTCCCCTTCTCTCTGACTCAGAGCTGTCTCTAATACACCCTACCCTCCCCCCTTCCTCTCTGACTCAGAGCTGTCTCTAATACACCCTACCCTCTCCCCCCTCTCCCCCTTACTCTCCGACTCAGAGCTGTCTCTAATACACCCTACCCTCTCCCTCTTCCTCTCTGACTCAGAGCTGTCTCTAATACACCCTACCCTCTCCCCTTCCTCTCTGACTCAGAGCTGTCTCTAATACACCCTACCCTCTCCCCTTCTTCTCTGACTCAGAGCTGTCTCTAATACACCCTACCCTCTCCCCCTCTCCTCTCTGACTCAGAGCTGTCTCTAATACACCCTACCCTCTCCCCTTCTTCTCTGACTCAGAGCTGTCTCTAATACACCCTACCCTCTCCCCTCTCCCCTTCCTCTCTGACTCAGAGCTGTCTCTAATACACCCTACCCTCTCCCCTTCCTCTCTGACTCAGAGCTGTCTCTAATACACCCTACCCTCTCCCCTTCCCTCTGACTCAGAGCTGTCTCTAATACACCCTACCCTCTCCCCCTCCCCCTTCCTCTCTGACTCAGAGCTGTCTCTAATACACCCCCTACCCCTTCCTCTCTGACTCAGAGCCCCCCTACCCTCTTCCTCTCTGACTCAGAGCTTCTCTAATACACCCTACTGACTCAGAGCTGTCTCTAATACACCCTACCCTCTCCCCCTTCCTCTCTGACTCAGAGCTGTCTCTAATACACCCTACCCTCTCCCCTTCCTCTCTGACTCAGAGCTGTCTCTAATACACCCTACCCTCTCCCCTTCCTCTCTGACTCAGAGCTGTCTCTAATACACCCCTACCCTCTCCCCCCTTCCTCTCTGACTCAGAGCTGTCTCTAATACACCCTACCCTCTCCCCCTTCCTTCTCTCTGACTCAGAGCTGTCTCTAATACACCCTACCCTCTCCCCCTTCCCCCTCTCTGACTCCTGTCTCTAATACACCCTCCCTCCCCTCCCCCTTCCTCTCTGACTCAGAGCTGTCTCTAATACACCCTACCCTCCCTTCCTCTCTGACTCAGAGCTTCTCTAATACACCCCTCTGACTCAGAGCTGTCTCTAATACACCCTACCCTCTCCCCCTCTCCCTTCCTCTCTGACTCAGAGCTGTCTCTAATACACCCTACCCTCTCCCCTTCCTCTCTGACTCAGAGCTGTCTCTAATACACCCTACCCTCTCCCCCTTCCTCTCTGACTCAGAGCTGTCTCTAATACACCCTACCCTCTCCCCTTCCTCTCTGACTCAGAGCTGTCTCTAATACCCTCTCCCCTTCCTCTCTGACCAGAGCTGTCTCTAATAAACCCTACCCTCTCCCCTTCCTCTCTGACTCAGAGCTGTCTCCCCTACCCTCTCCCCTTCTGACTCAGAGCTGTCTCTAATACACCCTACCCTCTCCCCCTTCCTTCCTCTGACTCAGAGCTGTCTCTAATACACCCTACCCTCTCCCCCTTCCTCTCTGACTCAGAGCTGTCTCTAATACACCCTACCCTCTCCCCCTTCTCTCTCTGACTCAGAGCTGTCTCTAATACCCCTCTCCCCCTTCCTCTCTGACTCAGAGCTGTCTCTAACCCTCTCCCCTTCCTCTCTGACTCAGAGCTGTCTCTAATACACCCTACCCTCCCCCCTTCCTCTCTGACTCAGAGCTGTCTCTAATACACCCTACCCTCTCCCCCTTCCTCTCTGACTCAGAGCTGTCTCTAATACACCCTACCCTCTCCCCCTTCCCCCTTCCTCTCTGACTCAGAGCTGTCTCTAATACACCCTACCCTCTCCCCTTCCTCTCTGACTCAGAGCTGTCTCTAATACACCCCTACCCTCTCCCCTTCCTCTCTGACTCAGAGCTGTCTCTAATACACCCTACCCTCTCCCCTTCCTCTCTGACTCAGAGCTGTCTCTAATACACCCCTACCCTCCCCCCTCTCCCCCTTCCTCCCTCTGACTCAGAGCTGTCTCTAATACACCCTACCCTCTCCCCTTCCTCTCTGACTCAGAGCTGTCTCTAATACACCCTACCCTCTCCCCCTTCCTCTCTGACTCAGAGCTGTCTCTAATACACCCTACCCTCTCCCCTTCCTCTCTGACTCAGAGCTGTCTCTAATACACCCTACCCTCTCCCCTTCCTCTCTGACTCAGAGCTGTCTCTAATACACCCTACCCTCTCCCCTTCCTCTCTGACTCAGAGCTGTCTCTAATACACCCTACCCTCTCCCCCTTCCTCTCTGACTCAGAGCTGTCTCTAATACACCCTACCCTCTCCCCTTCCTCTCTGACTCAGAGCTGTCTCTAATACCCTCTCCCCCTTCCCCTTCCTCTCTGACTCAGAGCTGTCTCTAATACACCCTACCCTCTCCCCCTTCCTCTCTGACTCAGAGCTGTCTCTAATACACCCTACCCTCTCCCCCTTCCTCTCTGACTCAGAGCTGTCTCTAATACACCCTACCCTCTCCCCTTCCTCTCTGACTCAGAGCTGTCTCTAATACACCCTACCCTCTCCCCCTTCCTCTCTGACTCAGAGCTGTCTCTAATACACCCTACCCTCTCCCCCTTCCTCTCTGACTCCTGTCTCTAATACCCTACCCTCTCCCCTTCCTCTCTGACTCAGAGCTGTCTCTAATACACCCTACCCTCTCCCCCCTCTCCCCCTTCCTCTCTGACTCAGAGCTGTCTCTAATACACCCTACCCTCTCCCCCTTCCTCTCTGACTCAGAGCTGTCTCTAATACACCCTACCCTCTCCCCCTTCCTCTCTGACTCAGAGCTGTCTCTAATACACCCTACCCTCTCCCCTTCCTCTCTGACTCAGAGCTGTCTCTAATACACCCTACCCTCTCCCCTTCCTCTCTGACTCAGAGCTGTCTCTAATACACCCTACCCTCTCCCCTTCCTCTCTGACTCAGAGCTGTCTCTAATACACCCTACCCTCTCCCCCTTCCTCTCTGACTCAGAGCTGTCTCTAATACACCCTACCCTCTCCCCCTTCATCTCTGACTCAGAGCTGTCTCTAATACACCCTACCCTCTCCCCTTCCTCTCTGACTCAGAGCTGTCTCTAATACACCCTACCCTCTCCCTCTTCTTCTCTGACTCAGAGCTGTCTCTAATACACCCTACCCTCTCCCCTTCCTCTCTGACTCAGAGCTGTCTCTAATACACCCTACCCTCTCCCCCTTCCTCTCTGACTCAGAGCTGTCTCTAATACACCCTACCCTCTCCCTCTTCCTCTCTGACTCAGAGCTGTCTCTAATACACCCTACCCTCTCCCCCCTCTCCCCCTTCCTCTCTGACTCAGAGCTGTCTCTAATAAACCCTACCCTCTCCCCCTTCCTCTCTGACTCAGAGCTGTCTCTAATACACCCTACCCTTTCCCCCTTCCTCTCTGACTCAGAGCTGTCTCTAATACACCCTACCCTCTCCCCCTTCCTCTCTGACTCAGAGCTGTCTCTAATACACCCTACCCTCTCCCCCTTCCTCTCTGACTCAGAGCTGTCTCTAATACACCCTACCCTCTCCCCCTTCCTCTCTGACTCAGAGCTGTCTCTAATACACCCTACCCTCTCCCTCTTCTTCTCTGACTCAGAGCTGTCTCTAATACACCCTACCCTCTCCCCCTTCCTCTCTGACTCAGAGCTGTCTCTAATACACCCTACCCTCTCCCCCTTCCTCTCTGACTCAGAGCTGTCTCTAATACACCCTACCCTCTCCCCCCTCTCCCCCTTCCTCTCTGACTCAGGTGTGTGACACTGTTCCCAGAAAGCCCAGATTGTCACTGCTCCCTCCTGCTGTCTCCTGACTCCCCCAGAGTTCACAGGCATCCATCACCCCTAACCCCCACCCCCTACCGTCGCCACTACCCGCCTACCCACACTGCACTGGGGCAAGATGAACGACCCGTTGTCATGGATACCGCCGGGGGGGCTACGACAATCCCACGATACCATAAGCCACCTGACCTTCGCTCGCAAGGTGGATCTGCAGCTTCTGTGTATCACATTTCTAATTGCCTCATTCAAGGATGCGCCTCCAATGGAATCCTACTCCCTATATAGTGCACTGCTTTTGACCAGAGACCTATGGGCCTTGATCAAGAGTAGTGCACTAAATAGGAATTAGGGAACCATTTGGGACGAGACGAGAAGCTCTCTCGACTCTCCCACTGTAACAAGGTTTTTGGTGTAAATGACTGAGAAAGTGTTCTCAAGTCAATTCCCCTGGTAGGGAAAGGTCCCGTCCTAACTCCCACACTTACCATTGTACACTAAGTATATGCAACAGCAACTATCGAACGGCTCTAACCACTGATCCAGGGTCATTCATTATGTCATCAAGTCAAATCGAGCCAGGGTCATTCATTATGTCATCAAGTCAAATCGACTATGGGTTGGTCTTAACCACTGAGCCAGGGTCATTCATTATGTCATCAAGTCAAATCGACTATGGGTTGGTCTTAACCACTGAGCCAGGGTCATTCATTATGTCATCAAGTCAAATCGACTATGGGTTGGTCTTAACCACTGAGCCAGGGTCATTCATTATGTCATCAAGTCAAATCAACTATGGGTTGGTCCTAACCACTGATCCAGGGTCATTCATTATGTCATCAAGTCAAATCAACTATGGGTTGGTCCTAACCACTGAGCCAGGGTCATTCATTATGTCATCAAGTCAAATCAACTATGGGTTGGTCCTAACCACTGATCCAGGGTCATTCATTATGTCATCAAGTCGAATCAACTATGGGTTGGTCCTAACCACTGATCCAGGGTCATTCATTATGTCATCAAGTCGAATCAACTATGGGTTGGTCCTAACCACTGATCCAGGGTCATTCATTATGTCATCAAGTCAAATCAACTATGGGTTGGTCCTAACCACTGATCCAGGGTCATTCATTATGTCATCAAGTCAAATCAACTATGGGTTGGTCCTAACCACTGATCCAGGGTCATTCATTATGTCATCAAGTCAAATCAACTATGGGTTGGTCCTAACCACTGAGCCAGGGTCATTCATTATGTCATCAAGTCAAATCAACTATGGGTTGGTCCTAACCACTGAGCCAGGGTCATTCATTATGTCATCAAGTCAAATCAACTATGGGTTGGTCCTAACCACTGATCCAGGGTCATTCATTATGTCATCAAGTCAAATCAACTATGGGTTGGTCCTAACCACTGATCCAGGGTCATTCATTATGTCATCAAGTCAAATCAACTATGGGTTGGTCCTAACCACTTTTCCAGGGTCATTCATTATGTCATCAAGTCAAATCAACTATGGGTTGGTCCTAACCACTGATCCAGGGTCATTCATTATGTCATCAAGTCAAATCAACTATGGGTTGGTCCTAACCACTGATCCAGGGTCATTCATTATGTCATCAAGTCAAATCAACTATGGGTTGGTCCTAACCACTGATCCAGGGTCATTCATTATGTCATCAAGTCAAATCAACTATGGGTTGGTCCTAACCACTTTTCCAGGGTCATTCATTATGTCATCAAGTCAAATCGACTATGGGTTGGTCCTAACCACTGATCCAGGGTCATTCATTATGTCATCAAGTCGAATCAACTATGGGTTGGTCCTAACCACTTTTCCAGGGTCATTCATTATGTCATCAAGTCGAATCAACTATGGGTTGGTCCTAACCACTGATCCAGGGTCATTCATTATGTCATCAAGTCGAATCAACTATGGGTTGGTCCTAACCACTGATCCAGGGTCATTCATTATGTCATCAAGTCAAATCAACTATGGGTTGGTCCTAACCACTTTTCCAGGGTCATTCATTATGTCATCAAGTCAAATCAACTATGGGTTGGTCCTAACCACTGATCCAGGGTCATTCATTATGTCATCAAGTCAAATCAACTATGGGTTGGTCCTAACCACTGATCCAGGGTCATTCATTATGTCATCAAGTCAAATCAACTATGGGTTGGTCCTAACCACTGATCCAGGGTCATTCATTATGTCATCCCCCTGATTGGTATGCTTAGAATTGAGAGGAAATCTGACCCCGAAACTCTATTTAGAAGCAAAACTCAGGCTCCATGAGAGAAGAATGAGAGAATGGATAGACTGTCAACACATCCACCAGTCCTGTGAGACTGTCAACACATCCACCAGTCCTGTGAGACTGTCAACACATCCACCAGTCCTACGAGACTGTCAACACATCCACCAGTCCTGTGAGACTGTCAACACATCCACCAGTCCTACGAGACTGTCAACACATCCACCAGTCCTGTGAGACTGTCAACACATCCACCAGTACTGTGAGACTGTCAACACATCCACCAGTCCTGTGAGACTGTCAACACATCCACCAGTCCTGTGAGACTGTCAACACATCCACCAGTCCTACGAGACTGTCAACACATCCACCAGTCCTGTGAGACTGTCAACACATCCACCAGTCCTGTGAGACTGACAACACATCCACCAGTCCTGTGAGACTGTCAACACATCCACCAGTCCTGTGAGACTGTCAACACATCCACCAGTCCTGTGAGACTGTCAACACATCCACCAGTCCTGTGAGACTGTCAACACATCCACCAGTCCTGTGAGACTGACAACACATCCACCAGTCCTGTGAGACTGTCAACACATCCACCATTCCTGTGAGACTGTCAACACATCCACCAGTCCTGTGAGACTGTCAACACATCCACCAGTCCTGTGAGACTGTCAACACATCCACCTCTCCTACGAGACTGTCAACACATCCACCAGTCCTACGAGACTGTCAACACATCCACCAGTCCTGTGAGACTGTCAACACATCCACCAGTACTGTGAGACTGTCAACACATCCACCAGTCCTGTGAGACTGTCAACACATCCACCAGTCCTGTGAGACTGTCAACACATCCACCAGTCCTGTGAGACTGACAACACATCCACCAGTCCTGTGAGACTGTCAACACATCCACCAGTCCTGTGAGACTGTCAACACATCCACCAGTCCTGTGAGACTGTCAACACATCCACCAGTCCTGTGAGACTGACAACACATCCACCAGTCCTGAGACTGTCAACACATCCACCAGTCCTGTGAGACTGTCACACATCCACCAGTCCTGTGAGACTGTCAACACATCCACCAGTCCTGTGAGACTGTCAACACATCCACCAGTCCTGTGAGACTGTCAACACATCCACCAGTCCTGTGAGACTGTCAACACATCCACCATTCCTGTGAGACATCCACCAGACCTACGAGACTGTCAACACATCCACCAGTCCTGTGAGACTGTCAACACATCCACCAGTCCTGTGAGACTGACAACACATCCACCAGTCCTGTGAGACTGTCAACACATCCACCAGTCCTGTGAGACTGTCAACACATCCACCATTCCTGTGAGACTGACAACACATCCACCAGTCCTGTGAGACTGACAACACATCCACCAGTCCTGTGAGACTGTCAACACATCCACCAGTCCTGTTAGACTGTCAACACATCCACCAGTCCTGTGAGACTGACAACACATCCACCAGTCCTGTGAGACTGTCAACACATCCACCAGTCCTGTGAGACTGTCAACACATCCACCAGTCCTGTGAGACTGACAACACATCCACCAGTCCTGTTAGACTGTCAACACATCCACCAGTCCTGTTAGACTGTCAACACATCCACCAGTCCTGTGAGACTGTCAACACATCCACCAGTCCTGTGAGACTGTCAACACATCCACCAGTCCTGTGAGACTGTCAACACATCCATCAGTCCTGTGAGACTGACAACACATCCACCAGTCCTGTGAGACTGACAACACATCCACCAGTCCTGTGAGACTGACAACACATCCACCAGTCCTGTGAGACTGACAACACATCCACCAGTCCTGTGAGACTGACAAGACATCCACCAGTCCTGTGAGACTGACAACACATCCACCAGTCCTGTGAGACTGTCAACACATCCACCAGTCCTACGAGTCTGTCAACACATCCACCATTCCTGTGAGACTGTCAACACATCCACCAGTCCTGTGAGACTGTCAACACATCCACCAGTCCTACGAGTCTGTCAACACATCCACCATTCCTGTGAGACTGTCAACACATCCACCAGTCCTGTGAGACTGTCAACACATCCACCAGTCCTACGAGTCTGTCAACACATCCACCAGTCCTGTGAGACTGTCAACACATCCACCAGTCCTATGAGACTGTCAACACATCCACCAGTCCTGTGAGACTGTCAACACATCCACCAGTCCTGTGAGACTGTCAACACATCCACCAGTCCTGTGAGACTGACAACACATCCACCAGTCCTATGAGACTGTCAACACATCCACCAGTCCTGTGAGACTGTCAACACATCCACCAGTCCTGTGAGACTGTCAACACATCCACCAGTCCTGTGAGACTGACAACACATCCACCAGTCCTGTGAGACTGTCAACACATCCACCAGTCCTATGAGACTGACAACACATCCACCAGTCCTATGAGACTGACAACACATCCACGTCTCTGTCTCCTCTAAAGACACTTCCAAAACCGTCCACTGGGGACAACAGTGAGCTCTATCACCATCAACTAGACTTGGGTTATGTTAGGGTGTTGTTGTCCCACAAATGACTCAAGTTCTGAGGGAGCAATTAGCATTCTGACCGGACAAATGTTCACCAGAGATGTTGACAGATATTTGAATGTTCATTTCTGTACCATATAAGGTGTCTCAAATCTAATTTTAGAGAATTTGGCAGTAAGTTCAACGGGCCTCATAACCGCAGACCACGTGTAACCATACGAACTGTAACACAGTAACATCTTTGAAATTGTCCAGGGGCAGGCAAAAGGTCATACACAGGAGGAGGCAGGTAGCTGTGTCCAGGGGCAGGCAGAAGGTCATACACAGGAGGAGGCAGGTAGCTGGGTCCAGGGGCAGGCAGAAGGTCATACACAGGAGGAGGCAGGTAGCTGTGTCCAGGGGCAGGCAGAAGGTCATACACAGGAGGAGGCAGGTAGCTGTGTCCAGGGGCAGGCAGAAGGTCATACACAGGAGGAGGCAGGTAGCTGGGTCCAGGGGCAGGCAGAAGGTCATACACAGGAGGAGGCAGGTAGCTGGGTCCAGGGGCAGGCAGAAGGTCATACACAGGAGGAGGCAGGTAGCTGTGTCCAGGGGCAGGCAGAAGGTCATACACAGGAGGAGGCAGGTAGCTGGGTCCAGGGGCAGGCAGAAGGTCATACACAGGAGGAGGCAGGTAGCTGGGTCCAGGGGCAGGCAGAAGGTCATAGACAGGAGGAGGCAGGTAGCTGGTCCAGGGGCAGGCAGGTAGCTGGTCCAGGGGCAGGCAGAAGGTCATACACAGGAGGAGGCAGGTAGCTGGTCCAGGGGCAGGCAGAAGGTCATATACAGGAGGAGACAGGTAGCTGGGTCCAGGGGCAGGCAGGTCATACACAGGTGGAGGCAGGTAGCTTGGTCCAGGGGCAGGCAGAAGGTCATAGACAGGAGGAGGCAGGTAGCTGGTCCAGGGGCAGGCAGAAGGTCATACACAGGAGGAGGCAGGTAGCTGGTCCAGGGGCAGGCAGAAGGTCATACACATGTAGAGGCAGGTAGCTGGGTCCAGGGGCAGGCAGAATGTCATACACAGGAGGAGGCAAGGTAGCTGGGTCCAGGGGCAGGCAGAAGGTCATAGACAGGAGGAGGCAGGTAGGTGGTCCAGGGGCAGGCAGAAGGTCATATACAGGAGGAGACAGGTAGCTGGGTGCAGGGGCAGGCAGGTCATACACAGGTGGAGGCAGGTAGCTTGGTCCAGGGGCAGGCAGAAGGTCATACACAGGAGGAGGCAGGTAGCTGGGTCCAGGGGCAGGCAGAAGGTCATACACAGAGGAGGCAGGTAGCTGGGTCCAGGGGCAGGCAGAAATTCATACACAGGAGGAGGCAGGTAGCTGGGAATAGGGCTCTGGTTGGAAGTAGTGTACTGGAAAGGGAATAGGGCTCTGGTTGGAAGTAGTGTACTGGAAAGGGAATAGGGCTCTGGTTGGAAGTAGTGTACTGGAAAGGGAATAGGGCTCTGGTTGGAAGTAGTGTACTGTAAAGGGAATAGGGCTCTGGTTGGAAGTAGTGTACTGTAAAGGGAATAGGGCTCTGGTTGGAAGTAGTGTACTGGAAAGGGAATAGGGCTCTGGTTGGAAGTAGTGTACTGGAAAGGGAATAGGGCTCTGGTTGGAAGTAGTGTACTGTAAAGGGAATAGGGCTCTGGTTGGAAGTAGTGTACTGGAAAGGGAATAGGCTGTCAACTCGCTCTTATCCTGTACTTTATTGACCTGCCTCACTGCCCACTAGGTTGTCTATAGCTGATATGGTGTATCTCACTATGAGGTGTTTATCCCTTAGACTAACCACATGTACCTGTCTCCAGGTGTTTATCCCTTAGACTAACCACATGTACCTGTCTCCAGGTGTTTATCCCTTAGACTAACCACATGTACCTGTCTCCAGGTGTTTATGAATTAAAGCTACACTCGTTGTGAATCTATCCACCAAGTCAGATTTGTAAAATGCTTTTCGGCGAAAGCATGAGAGGCTATTATCTGATAGCATGTACCCCCAAAATACTGCAACGTCACCTAATGACAGATTTTGCGGTAGCCGGGGCTACCCAAAACGCAGAAATAAAATATAAAACATTCATTACCTTTGACGAGCTTCTTTCTTGGCACTCCTAGATGTCCCATAAACATCATTTGGGGTCTTTTTTCGATTAAATCGGTCCATATATAGCCTAGATATCGATCTATGAAGACTGTGTGAACAACGAAAAAAATAGCGTTTTCTAACGTAACATCATTTTTTTTAATTAAAAAAGTCGACGATAAACTTTCACAAAACACTTCGAAATACTTTTGTAATGCAACTTTAGGTATTAGTAAACGTTAATAAGCGATCAAATTGCTTACGAGGCGAAGTATATTCTATAGCTGTCCGTCTGGAAATAATGTCCGGGTAAGTCTCAACCAAAATATCCGGTCGGAGACCGGAAGAAAGGCAATGCCTTGCGTCTTTTTGACCCAAGAAACAAATCCTAGGCAAATGACAAGACTGTTGACATCGTGTGGAAGCTGTAGGTATTGCAACCTCGGCCTCATTTAATCTGGGTCACCTTTAACAATTGGTTGAAGTCGCGCATGGATATATTTTTCCATTTTCAGTGATCAGATTATCCTGCACTTTTCGATGAAACGCACGTTCTGTTATAGTCACAGCCGTGATTTAACCAGTTTTAGAAACGTCTGAGTGTTTTCTATCCACACATACTAATCATATGCATATACTATATTCCTGGCATGAGTAGCAGGGCGCTGAAATGTTGCGCGATTTTTAACAAAAAGCTGCGAAAATTCGCAACAGCCTTAAGAGGCTTTAGACTAACCACATGTACCTGATAACCTGATCAGTGTCCTGGAACCACATGTACCTGATAACCTGATCAGTGTCCTGGAACCACATGTACCTGATAACCTGATCAGTGTCTTGGAACCACATGTACCTGATAACCTGATCAGTGTCTTGGAACCACATGTACCTGATAACCTGATCAGTGTCTTGGAACCACATGTACCTGATAACCTGATCAGTGTCTTGGAACCACATGTACCTGATAACCTGATCAGTGTCCTGGAACCACATGTACCTGATAACCTGATCAGTGTCTTGGAACCACATGTACCTGTCTCCAGATAACCTGATCAGTGTCTTGGAACCACATGTACCTGATAACCTGATCAGTGTCTTGGAACCACATGTACCTGTCTCCAGATAACCTGATCAGTGTCTTGGAACCACATGTACCTGATAACCTGATCAGTGTCTTGGAACCACATGTACCTGATAACCTGATCAGTGTCTTGGAACCACATGTACCTGATAACCTGATCAGTGTCTTGGAACCACATGTACCTGATAACCTGATCAGTGTCCTGGAACCACATGTACCTGATAACCTGATCAGTGTCTTGGAACCACATGTACCTGTCTCCAGATAACCTGATCAGTGTCTTGGAACCACATGTACCTGATAACCTGATCAGTGTCTTGGAACCACATGTACCTGTCTCCAGATAACCTGATCAGTGTCTTGGAACCACATGTACCTGATAACCTGATCAGTGTCTTGGAACCACATGTACCTGATAACCTGATCAGTGTCTGGAACCATATGAACGGTACCTGTCTGAAGAAGTTATTCATGGCCTCATCCTGACATGACCACTGAATTGTCTGTTGTAGGTTCATATGTCCTGTACTATGAAGTGTTTATCCTTGATGTATTTTCTTTATTATAACTGTTCATTTCTCTACCTTAAGCCACATTCAATCTCGTTTAAGTCAGATTTGCAGTACGTCCATCCGGCCTCATAACCACAGACCACGTGTAACCACGCCAGCCCAGGACCCCTTCTTCCTGCTTCTTCACCTGTGGAATCGTCTGAGACCAGCTAACCGGAACGATGATGACACTGAGGTGTATTTCTGTCTTTAATTAAGACCTTATGTGGTGAATAAATCTCATTCTGATTGTCTGGGCCTGGCTCCCCAGTGGGTGGGACTGACTGGCTGCCATGTGGTTGGCCCGATGCCCTCCCTGGCACACATAAACCTAAACCCCTGCCCAGTCATGTGAAATCCATAGATTAAGGCCTAATGAATGAATATTTTTTATTTACTGATTTCTTTATCTGAACTATGAACTGTAGTTCAGTAAAACTGCTGAAAGTGTTTCATGTTGCAGTTATTGTTTTTGTTCAGTATAGTTTGAGCAGTGTCTTGAAAGCCACCGGTGTCAGCTGTACTAATGCATTATTGAATGCAGTAGAACAGCGAGGGACACAGCTAGCAGGACAGCGAGGGACACAGCTAGCAGGACAGCGAGGGACACAGCTAGCAGGACAGCGAGGTACACAGGTAGCAGGACAGCGAGGTACACAGGTAGCAGGACAGTGAGGTACACAGGTAGCAGGACAGCGAGGGACACAGCTAGCAGGACAGCGAGGGACACAGCTAGCAGGACAGCAAGGTACACAGCTAGCAGGACAGCAAAGTATACAGCTAGCAGGTCAGCGAGATACACAGCTAGCAGGACAGCAAGGTATACAGCTAGCAGGTCAGCGAGGGACACAGCTAGCAGGACAGCGAGGGACACAGCTAGGAGGACAACGAGGTACACAGGTAGCAGGACAGAAAGGTATACAGCTAGGAGGACATTGAGGTACACAGGTAGCAGGACAGAGAGGTATACAGCTAGGAGGACATTGAGGTACACAGGTAGCAGGACAGCGACGGACACAGCTAGGAGGACATTGAGGTACACAGGTAGCAGGACAGCGACGGACACAGCTAGGAGGACATTGAGGTACACAGGTAGCAGGACAGCGACGGACACAACTAGCAGGACAGCGACGGACACAGCTAGCACGACAGCGAGGTATACAGCTAGGAGGACATTGAGGTACACAGCTAGGAGGACATTGAGGTACACAGCTAGGAGGACATTGAGGTACACAGCTAGGAGGACATTGAGGTACACAGGTAGCAGGACAGCGACGGACACAACTAGCAGGACAGCGACGGACACAGCTAGGAGGACATTGAGGTACACAGCTAGGAGGACATTGAGGTACACAGCTAGGAGGACATTGAGGTACACAGCTAGGAGGACATTGAGGTACACAGCTAGGAGGACATTGAGGTACACAGCTAGGAGGACATTGAGGTACACATGTAGCAGGACAACGACGGACACAGCTAGCAGGAAGGACAGCGAGGGACACAGCTACCACGACAGCGAGGTACACAGCTAGCAGGACAGCGAGGTACACAGCTAGCATGACAGTGATGTACACAGCTAGCAGGACAGCAAGGTACACAGCTAGCAGGACAGACAGCGAGGGACACAGCTAGCAGGACAGTGAGGGACACAGCTAGCAGGACAGTGAGGGACACAGCTAGCAGGACAGCGAGGGACACAGCTAGCAGGACAGTGAGGGACACAGCTAGCAGGACAGCGAGGGACACAGCTAGCAGGACAGCGAAGGACACAGCTAGCAGGACAGCAAGGGACACAGCTAGCAGGACAGTGAGGAACACAGCTAGCAGGACACCGAGGGACACAGCTAGCAGGACAGTGTGGGACACAGCTAGCAGGACAGTGTGGGACACAGCTAGCAGGACAGTGAGGAACACAGCTAGCAGGACAGTGAGGAACACAGCTAGCAGGACAGTGAGGTACACAGCTAGCAGGACAGCGAGGGACACAGCTAGCAGGACAGTGAGGGACACAGCTAGCAGGACAGTGAGGTACACAGCTAGCAGGACAGTGAGGGACACAGCTAGCAGGACAGCGAGGGACACAGCTAGCAGGACAGTGAGGGACACAGCTAGCAGGACAGCGACGGACACAGCTAGCAGGACAGTGAGGTACACAGCTAGCAGGACAGCGAGATACACAGCTAGCAGGACAGCGAGGTACACAGCTAGCAGGACAGCGAGGGACACAGCTAGCAGGACAGCGAGGGACACAGCTAGCAGGACAGCGAGATACACAGCTAGCAGGACAGTGAGGGACACAGCTAGCAGGACAGCGAGGGACACAGCTAGCAGGACAGCGACGGACACAGCTAGCAGGACAGCGAGGGACACAGCTAGCAGGACAGCGAGATACACAGCTAGCAGGACAGTGAGGGACACAGGTAGCAGGACAGTGAGGAACACAGCTAGCAGGACAGCGAGGTATACAGGTAGCAGGACAGCAGGGACACAGCTAGCAGGACAGCAAGATACACAGCTAGCAGGACAGACACAGCTAGCAGGACAGCGAGATACACAGCTAGCAGGACAGCGAGGGACACAGCTAGCAGGACAGCGAGGTACACAGCTAGCAGGACACAGCTAGCAGGACAATGACACAGCTAGCAGAACAATTAGGTACACAGGTAGCAGGACAGTGAGGGACACAGCTAGCAGGACAGCGAGGACACAGCTAGCAGGAGCAGGACAATGAGGTACACAGGTAGCAGGACAGTGAGGGACACAGCTAGCAGGACAGCGAGGGACACAGCTAGCAGGACAGCGAGGACACAGCTACAGGGACACAGGTAGCAGGACAGCGAGGTATACAGGTAGCAGGACAGCGGGGACACAGCTAGCAGGACAATGAGGTACACAGCTAGCAGGACAATGAGGTACACAGGTAGCAGGACAGTGAGGGACACAGGTAGCAGGACAGCGAGGGACACAGCTAGCAGGACAGGTAGCAGGACAGGGACACAGGTAGCAGCGAGGGACAGGTAGGGACAGCGAGGTATACAGGTAGCAGGACAGCGACACAGGTATAGGACAGGTAGCAGGACAGCGAGGTATACAGGTAGCAGGACAGCAGGTAGCAGGACAGCGAGGTATACAGGTAGGACAGGTATAGGTAGCAGGACAGCGAGGTATACAGGTAGCAGGACAGCGAGGGACACAGCTAGCAGGACAGCGAGATACACAGCTAGGAGGACAGTGAGGGACACAGCTAGCAGGACAGCGAGGGACACAGCTAGCAGGACAGCGAGGTAGACAGCTAGCAGGACAGCGTGATACACAGGTAGCAGGACAGCGAGGTAGACAGCTAGCAGGACAGCGAGGTATACAGGTAGCAGGACAGCGAGGTATACAGGTAGCAGGACAGCGAGATACACAGGTAGCAGGACAGCGAGGGACACAGCTAGCAGGACAGCGAGGGACACAGCCAGCAGGACAGTGTGGGACACAGCTAGCAGGACAGCGAGGGACACAGCCAGCAGGACAGTGTGGGACACAGCTAGCAGGACAGCAAGGTACACAGCCAGCAGGACAGCAAGGTACACAGCTAGCAGGACAGTGAGGGACACAGCTAGCAGGACAGTGAGGGACACAGCTAGCAGGACAGCGAGGGACACAGCTAGCAGGACAGCGAGGGACACAGCCAGCAGGACAGCGATGGACACAACTAGCAGGACAGCGAGTTACACAGGTAGCAGGACAGCGAGGGACACAGCTAGCAGGACAGCGAGATACACAGCTAGCAGGACAGTGAGGGACACAGCTAGCAGGACAGCGAGGGACACAGCTAGCAGGACAGCGACGGACACAGCTAGCAGGACAGCGAGGGACACAGCTAGCAGGACAGCGAGATACACAGCTAGCAGGACAGTGAGGGACACAGGTAGCAGGACAGTGAGGAACACAGCTAGCAGGACAGCGAGGTATACAGGTAGCAGGACAGCGAGGGACACAGCTAGCAGGACAGCAAGATACACAGCTAGCAGGACAGCGAGGGACACAGCTAGCAGGACAGCGAGATACACAGCTAGCAGGACAGCGAGGGACACAGCTAGCAGGACAGCGAGGTACACAGCTAGCAGGACAGCGAGGGACACAGCTAGCAGGACAATGAGGTACACAGCTAGCAGGACAATGAGGTACACAGGTAGCAGGACAGTGAGGGACACAGCTAGCAGGACAGCGAGGGACACAGCTAGCAGGACAGCGAGGGACACAGCTAGCAGGACAGTGAGGGACACAGCTAGCAGGACAGCGAGGGACACAGCTAGCAGGACAGCGACGGACACAGCTAGCAGGACAGCGAGGGACACAGCTAGCAGGACAGCGAGATACACAGCTAGCAGGACAGTGAGGGACACAGGTAGCAGGACAGTGAGGAACACAGCTAGCAGGACAGCGAGGTATACAGGTAGCAGGACAGCGAGGGACACAGCTAGCAGGACAGCAAGATACACAGCTAGCAGGACAGCGAGGGACACAGCTAGCAGGACAGCGAGATACACAGCTAGCAGGACAGCGAGGGACACAGCTAGCAGGACAGCGAGGGACACAGCTAGCAGGACAATGAGGTACACAGGTAGCAGGACAGTGAGGGACACAGCTAGCAGGACAGCGAGGGACACAGCTAGCAGGACAGCGAGGGACACAGGTAGCAGGACAGCGAGGTATACAGGTAGCAGGACAGTGAGGGACACAGCTAGCAGGACAATGAGGTACACAGCTAGCAGGACAATGAGGTACACAGGTAGCAGGACAGCGAGGGACACAGGTAGCAGGACAGCGAGGTATACAGGTAGCAGGACAGCGAGGTATACAGGTAGCAGGACAGCGAGGTATACAGGTAGCAGGACAGCGAGGTATACAGGTAGCAGGACAATGAGGTACACAGCTAGCAGGACAATGAGGTACACAGGTAGCAGGACAGTGAGGGACACAGCTAGCAGGACAGCGAGGGACACAGCTAGCAGGACAGCGACGGACACAGCTAGCAGGACAGCGAGGGACACAGGTAGCAGGACAGTGAGGGACACAGCTAGCAGGACAATGAGGTACACAGCTAGCAGGACAATGAGGTACACAGGTAGCAGGACAGTGAGGGACACAGGTAGCAGGACAGCGAGGGACACAGCTAGCAGGACAGCGATGGACACAGGTAGCAGGACAGCGAGGTATACAGGTAGCAGGACAGCGAGGTATACAGGTAGCAGGACAGCGAGGTATACAGGTAGCAGGACAGCGAGGTATACAGGTAGCAGGACAGCGAGGGACACAGCTAGCAGGACAGCGAGATACACAGCTAGGAGGACAGTGAGGGACACAGCTAGCAGGACAGCGAGGGACACAGCTAGCAGGACAGCGAGGTAGACAGCTAGCAGGACAGCGTGATACACAGGTAGCAGGACAGCGAGGTAGACAGCTAGCAGGACAGCGAGGTATACAGGTAGCAAGACAGCGAGGTATACAGGTAGCAGGACAGCGAGATACACAGGTAGCAGGACAGCGAGGGACACAGCTAGCAGGACAGCGAGGGACACAGCCAGCAGGACAGTGTGGGACACAGCTAGCAGGACAGCGAGGGACACAGCCAGCAGGACAGTGTGGGACACAGCTAGCAGGACAGCAAGGTACACAGCCAGCAGGACAGCAAGGTACACAGCTAGCAGGACAGTGAGGGACACAGCTAGCAGGACAGTGAGGGACACAGCTAGCAGGACAGCGAGGGACACAGCTAGCAGGACAGCGAGGGACACAGCCAGCAGGACAGCGATGGACACAACTAGCAGGACAGCGAGTTACACAGGTAGCAGGACAGCGAGGTACACAGGTAGCAGGACAGCGAGATACACAGCTAGCAGGACAACGAGTTACACAGGTAATAGGACAGCGAGGTACACAGGTAGCAGGACAGCGAGGGACACAGCTAGCAGGACAGCGAGGGACACAGCTAGGAGGACAGCGAGATCAGGTGCATGTAATTGAGGCCATATTATGGTCTGTTTAGGCCCTAGTGTGTATAGGAGGCGGGGCGGCAGGGTAGCCTAGTGGTTAGGGCATTGGACTAGTAACCGAAAGGTTGCATGTTCAAATCCCCGAGCTCACAAGGTACAAATCTGTCGTTCTGCCCCTGAACAGGCAGTTAACCCACTGTTCCTAGGCCGTCATTGAAAATGAGAATTTGTTCTTAACTTGCCTAGTTAAATAAAGGTAACAAAAAAAAAACACTGTCACCCTCTTTTGGTGAGATGTAAAAGTACAAGTGAAAAGCACAAACTCAGCCCTTTGGGTTTTCTATAATAATACTTAATAATAATACTGAATAGAGGAGAGGAACAGAGACAATGAAGATAGAGGGAAAGAGGGGAGCTAGAGAGGGAGACAGAGAGTGGGAGGAGAGGAGGGTTTCAGGCTCGTGGGGTTATTAGTTTAATTGGGCCTCAGGCTTCGGGACAGGAAGAGAACACATCAAAGGTCAGATATACATCACAGTGCTGCAGGCAAATGTCGGCCCACACATTTAGAAGGGAGGGGAGGGGCAGGCATAGAGATCTGGGAGAGGGGACAGCGGTGGGGGAGGGAGGGAGGTGGAAAGAGAGGAGAGAGTGGGGGAAAGAGGGACGGAAAGGGAGGAGGAAGAGGGAGAGAGAACTTCAGATGACTGCATTGCATGATAAGATAAAAAGAGGGGAGGGGGCGTTACTCTAGTAGAAGACAGCAGATGGAAAGAGTAAAGAAGGAGTAAAGGGTGAGGAGGATAAAGGAGGAATACAGGTAGGAGAGAGAGGTTGGAGAGAGAGGTTGGAGAGAGAGGTTGGAGAGAGAGGTAGGAGAGAGAGGTAGGAGAGAGAGGTAGGAGAGAGAGGTTGGAGAGAAGAGAGGATGAAATAAGGAAGGAGCGGAGGAAACAGAGAGATGAGAGAAAAATTTAGAAATGCCGGAATGGTGACGTCATTACAGTGGATTTTCTGACACTCAACTCCCCTTTTTGTCCGTGGCTTAACTTTCTCTCTCTCTCTCAGTTTTGGAAACGTCAGAGTGTTTTCTTTCCAAAGCTGTCAATTATATGCACAGTCGAGCATCTTGTCGTGACAAAATATCTTGTTTAAAACGGGAACGTTTTTCATCCAAAAATGAAATACTGAGAGGTTCAAGAGGTATTAACTTCTTAAGGATGACGCAGAATACATGAAGGAACATCAATCAGCGGAAATTTCAGACACCTATAGTTTTTGATAAAACTCAAACTTTCATTAAAACACATTCCAGGTATTGAATTAAAGCTACACTCGTTGTGAATCTATCCTCCAAGTCATATTTGTAAAATGGTTTTCGGCGAAAGCATGAGAAGCTATTATCTGATGCATGCACCCCCAAAATACTACAACGCCACTTAAAACGACAGATTTTGCGGTAGCCGGCGCTACCCAAAACGCAGAAATAAAATATAAAACATTCATTACCTTTGACGAGCTTCTTTCTTGGCACTCCTAGATGTCCCATAAACATCACTATTGGGTCTTTTTTCCGATTAAATCGGTCCATATATAGCCTAGATATCGATCTATGAAGACTGTGATCAAGGAAAAAAATAGCGTTTTATAACGTAACGTAATTTTTTTTTATTAAAAAGGTCGACGATAAACTTTCACAAAACACTTCGAAATACTTTTGTAATGCAACTTTAGGTATTAGTAAACGTTAATAAGCGATCAAATTGATCACGAGGCGATGTATATTCTATAGCTGTACGTCTGGAAATAATGTCCGGGTAAATATCAACCAAAATATCCGGTCGGAGACCGGAAGAAAGGCGTTGCCTTGCGTCTGTTTGACCAAGAAACAAATAGTAGGCAAATGACAAGACTGTTGACATCGTGTGGAAGCTGTAGGTATTGCAACCTCAGCCTCATTAAATGTGGTTTACCTTTATCAATGGGTTGAAGTGGCGCATGGATATATTTTTCCATTTTCAGTGATCAAATTTTCCTGCACTTTTCAATGAAACGCACGTTCTGTTATAGTCACAGCCGTGATTTAACCAGTTTTAGAAACGTCTGAATGTTTTCTATCCACATATACTAATCATATGCATATACTATATTCCTGGCATGAGTAGCAGGGCGCTGAAATGTTGCGCGATTTTTAACAAAAAGCTGCGAAAATTCGCAGCCTCCCTAAGATTAAAGGAAACAAGATAAAATAAATAAGCATAAATATGGGTTGTGTTTACAATGGTGTTTATTCTTCACTGGTAACCTCGTTCTCTCTCTCTCTCTCTCTCTCTCTCTCTCTCTCTGTCTGTCTCTGCCTCTGTCTCTGTCTCTCGCTCTCTCTCTCTCTCTCTCGCTCTCTCTCTCTCTCTTCTGATTCTCTCATCTTTGTTTTATCCAAAAGAAAAGCTCTCCTCCCTCTGTATCTCTTCCATTCTCTCCATCTTTTTCATCAGTCTGTCATACACTAAAGCCTTGTCCCATGTATATCTTTGTCTCTCCATCTCTCGACTATCTCTGAGTTAACACTGATCAAGACTGAGAGACAGGATGCTCTGCAGAAGTATTTTTTAGGCCTCAGTAACTAATATACATTTGTTAGATGAGACTCTAAGCATGTGATGAACAGTACAGCAAAGTACGTGAGTGTAGGTGTGGCAAAACACCTTCATTTTTAGCACTACGTTTACACCAGAATAATGGATACCTCCACCTATTTCAACCCCATGGATAGTCCCATTTTTGTCAGAACCACGGACAGTTCCACTCTCTTTAACACCACACAGAACACTCATTTCAGCACCACAGACAGTTCCCCTCACTATAACACCACAGACAGTTCCCCTCACTATAACACCACAGACAGTTCCCCTCACTATAACACCATGCAGAACACTAATTTCAGCACCACAGACAGTTTCCCTCACTACAACACCAGACATAACTCTCATTTCAGCACCACAGACAGTTCCACTCTCTTTAACACCAGACAGAGCACTCATTTCAGAACCTTGAACAGTTCCACTCACTATAACACCAGGCAGAACACTCATTTCAGCACCACAGACAGTTCCACTCACTATAACACCACAGACAGTTCCCCTCACTATAACACCACGCAGAACACTCATTTCAGCACCACAGACAGTTCCCCTCACTATAACACCACAGACAGTTCCCCTCACTATAACACCACACAGAACACTCATTTCAGCACCACAGACTGTTCCCCTCACTATAACACCACAGACAGTTCCCCTCACTACAACACCAGACATAACTCTCATTTCAGCACCACAGACAGTTCCACTCTCTTTAACACCAGACAGAGCACTCATTTCAGCACCTTGAACAGTTCCACTCACTATAACACCAGACATAACTCTCATTTCAGCACCACAGACAGTTCCACTCTCTTTAACACCAGACAGAGCACTCATTTCAGCACCTTGAACAGTTCCACTCACTATAACACCACACAGAGCAGTCATTTCAGCACCCTCTGCTTGTCAGTGTCATCGCTGGGATCATTACTCCCTGAAGGACAATATTTCATCCGTTTCACCATCGCGCTACTGCAGGAGGGGAAGAGAGAAGAAAGGGGGCTCTCAAAATCCATTGTGGTGGATCATCATTGATTCCTAATGAAACTACTGTTTACTTCAGATCTACCGGTTACTACTTCAGGAGGGTTTAAGGGGGCGTAATGAAACCAACCAATAATAGACTGGCAGAATTAACCCAACCAATAACAGACGGGCAGAATTAACCCAACCAATTATAGACGGGCAGAATTAACCCAACCAATTATAGACGGGCAGAATTAACCCAACCAATTACAGATGGGCAGAATTAACCCAACCAATTATAGACTGGAAGAATTAACCCAACCAATAATAGACTGGCAGAATTAACCCAACCAATTACAGATGGGCAGAATTAACCCAACCAATTATAGACGGGCAGAATTAACCCAACCAATTATAGACTGGAAGAATTAATCCAACCAATTATAGACTGGCAGAATTAACCCAACCAATTATAGACTGGCAGAATGAAACCGACCAATAAGAGACTGGCAGAATGAAACTGACCAATTATAGACTGGCAGAATTAACCCAACCAATAATAGAATGGCAGAATTAATTCAACCAATTATAGACTGGCAGAATGAAACTAACCAATTATAGACTGGCAGAATGAAACCGACCAATAAGAGACTGGCAGAATTAACCCAAACAAATATAGACTGGCAGAATGAAACTAACCAATTATAGACTGGCAGAATGAAACCGACCAATAAGAGACTGGCAGAATGAAACCGACCAATAAGAGACTCATTGACAGCTTATTTCCTATTATGCAACTGTAAGCGACACATTTAGGAACAGGTTGATTGTGTCTAGTGAAATACTAACTGAACTCCTTGGTTATGAATGTGTACTTGAGGTTGCTCATGCCCAAATACATGTTATTTCTCATGCTTTCATCTCCCTTGTCCTCTTTCTGAGAACTGCTGTGCCCCATACCATCTCACCTCCCTTGCTGTCTGGGTGTATCAAGGAGAGAAACTCACTTAGCAGCTTTTCAGGATCACACCAGCACTATGTACTCAGGGGATAGAACTAGGCAGCGGTCGAAGAGAGGTCGAAGGCGGTCGGACCGCAAACAGAACATCGCCAGATCTCTCTGTCTTTAAAGTCTGGATTTCACAGGAATTGGAGAGGATTTGGGACAGGGCACTGGGCGTACCCCTCTGACCCTAAGGTTTATTTTAGGAACGCTAGAGTTCCCTTGGACCCCTCAGGTCGTCTCTTCTCCTCACCTTCACCTCTCTCCTCTTTTCTGTTGTCTACCTCCTCCCCTAATCACTGGCCAATCGCTCTCCAGGGCTGCAGAAGGTCAATTGATCTGCTTGCTGCTGTCTTAGATGCCTTTACTGATGGGCCCTGACACATACACACACACACACCCACACACACACGCACAAACCCAAACACACACTGGCCTTTCAGTTAATCAAGTGTACAATACAAATATCTGGATAGAGAGACAGACAAACACTAGTTGTTTACGTTCTACATGTTTTTACACACAGCCTGTAATGGGTTGTTGAATAGAGCCTGTTAAGGGTTGTTGAATAGAGCCTGTTAAGGGTTGTTGAATAGAGCCTGTTAAGGGTTGTTGAAATGAGCCTGTTAAGGGTTGTTGAAATGAGCCTGTTAAGGGTTGTTGAAATGAGCCTGTTAAGGGTTGTTGAATAGAACCTGTTAGGGGTTGTTGAATAGAGCCTGTTAAGGGTTGTTGAATAGAGCCTGTTAAGGGTTGTTGAATAGAGCCTGTTAAGGGTTGTTGAATAGAACCTGTTAGGGGTTGTTGAATAGAGCCTGTTAAGGGTTGTTGACTAGAGCCTGTTAAGGGTTGTTGAATAGATCCTGTTAAGGGTTGTTGAATAGAGCCTGTTAAGGGTTGTTGAATAGAGCCTGTTAAGGGTTGTTGAATAGAGCCTGTTAAGGGTTGTTGAATATATCATGTTAAGGGTTGTTGAATAGAGCCTGTTAAGGGTTGTTGAATAGAGCCTGTTAAGGGTTGTTGAATATATCATGTTAAGGGTTGTTGAATAGAGCCTGTTAAGGGTTGTTGAATAGAGCCTGTTAAGGGTTGTTGAATAGAGCCTGTTAAGGGTTGTTGAATATATCATGTTAAGGGTTGTTGAATAGAGCCTGTTAAGGGTTGTTGAATAGAGCCTGTTAAGGGTTGGTGAATATATCCTGTCAAGGGTTTTTGAATAGAGCCTGTTAAGGGTTGGTGAATATATCCTGTCAAGGGTTTTTGAATACAGGCCGTGGGATGAGAAAGGTGGTTGAACTTCAATTTCAATTTAAGGACTTTATTGGCATTGGAAAAATATTGTCAGCTGCCTCTGATTGGGAACCATACCAGGCCAAACACATAGAAAAAGAAAACATAGAACACAAAACATAGAATGCCCACACCAACTCACGCCCTGACCAAACTAAAACAGAGACATAAAGAAGGAACTAAGGTCAGGACGTGACACATATGTTAACATTGCCAAAGTGAAATAGATAATAAACAGAAGTGATTCACCAGTTGCCCTTTTCTTGCGGCAACAGATCACAAATCTTGCTGCTGTGATGGCACACTGTGGTATTTCACCCAGTAGATATGGGAGTTTATCAAAATTGGGTTTGTTTTCGCATTCTTTGAGGATCTGTGTAATCTGAGGGAAATATGTATGTCTAATATGGTTATACATTTGGCAGGAAGTTAGGAACTACAGCTCAGTTTCCACTCAGTGAGCACATAGCCTGTCTTCTCTTGAGAGCCATGTCTGCCTACGGCGGCCTTTCTCAATAGCAAGGCTATGCTCACGGAGTCTGCACATAGTCAAAGCTTTCCTTAAGTTTGGGTCTTTCACAGCAGTCAGGTATTCTGCTTCTGTGTACTCTCTGTTTAGGGCCAAATGGCATTCTAGTTTGCCAAATGTCTTTGTTAATTCTTTCCATTGTGTCAAGTAATTCTCTTTTTGTCTTCTCATCATTTGGTTGGGTCTAATTGTGTTGCTGCCCTGGGGCTCTTTGCGGTGTGTTTGTGAACAGAGCCCCAGGACCAGCTTGCTTAGGGGACTCTTCTCCAGGTTCATCTCTCTGTAGGTGATGGCTTTGTTATGGAAGGTTCGGGAATCACTTCCTTTTAGGTGGTCGTAGAATTTAACGGCTCTTTTCTGGATTTTGATAATTAGTGGGTATCGGCCTAATTCTGCTCTTCATGCATTATTTGGTGTTTTACGTTGTACACGGAGGATATTTTTGAAGAATTCTGAATGCGGAGCCTCAATTTGGTATTTGTCACATTTTGTGAATTCTTGCTTGGTGAGCGGACCACAGACCTCACAACCATAAAGGGCAATGGTTTCTAAGACTGATTCAAGTATTTTTAGCCAGATCCTAATTGGTATGTTGAAATTTATGTTCCTTTTGATGGCATAGAATGCCCTTCTTGCCTTGTCTCTCAGATCGTTCACAGCTTTGTTAAAGTTACCTGTGGCGCAGATGTTTAGGCCAAGGTATGTATAGTTTTTTGTGTGCTCTAGGGCAACGGTGTCTAAATGGAATTTGTATTTGTGGTCCTGCCGACTGGACCTTTTTGGAACACAATTATTTTGGTCTTACTGATATTTAATGCCAGGGCCCAGGTCTGGCAGAATCTGTGCCTAATATCTAGGTGCTGCTGTAGGCCCTCCTTGATTGGGGACAGAAGCACCAGATCATCAGCAAACAGTAGACATTTGACATTTTATACATATGTTGAAGAGGGTGGGGCTTAAGCTGCATCCCTGTCTCACCCCACGGCCCTGTGGGAAGAACTGTGTGTGTTTTTGCCAATTTTAACTGCACACTTGTTGTTTGTGTACATGGATTTTATAATGTCGTACTTTTTTCCCCCAGACACCTCTTTCCATCAGTTTGTATAGCAGACCCTCAGGACAGACCCTCAGGCCAGACCCTCAGGCCAGACCCTCAGGCCAGACCCTCAGGCCAAATTGAGTCAAGGGCTTTTTTGAAATCATCAAAGCATGAGAAGACTTTGTCTTTGTTTTGGTTTGTTTTGTATGTCAATTATGGTGTCCAGGGTGAATACGTTTTCTGTCATGCGATAATTTGGTTAAAAGCCAATTTGTCATTTGCTCAGTACATAGTTTTCACTGAGTAAATATATGAGTCTGTTGTTAATGATAATGCAAAGGATTTTCCCAAGGTTGCTGTTGACGCATATCCCATGGTAGTTATTGGGGTCAAATTTGTCTGCACTTTTGTGGATTGGGGTGATCAGTCCTTGGTTCCAAATATTGGGGAAGATGTCAGAGCTAAGGATGATGTTAAAGAGTTTTATTGTAGGCAATCTCTCACTCTCTTTGTTCCTCTTACCGCTCCACCCTCATTATGTTTGTTTCTGACTGAGTGTCCTCATATCAGCTGCCCTCTCCGTTCCTCCATTTCCCAGACCCTTGGCCTGTCTATCTCCTATCTCTATCCTTCTCTTGTCCAGTATCTCTGCCAGACTCCAGCCTGATCACAATCTGATAACAATCCCTGGATACTGCACTCTGACAGATTACAAAGCAGGCAGAGAGCAGGGAAAGATGTATCCCGGCTCTCTCTCTCTCTATCTCTCTTTCTTTCCTTCCAATCTCGCTGTCTCCTTTTCTCTCTCCTGCTCTGTCACACGCACACTCGCATGCACACACACATTTACACACTCACCAGTCCCTGTGATTCGGAGCTCAGTTCTAGCCCTCCTGAGTGTTTGGTTTTGACAGTCACTGATCAGCTGGAATTGAATTGGAGATCAGAAGATTCTTTCACAGTGCTGGCTGAGATATAAACTTGTAAATTACTAATCCGTAATCCCCTTTGGGAAAGAGACTCACTATGAAACCCGCACAGGGAATCAAGTCAGAGACAAATCCTGGCAAATTAGCCTTGGGGTTTCAGCAATAGAGGGTGCATTTCATGAAGTTCGGCCTCGATTTCTGGTTTGGCTAGACTACTTAATTTCTAGATTTTCATTTTAAGAATTAATGAGAAGGCTTTTGTCACATTGGTAAATTAACAATTGAACTGGGTTTGCATCATTGTAAGTGCTTGTGTGAGTTCAAAGTGTTTTCTTCCATTATCCCAGCTAGGTGCAGAAGAGAAGTGAGGCTATATCCTATTCTCCCTCAGACACAATGAATAATGCTCACTGAGTCAGCTACATAACACAGAGTTCAGAAAACTGAGTCAGCTACAGAACACAATCAGCTATAGAACACAGAGTTCAGAAAACTGAGTCAGCTACAGAACACAGAGTTCAGAAAACTGAATCAGCTATAGAACACAGAGTTCAGAACACAATCAGCTACAGAACACAATCAGCTACAGAACACAATCAGCTACAGAACACAATCAGCTACAGAACACAGAGTTCAGAACACAATCAGCTACAGAACACAATCAGCTACAGAACACAATCAGCTACAGAACACAATCAGCTACAGAACACAGAGTTCAGAACACAATCAGCTACAGAACACAATCAGCTACAGAACACAATCAGCTACAGAACACAATCAGCTATAGAACACAATCAGCTACAGAACACAATCAGCTACAGAACACAATCAGCTACAGAACACAATCAGCTATAGAACACAATCAGCTACAGAACACAGAGTTCAGAACACAGAGTTCAGAACACAGAGTCAGCTACAGAACACAATCAGCTACAGAACACAATCAGCTACAGAACACAAGTGTAATACCCAGAATGCATCAGTAATCAGACAGACAGACAACATATTGAAATGCTCTAAGTGTGGTACCCAGAATGCAAAAGGCTGAATGCAAGAGAAGGTTGAATTGCACGGAGAAGGAGAGAGTAGGCCTTGGTCACTGCTGCGCTGTGATTGCATTGGGTCTTTAATAATCTCCTTCTTTCTCTCGTTCCATACATTATTAAAACAGATCAGGATACATTTCTAAAGAGAACGAGAGAAAACCAGGGAGAGAGAAAAGGAGAAGGAGTAAAATGCTCAATCCATTCTTCATTCTGTATATTGAATAAAATAAGGGATTTTGTGACGGTAGATGAGAGGAGCTGTTGAGTCTTGTTGTGTTTCTGGAGTAGTTTATGTCTTTCAGTGGTGAATGGCATCAAACAGAGACAAGCACAGGGGAGAAGTCTTCTGCTGTTGCCACTTCCCTGATGACAGATACTCCTGTCCTGCTCCAGTACCAGGATGTGCAC
This sequence comes from Oncorhynchus nerka, assembly GCF_034236695.1. Lineage (NCBI taxonomy): Eukaryota > Metazoa > Chordata > Actinopteri > Salmoniformes > Salmonidae > Oncorhynchus > Oncorhynchus nerka. The sequence continues at coordinate 99,116,338 of NC_088399.1, read as the reverse complement.
TTACAATAGAGGCAGAGAGAGAGAGAGAGAGAGAGAGAGAGAGAGAGAGAGAGAGAGAGAGAGAGAGAGAGAGAGAGAGAGAGAGAGAGAGAGAGAGAGAGAGAGAGAGACAGAGAGAGACAGAGAGAGAGAGAGACAGAGACAGAGAGAGAGAGAGAGACAGAGAGAGACAGTATGTGACCCGTTTCAAGAAACTAGGCGTACGTCAAAACGTCACTGCTTCACAGGGGAGGCATTTAGACATTAAATAAATGTGTTTATGTTTTTCTTCCCTTCTGGAACATGTGACATTTCATTTGCCATCTGCAAATACGAATAACAATGATAAGTAAAGAACCTAATTGGTTTAGCCAAGAAAAAAATATAGGAACCTTCTCGTGATTGGCTAAGATAATGGCTGGGCTGAAAATGCCGAGAGATGAGTTCGGATTGGTCTCCCATTATTAGTCACCTTGTATATAACATGAGCTGCTAAGTCTGTGTGGATAATTCTGTCTACCGCCTCTTTAAAAAATAAATAAAGATTATTGTGAAGAACTGAACTGCTCTAAACATCGATGCCCTGAAAGCAGTCGACAAAGATCAGCGTAAAAACATGTTGATGTACTACTTTCTGAAGATTTATATCCACAATATCATCACCATCACCATCGTCATCATCATCACCATCATCATCATCACCATCACCATCACCATCGTCATCATCATCACCATCATCATCATCATCATCATCATCATCACCATCGTCATCATCATCACCATCATCATCATCATCACCATCATCATCATCATCATCATCCACAATATCCACATCATCATCATCATCATCCACAATATCATCATCAGCATCATCATCATCCCCTCATCATCATCATCATCATCATCATCATCACCATCTTCCATCACAACATCATCATCATCACCATCAACATCACCATCAACATCATCATCATCATCATCATCCACAATATCCACATCATCATCATCATCATCCACAATATCATCATCATCATCCCCTCATCATCCCCTCATCATCATCATCATCATCATCATCATCATCATCATCATCTTCATCATCATCATCATCGTCATCATCATCATCCCCTCATCATCATCATCATCATCACCATTATCATCAACATTACCATCATCATCATCATCATCATCATCATCATCATCCCCTCATCATCACCATCATCAACATCATCATCATCATCATCCACAATATCCACATCATCATCATCACCATCATCATAATCCACAATATCCACATCATCATCATCATCATCATCCACAATATCCACATCATCATCATCACCATCATCATCATCATCATCATCATCACCATCATCATCATCATCAACATCATCATCATCATCATCATCACCATCATCATCAACATCACCATCATCATCATCATCATCATCGTCATCATCATCACCATCATCATCACCATCATCATCATCATCATCATCATTCACAACATCATCATCATCACCATCAACATCATCATCATCACCATCATCACCATCATCAACATCATCATCATCATCATCACCATCATCATCATCAGCATCATCATCACCATCACCATCATCATCATCATCACCATCATCACCATCATCATCAACATCACCATCATCATCATCCACAATATCCACATCATCTGCATCACCATCATCATCACCATCATCATCATCATCATCATCATCATCTTCATCATCATCATCATCATCATCACCATCGTCATCATCATCATCATCATCATCATCACCATCATCACCATCATCAACATCATCATCATCATCATCCACAATATCCACATCATCATCATCAACATCATCATCATCATCATCATCATCATCATCATCATCATATCAAACAGAATTCATGATCCATGAAAGGCCATCATTGAACCATCTCAACCCTCCCCCTCTCTCTCTCTCTCTCTCTCTCTCTCTCTCTGTCTCTCTCTCTCTCTCTTCTCTCTCTCTCTCTCTCTCTCTTCTCTCTCTCCCCCTCTCTCTCTATCTCTCTCTTCTCTCTCTCCTCCTCTTTCTCTCTCTCCTCCTCTTTCTCTCCTCTCTCTCTCTTCTCTCTCTCTCTCTCTCTCTCTCTTCTCTCTCTCCCCCTCTCTCTCTATCTCTCTCTTCTCTCTCTCCTCCTCTTTCTCTCTCTCCTCCTCTTTCTCTCTCTCTCTCTCTCCTCCTCTTTCTCCCTCCCTCTCTCTCTCTTCTCTCTCTCCCTCTCTCTCTCTCTCTCTCTCTCTCCTCCTCTTTCTCCCTCCCTCTCTCTCTCTCTCTCTCTCTCCCCTCTCTCTCTCTTCTCTCTCCTCCTCTTTCTCTCTCTCCTCCTCTTTCTCTCTCTCTCTTCTCTCTCTCCTCCTCTTTCTCTATCTCTCTTCTCTCTCTCCTCCTCTTTCTCTCTCTCTCTTCTCTCTTCTCTCTCCTCCTCTCTTCTCTCTCTCCTCCTCTTTCTCTCTCTCTCTTCTCTCTCTCCTCCTCTTTCTCTCTCTCTCTTCTCTCTCTCCTCCTCTTTCTCTCTCTCTCTTCTCTCTCTCCTCCTCTTTCTCTATCTCTTGCTTTCTCCCTCTCTCTTGCTTTCTCCCTCTCTCTTGCTTTCTCTCTCTCTCTTGTTTTCTCTCTCTCTCTTGCTTTCTCTCTCTCTCTTGCTTCCTCTCTCTCAGCCGCACTGACTCTCTCCGACTCTGAAATCGATTCAGACTAACGAGGAAATCCCTGATTTAGGTTAAAAATAAAAATAAACATTTTGATTCAACCAGAAGAAGAGTCTGCTGAGGACGGTGACGTGTGTCGTTGTCACAGAAGAAGTTGACCAATCAGTGGATTTCCGGGTGGAAACAGAAAGATGATTTGAAACAAGGCTGATGTATAAAACACCTGTCTCAGGATAACATCTTCAAACTAAGGGCATCCATGTCATCCACGTACACGGGTAATAATCTAGCTACATTTTCAGATATTAAGAAAAAAAAAAAAAAAAAAAAGAAATCCTGCAGCAGAACAATTTTTATTAATATTGAATATTTAGAATGTACACCAGGGGGCAGTTGAGAGCAGTGTTTATACAATGCAGTAACGTACCAGGGGTCTTTGGTTTGGGGAAGGCTCTGCAAACCAACCAAGCTCACACCATCGAGTATAATCGAGTAATCTCAAGGCTTGCAAGAGCATTGGTCTGAGCAGCACGCTTCGGATTCGAGCATCACAAAGTCCTTTCACAGTTCTGTTGACTGGACAACGTTATGATGAGGAACACTGGACATTAAAGTGATGAGAATGATGAGGAACACTGGACATTAATATGATGAGGAATACTGGACATTAATATGATGAGGAACACTGGACATTAATATGATGAGGAACACTGGACATTAATATGATGAAGAACACTGGACATTAATATGATGAGGAACACTGGACATTAATATGATGAGGAACACTGGACATTAATATGATGAGGAACACTGGACATTAATATGATGAGGAACACTGGACATTAATATGATGAGAATGATGAGGAACACTGGACATTATTACGATGAGGAACACTGGACATTAATATGATGAGAATGATGAGGAACACTGGACATTATTACGATGAGGAACACTGGACATTAATATGATGAGGAACACTGGACATTAATACGATGAGGAACACTGGACATTAATATGATGAGAAACACTGGACATTATTACGATGAGGAACACTGGACATTAATATGATGAGAATGATGAGGAACACTGGACATTATTACGATGAGGAACACTGGACATTAATATGATGAGAATGATGAGGAACACTGGACATTATTACGATGAGGAACACTGGACATTAATATGATGAGAATGATGAGAACACTGGACATTATTACGATGAGGAACAACACTGGACATGAGGAACACTGGAATTATGATGAGGAACACTGGACATTAATACGATGAGGAACACTGGACATTAATATGATGAGAATGATGAGGAACACTGGACATTATTACGATGAGGAACACTGGACATTAATATGATGAGAATGATGAGGAACACTGGACATTATTACGATGAGGAACACTGGACATTAATATGATGAGAATGATGAGGAACACTGGACATTATTACGATGAGGAACACTGGACATTAATATGATGAGAATGATGAGGAACACTGGACATTATTACGATGAGGAACACTGGACATTAATATGATGAGAATGATGAGGAACACTGGACATTAATATGATGAGGAATACTGGACATTAATATGATGAGGAACACTGGACATTAATATGATGAGGAACACTGGACATTAATATGATGAAGAACACTGGACATTAATATGATGAGGAACACTGGACATTAATATGATGAGGAACACTGGACATTATTATGATGAGAATGATGAGGAACACTGGACATTAATATGATGAGGAACACTGGACATTAATATGATGAGGAACACTGGACATTAATATGATGGGGAACACTGGACATTAATATGATGAGAATGATGAGGAACACTGGACATTATTACGATGAGGAACACTGGACATTAATATGATGAGAATGATGAGGAACACTGGACATTAATAAGATGAGGAACACTGGACATTATTACGATGAGGAACACTGGACATTAATATGATGAGGAACACTGGACATTAATATGATGAGGAACACTGGACATTAATATGATGAGGAACACTGGACAATAATATGATGAGGAACACTGGACATTAATATGATGAGGAACACTGGACATTATTACGATGAGGAACACTGGACATTAATATGATGAGAATGATGAGGAACACTGGACATTAATATGATGTGGAACACTGGGCATTAATATGATGAGGAACACTGGATATTAATATGATGAGGGACACTGGACATTAATATGATGAGAATGATGAGGAACACTGGACATTAATATGATGAGGGACACTGGACATTATTATGATGAGAATGATGAGGAACACTGGACATTAATATGATGAGGAACACTGGACATTAATATGATGAGGAACACTGGATATTAATATGATGAGGAACACTGGACATTATTATGATGAGAATGATGAGGAACACTGGACATTAATATGATGAGGAACACTGGACATTAATATGATGAGGAACACTGGACATTAATATGATGGGGAACACTGGACATTAATATGATGAGGAACACTGGACATTATTATGATGAGGAACACTGGACATTATTATGATGAGGAACACTGGACATTAATATGATGAGGAACACTGGACATTAATATGATGAGGAACACTGGACATTAATATGATGAGGAACACTGGACATTAATATGATGAGGAACACTGGACATTATTATGATGAGAATGATGAGGAACACTGGACATTAATATGATGAGGAACACTGGACATTAATATGATGAGAATGATGAGGAACACTGGACATTAATATGATGAGGAACACTGGACATTAATATGATGAGGAACACTGGACATTAATATGATGAGAATGATGAGGAACACTGGACATTAATATGATGAGGAACACTGGACATTAATATGATGAGAATGATGAGGAACACTGGACATTAATATGAAGAGGAACACTGGACATTAATATGATGAGGAACACTGGACATTATTATGATGAGGAACACTGGACATTAATATGATGAGGAACACTGGATATTAATATGACGAGGAACACTGGACATTAATATGATGAGGAACACTGGACATTAATACGATGAGGAACACTGGACATTAATATGATGGGGAACACTGGACATTAATATGATGAGGAACACTGGACATTATTATGATGAGGAACACTGGACATTATTATGATGAGGAACACTGGACATTAATATGATGAGGAACACTGGACATTAATATGATGAGGAACACTGGACATTAATATGATGAGGAACACTGGACATTAATATGATGAGGAACACTGGACATTAATATGATGAGGAACACTGGACATTATTATGATGAGAATGATGAGGAACACTGGACATTAATATGATGAGGAACACTGGACATTAATATGATGAGAATGATGAGGAACACTGGACATTAATATGATGAGGAACACTGGACATTAATATGATGAGGAACACTGGACATTAATATGATGAGAATGATGAGGAACACTGGACATTAATATGATGAGGAACACTGGACATTAATATGATGAGAATGAACACTGGACATTAATATGAAGAGGAACACTGGACATTAATATGATGAGGAACACTGGACATTATTATGATGAGGAACACTGGACATTAATATGATGAGGAACACTGGACATTAATATGATGAGGAACACTGGACATTAATATGATGAGGAACACTGGACATTAATATGATGAGGAACACTGGACATTAATATGATGAGAATGATGAGGAACACTGGACATTAAATATGATGAGGAACACTGGACATTAATATGATGAGGAACACTGGACATTAATATGATGAGAACACTGGACATTAATATGATGAGGAACACTGGACATTAATATGATGAGAATGACATTAATATGAGAGGAACACTGGACATTAATATGATGAGGAACACTGGACATTATGATGAGGAACACTGATGATGAGGAACACTGGACATTAATATGATGAGGAACACTGGACATTAATATGATGAGGAACACTGGACATTAATATGATGAGGAACACTGGACATTAATATGATGAGGAACACTGGACATTAATATGATGAGGAACACTGGACATTAATATGATGAGGAACACTGGACATTAATATGATGAGAATGATGAGGAACACTGGACATTAATATGATGAGGAACACTGGACATTAATATGATGAGGAACACTGGACATTAATATGATGAGGAACACTGGACATTATTATGATGAGGAACACTGGACATTATTACGATGAGGAACACTGGACATTAATATGATGAGGAACACTGGACATTAATATGATGAGGAACACTGGACATTAATATGATGAGGAACACTGGACATTAATATGATGAGGAACACTGGACATTAATATGATGAGGAACACTGGACATTATTATGATGAGGAACACTGGACATTATTACGATGAGGAACACTGGACATTAATATGATGAGGAACACTGGACATTAATATGATGAGGAACACTGGACATTAATATGATGAGAATGATGAGGAACACTGGACAGTATTAGGATGAGGAACACTGGACATTAATATGATGAGAATGATGAGGAACACTGGACATTATTACGATGAGGAACACTGGACATTAATATGATGAGGAACACTGGACATTAATATGATGAGGAACACTGGACATTAATATGATGAGGAACACTGGACATTAATATGATGAGGAACACTGGACATTAATATGATGAGGAACACTGGACATTATTATGATGAGAATGATGAGGAACACTGGACATTAATATGATGAGGAACACTGGACATTAATATGATGAGAATGATGAGGAACACTGGACATTAATATGACGAGGAACACTGGACATTAATATGATGAGGAACACTGGACATTAATATGATGGGGAACACTGGACATTAATATGATGAGGAACACTGGACATTATTATGATGAGGAACACTGGACATTATTATGATGAGGAACACTGGACATTAATATGATGAGGAACACTGGACATTAATATGATGAGGAACACTGGACATTAATATGATGAGGAACACTGGACATTAATATGATGAGGAACACTGGACATTAATATGATGAGGAACACTGGACATTAATGAGAATGATGAGGAACACTGGACATTAATATGATGAGGAACACTGGACATTAATATGATGAGAATGATGAGAACACTGGACATTAATATGATGAGGAACACTGGACATTAATATGATGAGGAACACTGGACATTAATATGATGAGAATGATGAGGAACACTGGACATTAATATGATGAGGAACACTGGACATTAATATGATGAGAATGATGAGGAACACTGGACATTAATATGAAGAGGAACACTGGACATTAATATGATGAGGAACACTGGACATTAATATGATGAGGAACACTGGACATTAATATGATGAGGAACACTGGACATTAATATGATGAGGAACACTGGACATTAATATGATGAGAACACTGGACATTAATATGATGAAACACTGGACATTAATATGATGAGGAACACTGGACATTAATATGATGAGGAACACTGGACATTAATATGATGAGGAACACTGGACATTAATATGATGAGGAACACTGGACATTAATATGATGAGGAACACTGGACATTAATATGATGAGGAACACTGGAGGAACATTATTATGATGAGAACAGGAACACTGGACATTAATATGATGAGGAACACTGGACATTAATATGATGAGGAATGGATGGACATTAATATGATGAGGAACACTGGACATTAATATGATGAGGAACACTGGACATTAATATGATGAGGAACACTGGACATTAATATGATGAGGAACACTGGACATTAATATGATGAGGAACACTGGACATTATTATGATGAGGAACACTGGACATTAATATGATGAGGAACACTGGACATTAATATGATGAGGAACACTGGACATTAATATGATGAGGAACACACTGGACATTAATATGATGAGGAACACTGGACATTATTATGATGAGAATGATGAGGAACACTGACATTAATATGATGAGGAACACTGGACATTAATATGATGAGGAACACTGGACATTAATATGATGAGGAACACTGACATTAATATGATGAGAACACTGGACATTAATATGATGAGGACATTAATATGATGAGGAACACTGGACATTAATATGATGATGAGGAACACTGGACATTAATATGATGAGGAACACTGGACATTAATATGATGAGGAACACTGGACATTAATATGATGAGGAACACTGGACATTAATATGATGAGGAACACTGGACATTAATATGATGAGGAACACTGGACATTAATATGATGAGGAACACTGGACATTAATATGATGAGGAACACTGGACATTAATATGATGAGGAACACTGACATTAATATGACACTGGACATTAATATGATGAGGAACACTGGACATTATTGATGAGGATGAGGATGAGGAACACTGGACATTAATATGATGAGGAACACTGGACATTAATATGATGAGGAACACTGGACATTAATATGATGAGGAACACTGGACATTAATATGATGAGAACACTGAATGAGAACACTGGACATTAATATGATGAGGAACACTGGACATTAATATGATGAGGAACACTGACATTAATATGATGAGGAACACTGGACATTAATGAGGAACACTGATTAATATGAGAACACTGGACATTATTAATGAGGAACACTGACATGAGGAACACTGGACATTAATATGATGAGGAACACTGGACATTAATATGATGAGGAACACTGGACATTAATATGATGATGATGAGGAACACTACATATGATTAATATGATGAGAACACTGGACATTAATATGATGAGGAACACTGGACATTAATATGATGAGGAACACTGGACATTAATATGATGAGGAACACTGGACATTAATATGATGAGGAACACTGGACATTATTATGATGAGAACACTGGACATTATGATGAGGAACACTGGACATTAATATGATGAGAATGATGAGAACACTGGACATTAATATGATGAGGAACACTGGACATTAATATGATGAGAACACTGATGATGGGGAACACTGGACATTAATATGATGAGGAACACTGGACATTAATATGATGAGGAACACTGGACATTAATATGATGAGGAACACTGGACATTAATATGATGAGGAACACTGATGAGAGAACACTGGACATTAATATGATGAGGAACACTGGACATTAATATGAGAATGATGAGGAACACTGGACATTAATATGATGAGGAACACTGGACATTAATATGATGAGGAACACTGGACATTAATATGATGAGAATGAACACTGGACATTAATATGATGAGGAACACTGGACATTAATATGATGAGGAACACTGGACATTAATATGATGAGAATGATGAGGAACACTGGACATTAATATGATGAGGAACACTGGACATTAATATGATGAGGAACACTGGACATTAATATGATGAGGAACACTGGACATTAATATGATGAGGAACACTGGACATTAATATGATGAGGAACACTGGACATTAATATGATGAGGAACACTGACATTAATGGAACACTGGACATATTAATATGATGAGGAACACTGGACATTAATATGATGAGGAACACTGGACATTAATATGATGAGGAACACTGGACATTAAACATGATGAGAGAACACTGGACATTAATTTGATGAGGAACACTGACATTAATATGGAACACTGGACATTAATATGATGAGGAACACTGGACATTAATATGATGAGGAACACTGGACATTAATATGATGAGGAACACTGGACATTAATATGATGAGAATGAGATGAACACTGGACATTAATATGATGAGGAACACTGGACATTTAATATGATGAGAATGGACATTAATATGATGAGGAACACTGGACATTATTATGATGAGGAACACTGGACATTAATATGATGAGGAACACTGGACATTAATATGATGAGGAACACTGGACATTAATATGATGAGGAACACTGGACATTAATATGATGAGGAACACTGGACATTAATATGATGAGGAACACACTGGACATTAATATGATGATGAGGAACACTGGACATTATTATGATGAGGAACACTGGACATTAATATGATGAGGAACACTGGACATTAATATGATGAGGAACACTGGACATTAATATGATGAGGAACACTGGACATTAATATGATGAGGAACACTGGACATTAATATGATGAGGAACACTGGACATTAATATGATGAGGAACACTGGACATTAATATGATGAGGAACACTGGACATTAATATGATGAGAACACTGGACATTAATATGATGAGGAACACTGGACATTAATATGATGAGGAACACTGGACATTAATATGATGAGAACACTGGACATTAATATGATGAGGAACACTGGACATTAATATGATGAGGAACACTGGACATTAATATGATGAGGAACACTGAACACTGGACATTAATATGATGAGGAACACTGGACATTAATATGATGAGAATGAACACTGGACATTAATATGATGAGGAACACTGGACATTAATATGATGAGGAACACTGGACATTAATATGATGAGGAACACTGGACATTAATATGATGAGGAACACTGGACATTATGATGAGGAACACTGGACATTAATATGATGAGGAACACTGGACATTAATATGATGAGGAACACTGGACATTAATATGATGAGAATGATGACACTGGACACTTAATATGATGAGGAACACTGACATTATTACGATGGGAACACTGGACATTAATATGATGAGGAACACTGGACATTATTATGATGAGGAACACTGGACATTATTATGATGAGGAACACTGGACATTAATATGATGAGGAACACTGGACATTAATATGATGAGGAACACTGGACATTAATATGATGAGGAACACTGGACATTAATATGATGAGGAACACTGGACATTAATATGATGAGGAACACTGGACATTATTATGATGAGAATGATGAGAACACTGGACATTAATATGATGAGGAACACTGGACATTAATATGATGAGAATGATGGGAACACTGGACATTAATATGATGAGGAACACTGGACATTAATATGATGAGGAACACTGGACATTAATATGATGAGAATGATGAGGAACACTGGACATTAATATGATGAGGAACACTGGACATTAATATGATGAGAATGATGAGGAACACTGGACATTAATATGAAGAGGAACACTGGACATTAATATGATGAGGAACACTGGACATTATTATGATGAGGAACACTGGACATTAATATGATGAGGAACACTGGATATTAATATGATGAGGAACACTGGACATTAATATGATGAGGAACACTGGACATTAATATGATGAGGAACACTGGACATTAATATGATGAGGAACACTGGACATTAATATGATGAGGAACACTGGACATTAATATGATGAGGAACACTGGACATTAATATGATGAGGAACACTGGACATTAATATGATGAGGAACACTGGACATTAATATGATGAGAATGATGAGGAACACTGGACATTAATATGATGAGGAACACTGGACATTAATATGATGAGGAACACTGGACATTAATATGATGAGGAACACTGGACATTAATATGATGAGGAACACTGGACATTATTATGAGGAACACTGGACATTAATATGATGAGGAACACTGGACATTAATATGATGAGGAACACTGGACATTAATATGATGAGGAACACTGGACATGACATTAATATGATGAGGAACACTGGACATTAATATGATGAGAATGAAGGAACACTGGACATTAATATGATGAGGAACACTGGACATTAATATGATGAGGAACACTGGACATTAATATGATGAGGAACACTGGACATTAATATGATGAGGAACACTGGACATTATTATGATGAGGAACACTGGACATTATTACGATGAGGAACACTGGACATTAATATGATGAGGAACACTGGACATTAATATGATGAGGAACACTGGACATTAATATGATGAGGAACACTGGACATTAATATGATGAGGAACACTGGACATTAATATGATGAGAATGATGAGGAACACTGGACATTATTATGATGAGGAACACTGGACATTAATATGATGAGAATGATGAGGAACACTGGACATTAATATGATGAGGAACACTGGACATTAATATGATGAGGAACACTGGACATTAATATGATGAGGAACACTGGACATTAATATGATGAGGAACACTGGACATTAATATGATGAGAACACTGGACATTAATATGATGAGGAACACTGGACATTATTATGATGAGAATGATGAGGAACACTGGACATTAATATGATGAGGAACACTGGACATTAATATGATGAGAATGAACACTGGACATTAATATGATGAGGAACACTGGACATTAATATGATGAGGAACACTGGACATTAATATGATGAGGAACACTGGACATTAATATGATGAGGAACACTGGACATTATTATGATGAGGAACACTGGACATTATTATGATGAGGAACACTGGACATTAATATGATGAGGAACACTGGACATTAATATGATGAGGAACACTGGACATTAATATGATGAGGAACACTGGACATTAATATGATGAGGAACACTGGACATTAATATGATGAGGAACACTGGACATTATTATGATGAGAATGATGAGGAACACTGGACATTAATATGATGAGGAACACTGGACATTAATATGATGAGAATGATGAGGAACACTGGACATTAATATGATGAGGAACACTGGACATTAATATGATGAGGAACACTGGACATTAATATGATGAGAATGATGAGGAACACTGGACATTAATATGATGAGGAACACTGGACATTAATATGATGAGAATGATGAGGAACACTGGACATTAATATGAAGAGGAACACTGGACATTAATATGATGAGGAACACTGGACATTATTATGATGAGGAACACTGGACATTAATATGATGAGGAACACTGGATATTAAAATGATGAGGAACACTGGACATTAATATGATGAGGAACACTGGACATTAATACGATGAGGAACACTGGACATTAATATGATGAGGAACACTGGACATTAATATGATGAGGAACACTGGACATTACTATGATGAGGAACACTGGACATTAATATGATGAGGAACACTGGACATTAATTTGATGAGGAACACTGGACATTAATATGATGAGAATGATGAGGAACACTGGACATTAATATGATGAGGAACACTGGACATTAATATGATGAGGAACACTGGACATTAATATGATGAGGAACACTGGACATTATTATGATGAGGAACACTGGACATTATTACGATGAGGAACACTGGACATTAATATGATGAGGAACACTGGACATTAATATGATGAGGAACACTGGACATTAATATGATGAGGAACACTGGACATTAATATGATGAGGAACACTGGACATTAATATGATGAGAATGATGAGGAACACTGGACATTAATATGATGAGGAACACTGGACATTAATATGATGAGGAACACTGGACATTAATATGATGAGGAACACTGGACATTAATATGATGAGGAACACTGGACATTATTATGATGAGGAACACTGGACATTAATATGATGAGGAACACTGGACATTAATATGATGAGGAACACTGGACATTAATATGATGAGGAACACTGGACATTAATATGATGAGAATGATGAGGAACACTGGACAGTATTAGGATGAGGAACACTGGACATTAAAATGATGAGAATGATGAGGAACACTGGACATTATTACGATGAGGAACACTGGACATTAATATGATGAGGAACACTGGACATTAATATGATGAGGAACACTGGACATTAATATGATGAGAATGATGAGGAACACTGGACAATAATATGATGAGGAACACTGGACATTAATATGATGAGGAACACTGGACATTATTACGATGAGGAACACTGGACATTATTATGATGAGAATGATGAGGAACACTGGACATTATTATGATGAGGAACACTGGACATTATTATGATGAGGAACACTGGACATTAATATGATGAGGAACACTGGACATTAATATGATGAGGAACACTGGACATTAATATGATGAGGAACACTGACATTAATATGATGAGGAACACTGGACATTAATATGATGAGGAACACTGGACATTATTATGATGAGAATGATGAGAACACTGGACATTAATATGATGAGGAACACTGGACATTAATATGATGAGGAACACTGGACATTAATATGATGAGGAACACTGGACATTAATATGATGAGGAACACTGGACATTAATATGATGAGAATGATGAGGAACACTGGACATTAATATGATGAGGAACACTGGACATTAATATGATGAGAATGATGAGGAACACTGGACATTAATATGAAGAGGAACACTGGACATTAATATGATGAGGAACACTGGACATTATTATGATGAGGAACACTGGACATTAATATGATGAGGAACACTGGACATTAATATGATGAGGAACACTGGACATTAATATGATGAGGAACACTGGACATTAATACGATGAGGAACACTGGACATTAATATGATGAGGAACACTGGACATTAATATGATGAGGAACACTGGACATTACTATGATGAGGAACACTGGACATTAATATGATGAGGAACACTGGACATTAATATGATGAGGAACACTGGACATTAATATGATGAGAATGATGAGGAACACTGGACATTAATATGATGAGGAACACTGGACATTAATATGATGAGGAACACTGGACATTAATATGATGAGGAACACTGGACATTATTATGATGAGGAACACTGGACATTATTACGATGAGGAACACTGGACATTAATATGATGAGGAACACTGGACATTAATATGATGAGGAACACTGGACATTAATATGATGAGGAACACTGGACATTAATACGATGAGGAACACTGGACATTAATATGATGAGAATGATGAGGAACACTGGACATTAATATGATGAGGAACACTGGACATTAATATGATGAGGAACACTGGACATTAATATGATGAGGAACACTGGACATTAATATGATGAGGAACACTGGACATTATTACGATGAGGAACACTGGACATTATTACGATGAGGAACACTGGACATTAATATGATGAGGAACACTGGACATTAATATGATGAGGAACACTGGACATTAATATGATGAGGAACACTGGACATTAATATGATGAGAATGATGAGGAACACTGGACAGTATTAGGATGAGGAACACTGGACATTAATATGATGAGAATGATGAGGAACACTGGACATTATTACGATGAGGAACACTGGACATTAATATGATGAGGAACACTGGACATTAATATGATGAGGAACACTGGACATTAATATGATGAGAATGATGAGGAACACTGGACAATAATATGATGAGGAACACTGGACATTAATATGATGAGGAACACTGGACATTATTATGATGAGGAACACTGGACATTATTATGATGAGAATGATGAGGAACACTGGACATTAATATGATGAGGAACACTGGACATTAATATGATGAGAATGATGAGGAACACTGGACATTAATATGATGAGGAACACTGGACATTAATATGATGAGAATGATGAGGAACACTGGACATTATTATGATGAGAATGATGAGGAACACTGGACATTATTAGGATGAGGAACACTGGACATTAATATGATGAGGAACACTGGACATTATTAGGATGAGGAACACTGGACATTAATATGATGAGGAACACTGGACCTTATTATGATGAGGAACACTGGACATTAATATGATGAGGAACACTGGACATTAATATGATGAGGAACACTGGACATTAATATGATGAGAATGATGAGGAACACTGGACATTAATATGATGAGGAACACTGGACATTAATATGATGAGAATGATGAGGAACACTGGACATTAATATGATGAGGAACACTGGACATTAATATGATGAGGAACACTGGACATTATTATGATGAGGAACACTGGACATTAATATGATGAGGAACACTGGATATTAATATGATGAGGAACACTGGACATTAATATGATGAGGAACACTGGACATTAATACGATGAGGAACACTGGACATTAATATGATGAGGAACACTGGACATTAATATGATGAGGAACACTGGACATTACTATGATGAGGAACACTGGACATTAATATGATGAGGAACACTGGACATTAATATGATGAGGAACACTGGACATTAATATGATGAGAATGATGAGGAACACTGGACATTAATATGATGAGGAACACTGGACATCAATATGATGAGGAACACTGGACATTAATATGATGAGGAACACTGGACATTATTATGATGAGGAACACTGGACATTATTACGATGAGGAACACTGGACATTAATATGATGAGAATGATGAGGAACACTGGACATTAATATGATGAGGAACACTGGACATTAATATGATGAGGAACACTGGACATTAATATGATGAGGAACACTGGACCTTATTATGATGAGGAACACTGGACATTAATATGATGAGGAACACTGGACATTAATATGATGAGGAACACTGGACATTAATATGATGAGAATGATGAGGAACACTGGACATTAATATGATGAGGAACACTGGACATTAATATGATGAGAATGATGAGGAACACTGGACATTAATATGATGAGGAACACTGGACATTAATATGATGAGGAACACTGGACATTAATATGATGAGGAACACTGGACATTAATATGATGAGGAACACTGGACATTAATATGATGAGGAACACTGGACATTAATATGATGAAACACTGGACATTAATATGATGAGGAACACTGGACATTACTATGATGAGGAACACTGGACATTAATATGATGAGGAACACTGGACATTAATATGATGAGGAACACTGGACATTAATATGATGAGAATGATGAGGAACACTGGACATTAATATGATGAGGAACACTGGACATTAATATGATGAGAACACTGGACATTAATATGATGAGGAACACTGGACATTATTATGATGAGGAACACTGGACATTAATATGATGAGGAACACTGGACATTAATATGATGAGGAACACTGGACATTAATATGATGAGGAACACTGGACATTAATATGATGAGGAACACTGGACATTAATACGATGAGGAACACTGGACATTAATATGATGAGAATGATGAGGAACACTGGACATTAATATGATGAGGAACACTGGACATTATTATGATGAGGAACACTGGACATTAATGATGATGAGGAACACTGGACATTAATATGATGAGGAACACTGGACATTAATATGATGAGAATGATGAGGAACACTGGACATTAATATGATGAGGAACACTGGACATTAATATGATGAGAATGATGAGGAACACTGGACATTATTATGATGAGAATGATGAGGAACACTGGACATTATTAGGATGAGGAACACTGGACATTAATATGATGAGGAACACTGGACATTAATATGATGAGGAACACTGGACATTAATATGATGAGGAACACTGGACATTAATATGATGAGAATGATGAGGAACACTGGACATTAATATGATGAGGAACACTGGACATTATTATGATGAGGAACACTGGACATTAATATGATGAGGAACACTGGATATTAATATGATGAGGAACACTGGACATTAATATGATGAGGAACACTGGACATTAATATGATGAGAATGATGAGGAACACTGGACATTATTAGGATGAGGAACACTGGACATTAATATGATGAGGAACACTGGACATTATTAGGATGAGAATGATGAGGAACACTGGACATTAATATGATGAGGAACACTGGACATTAATATGATGAGGAACACTGGACATTAATATGATGAGGAACACTGGACATTAATATGATGAGAATGATGAGGAACACTGGACATTATTATGATGAGAATGATGAGGAACACTGGACATTATTAGGATGAGGAACACTGGACATTAATATGATGAGGAACACTGGACATTAATATGATGAGGAACACTGGACATTAATATGATGAGGAACACTGGACATTAATATGATGAGAATGATGAAACACTGGACATTAATATGATGAGGAACACTGGACATTATTATGATGAGGAACACTGGACATTAATATGATGAGGAACACTGGACATTAATATGATGAGGAACACTGGACATTAATATGATGAGGAACACTGGACATTAATATGATGAGAATGAGAAACACTGGACATTATTATGATGAGGAACACTGGACATTAATATGATGAGGAACACTGGACATTAATATGATGAGAATGATGAGGAACACTGGACATTAATATGATGAGGAACACTGGACATTAATATGATGAGGAACACTGACATTAATATGATGAGGAACACTGGACATTATTATGATGAGGAACACTGGACATTATTATGATGAGGAACACTGGACATTAATATGATGAGGAACACTGGACATTAATATGATGAGGAACACTGGACATTAATATGATGAGGAACACTGGACATTAATATGATGAGGAACACTGGACATTAATATGATGAGAACACTGAACACTGGACATTAATATGATGAGGAACACTGGACATTAATATGATGAGGAACACTGGACATTATTATGATGAGAACACTGATGAGGAACACTGGACATTAATATGATGAGGAACACTGGACATTAATATGATGAGAATGATGAGGAACACTGGACATTAATATGATGAGGAACACTGGACATTAATATGATGAGAATGATGAGGAACACTGGACATTATTATGATGAGGAACACTGACATGAGGAACACTGGACATTATTATGATGAGGAACACTGGACATTAATATGATGAGGAACACTGAATGAGGAACACTGGACATTAATATGATGAGGAACACTGGACATTAATATGATGAGAATGATGAGAACACTGGACATTAATATGATGAGGAACACTGGACATTAATATGATGAGGAACACTGGACATTAATATGATGAGGAACACTGGACATTAATATGATGAGGAACACTGGACATTAATATGATGAGAACACTGGACATTAATATGATGAGAATGATGACACTGGACATTAATATGATGAGGAACACTGGACATTAATATGATGAGGAACACTGGACATTATTATGATGAGGAACACTGGACATTATTATGATGAGGAACACTGGACATTATTATGATGAGGAACACTGGACATTAATATGATGAGGAACACTGGACATTAATATGATGAGGAACACTGGACATTAATATGATGAGATGAGGAACACTGGACATTAATATGATGAGGAACACTGGACATTAATATGATGAGGAACACTGGACATTAATATGATGAGGAACACTGGACATTATTATGATGAGGAACACTGGACATTATTACGATGAGGAACACTGGACATTAATATGATGAGGAACACTGGACATTAATATGATGAGGAACACTGGACATTAATATGATGAGGAACACTGGACATTAATATGATGAGGAACACTGGACATTAATATGATGAGGAACACTGGACATTAATATGATGAGGAACACTGGACATTATTATGATGAGGAACACTGGACATTATTATGATGAGAATGATGAGGAACACTGGACATTAATATGATGAGGAACACTGGACATTAATATGATGAGAATGATGAGGAACACTGGACATTAATATGATGAGGAACACTGGACATTAATATGATGAGAATGATGAGGAACACTGGACATTATTATGATGAGAATGATGAGGAACACTGGACATTAATATGATGAGGAACACTGGACATTAATATGATGAGGAACACTGGACATTAATATGATGAGGAACACTGGACATTAATATGATGAGGAACACTGGACATTAATATGATGAGAATGATGAGGAACACTGGACATTAATATGATGAGGAACACTGGACATTATTATGATGAGGAACACTGGACATTAATATGATGAGGAACACTGGACATTAATATGATGAGGAACACTGGACATTAATATGATGAGGAACACTGGACATTAATATGATGAGGAACACTGGAGAATGATGAGGAACACTGGACATTATTAGGATGAGGAACACTGGACATTAATATGATGAGGAACACTGGACATTATTAGGATGAGGAACACTGGACATTAATATGATGAGGAACACTGGACCTTATTATGATGAGGAACACTGGACATTAATATGATGAGGAACACTGGACATTAATATGATGAGGAACACTGGACATTAATATGATGAGAATGAACACTGGACATTAATATGATGAGGAACACTGGACATTAATATGATGAGAATGATGAGGAACACTGGACATTAATATGATGAGGAACACTGGACATTATTATGATGAGGAACACTGGACATTAATATGATGAGGAACACTGGATATTAATATGATGAGGAACACTGGACATTAATATGATGAGGAACACTGGACATTAATAAGATGAGGAACACTGGACATTAATATGATGAGGAACACTGGACATTAATATGATGAGGAACACTGGACATTAATATGATGAGGAACACTGGACATTAATATGATGAGGAACACTGGACATTAATATGATGAGGAACACTGGACATTAATATGATGAGAATGATGAGGAACACTGGACATTAATATGATGAGGAACACTGGACATTAATATGATGAGGAACACTGGACATTAATATGATGAGGAACACTGGACATTATTATGATGAGGAACACTGGACATTATTATGATGAGGAACACTGGACATTAATATGATGAGGAACACTGGACATTAATATGATGAGGAACACTGGACATTAATATGATGAGAACACTGGACATTAATATGATGGAACACTGGACATTAATATGATGAGAACACTGATGAGGAAACACTGGACATTAATATGATGAGGAACACTGGACATTAATATGATGAGACATTAATATGATGAGGAACACTGGACATTAATATGATGAGGAACACTGGACATTAATATGATGAGGAACACTGGACATTATTATGATGAGGAACACTGGACATTAATATGATGAGAACACTGATGAGAACACTGGACATTAATATGATGAGGAACACTGGACATTAATATGATGAGGAACACTGGACATTAATATGATGAGGAACACTGGACATTAATATGATGAGAATGATGAGGAACACTGGACATTAATATGATGAGGAACACTGGACATTAATATGATGAGGAACACTGAGATGAGGAACACTGGACATTAATACATTATTATGATGAGGAACACTGGACATTAATATGATGAGGAACACTGGACATTAATATGATGAGGAACACTGGACATTAATATGATGAGGAACACTGGACATTAATATGATGAGAACACTGGACATTAATATGATGAGGAACACTGGACATTAATATGATGAGGAACACTGGACATTAATATGATGAGGAACACTGGACATTAATATGATGAGGAACACTGGACATTAATATGATGAGAATGATGAGGAACACTGGACATTAATATGATGAGGAACACTGGACATTAATATGATGAGGAACACTGGACATTAATATGATGAGGAACACTGGACATTAATATGATGAGGAACACTGGACATTATATGATGAGGAACACTGGACATTAATATGATGAGGAACACTGGACATTAATATGATGAGGAACACTGGACATTAATATGATGAGGAACACTGGACATTAATATGATGAGGAACACTGGACATTAATATGATGAGAATGATGAGGAACACTGGACATTAATATGATGAGGAACACTGGACATTAATATGATGAGGAACACTGACATTAATATGATGAGGAACACTGGACATTAATATGATGAGGAACACTGGACATTAATATGATGAGAACACTGGACATTAATATGATGAGGAACACTGGACATTAATATGATGAGGAACACTGGACATTAATATGATGAGGAACACTGGACATTAATATGATGAGGAACACTGGACATTAATACGATGAGGAACACTGGACATTAATATGATGAGAATGATGAGGAACACTGGACATTAATATGATGAGGAACACTGGACATTAATATGATGAGGAACACTGGACATTAATATGATGAGGAACACTGGACATTAATATGAT
Source organism: Oncorhynchus nerka (assembly GCF_034236695.1). Taxonomy (NCBI): domain Eukaryota; kingdom Metazoa; phylum Chordata; class Actinopteri; order Salmoniformes; family Salmonidae; genus Oncorhynchus; species Oncorhynchus nerka. Next base: position 99,093,468 of record NC_088399.1, on the reverse strand, counting down.
GAGGAACACTGGACATTAATATGATGAGGAACACTGGACATTATTATATGATGAGGAACACTGGACATTAATATGATGAGGAACACTGGACATTAATATGATGAGAACACTGACATGAGATGAGAACACTGGACATTAATATGATGAGAATGATGAGGAACACTGGACATTAATATGACGAGGAACACTGGACATTAATATGATGAGGAACACTGGACATTAATATGATGAGGAACACTGGACATTATTATGATGAGGAACACTGGACATTAATATGATGAGGAACACTGGACATTAATATGATGAGGAACACTGGACATTAATATGATGAGAATGATGAGGAACACTGGACATTAATATGATGAGGAACACTGGACATTAATATGATGAGAATGATGAGGAACACTGGACATTAATATGATGAGGAACACTGGACATTAATATGATGAGGAACACTGGACATTATTATGATGAGGAACACTGGACATTAATATGATGAGGAACACTGGACATTAATATGATGAGGAACACTGGACATTAATATGATGAGGAACACTGGACATTAATATGATGAGGAACACTGGACATTAATATGATGAGAACACTGGACATTAATGATGAGGAACACTGGACATTATTATGATGAGGAACACTGGACATTAATATGATGAGGAACACTGGACATTAATATGATGAGGAACACTGGACATTAATATGATGAGGAACACTGGACATTAATATGATGAGGAACACTGGACATTAATATGATGAGGAACACTGGACATTAATACGATGAGGAACACTGGACATTAATATGATGAGAATGATGAGGAACACTGGACATTAATATGATGAGGAACACTGGACATTATTATGATGAGGAACACTGGACATTATTATGATGAGAATGATGAGGAACACTGGACATTAATATGATGAGGAACACTGGACATTAATATGATGAGAATGATGAGGAACACTGGACATTAATATGATGAGGAACACTGGACATTAATATGATGAGAATGATGAGGAACACTGGACATTATATATGATGAATATGATGAGAAATGATGAGGAACACTGGACATTATTATGATGAGGAACACTGGACATTAATATGATGAGGAACACTGGACATTATTAGATGAGGAACACTGGACATTAATATGATGAGGAACACTGGACATTAATATGATGAGGAACACTGGACATTAATATGATGAGGAACACTGGACATTAATATGATGAGGAACACTGGACATTAATATGATGAGGAACACTGGACATTAATATGATGAGGAACACTGGACATTAATATGATGAGAATGACATGAGAGAACACTGGACATTAATATGATGAGGAACACTGGACATTAATATGATGAGGAACACTGGACATTAATATGATGAGGAACACTGGACATTAATATGATGAGGAACACTGGACATTAATATGATGAGGAACACTGGACATTAATATGATGAGAATGATGAGGAACACTGGACATTAATATGATGAGGAACACTGGACATTAATATGATGAGGAACACTGGACATTAATATGATGAGGAACACTGGACATTAATATGATGAACACTGAGATGAACACTGGACATTAATATGATGAGGAACACTGGACATTAATATGATGAGGAACACTGGACATTAATATGATGAGGAACACTGGACATTAATATGATGAGGAACACTGGACATTAATATGATGAACACTGGACATTAATATGATGAGGAACACTGGACATTAATATGATGAGGAACACTGGACATTAATATGATGAGGAACACTGGACATTAATATGATGAGGAACACTGGACATTAATATGATGAGGAACACTGGACATTAATATGATGAGGAACACTGGACATTAATATGATGAGAATGATGAGAACACTGGACATTAATATGATGAGGAACACTGGACATTAATATGATGAGGAACACTGGACATTAATATGATGAGGAACACTGGACATTAATATGATGAGGAACACTGGACATTATTATGATGAGGAACACTGGACATTATTACGATGAGGAACACTGGACATTAATATGATGAGGAACACTGGACATTAATATGATGAGGAACACTGGACATTAATATGATGAGGAACACTGGACATTAATATGATGAGGAACACTGGACATTAATACGATGAGGAACACTGGACATTAATATGATGAGAATGATGAGGAACACTGGACATTAATATGATGAGGAACACTGGACATTAATATGATGAGGAACACTGGACATTAATATGATGAGGAACACTGGACATTAATATGATGAGAACACTGACATTAATATGATGAGGAACACTGGACATTAATATGATGAGGAACACTGAATGAGGAAGGAACACTGGACATTAATATGATGAGGAACACTGGACATTAATATGATGAGGAACACTGGATGAGAGAACACTGGACATTATTATGATGAGGAACACTGGACATTAATATGATGAGGAACACTGGACATTAATATGATGAGGAACACTGGACATTATGATGAGAATGATGAGGAACACTGGACATTAATATGATGAGGAACACTGGACATTAATATGATGAGGAACACTGGACATTAATATGATGAGAACACTGGACATTAATATGATGAGAACACTGGACATTAATATGATGAGGAACACTGGACATTAATATGATGAGGAACACTGGACATTAATATGATGAGGAACACTGGACATTAATATGATGAGAATGATGAGGAACACTGGACATTATTATGATGAGGAACACTGGAATTAATATGATGAGGAACACTGGACATTAATATGATGAGGAACACTGATGAGGAACACTGGACATTAATATGATGAGGAACACTGGACATTAATATGATGAGGAACACTGGACATTAATATGATGAGGAACACTGGACATTAATATGATGAGGAACACTGGATATTAATATGATGAGGAACACTGGACATTAATATGATGAGGAACACTGGACATTAATATGATGAGAATGATGAGGAACACTGGACATTATTATGATGAGAATGATGAGGAACACTGGACATTAATATGATGAGGAACACTGGACATTAATATGATGAGGAACACTGGACATTAATATGATGAGGAACACTGGACATTATTATGATGAGGAACACTGGACATTATTACGATGAGGAACACTGGACATTAATATGATGAGGAACACTGGACATTAATATGATGAGGAACACTGGACATTAATATGATGAGGAACACTGGACATTAATACGATGAGGAACACTGGACATTAATATGATGAGAACTGACATGAGGAACACTGGACATTAATATGATGAGGAACACTGGACATTAATATGATGAGGAACACTGGACATTAATATGATGAGGAACACTGGACATTAATATGATGAGGAACACTGGACATTATTATGATGAGGAACACTGGACATTAATATGATGAGGAACACTGGACATTAATATGATGAGGAACACTGGACATTAATATGATGAGAATGATGAGGAACACTGGACATTAATATGATGAGAATGATGAGGAACACTGGACATTAATATGATGAGGAACACTGGACATTAATATGATGAGGAACACTGGACATTAATATGATGAGGAACACTGGACATTAATATGATGAGGAACACTGGACATTAATATGATGAGGAACACTGGACATTAATATGATGAGGAACACTGGACATTAATATGATGAGGAACACTGGACATTAATATGATGAGGAACACTGGACATTAATATGATGAGGAACACTGGACATTAATATGATGAGAATGATGAGGAACACTGGACATTAATATGATGAGGAACACTGGACATTAATATGATGAGGAACACTGGACATTAATATGATGAGGAACACTGGACATTAATATGATGAGGAACACTGGACATTATTATGATGAGGAACACTGACATTAATATGATGAGGAACACTGGACATTAATATGATGAGGAACACTGGACATTAATATGATGAGAATGATGAGAACACTGGACATTAATATGATGAGAATGATGAGGAACACTGGACATTAATATGATGAGAGAACACTGGACATTAATATGATGAGGAACACTGGACATTAATATGATGAGGAACACTGGACATTATTATGATGAGAACACTGGACATTATTACGATGAGGAACACTGGACATTAATATGATGAGGAACACTGGACATTAATATGATGAGGAACACTGGACATTAATATGATGAGGAACACTGGACATTAATACGATGAGGAACACTGGACATTAATATGATGAGAATGATGAGGAACACTGGACATTAATATGATGAGGAACACTGGACATTAATATGATGAGGAACACTGGACATTAATATGATGAGGAACACTGGACATTAATATGATGAGGAACACTGGACATTATTATGATGAGGAACACTGGACATTATTACGATGAGGAACACTGGACATTAATATGATGAGGAACACTGGACATTAATATGATGAGGAACACTGGACATTAATATGATGAGAATGATGAGGAACACTGGACAGTATTAGGATGAGGAACACTGGACATTAATATGATGAGAATGAAGGAACACTGGACACATTACGATGAGGAACACTGGACATTAATATGATGAGGAACACTGGACATTAATATGATGAGGAACACTGGACATTAATATGATGAGAATGATGAGGAACACTGGACAATAATATGATGAGGAACACTGGACATTAATATGATGAGGAACACTGGACATTATTACGATGAGGAACACTGGACATTATTATGATGAGAATGATGAGGAACACTGGACATTAATATGATGAGGAACACTGGACATTAATATGATGAGAATGATGAGGAACACTGGATATTAATATGATGAGGAACACTGGACATTAATATGATGAGAATGATGAGGAACACTGGACATTAATATGATGAGGAACACTGGACATTAATATGATGAGGAACACTGGACATTATTATGATGAGGAACACTGGACATTAATATGATGAGGAACACTGGATATTAATATGATGAGGAACACTGGACATTAATATGATGAGGAACACTGGACATTAATATGATGAGAATGATGAGGAACACTGGACATTATTATGATGAGAATGATGAGGAACACTGGACATTAATATGATGAGGAACACTGGACATTAATATGATGAGAATGATGAGGAACACTGGACATTAATATGATGAGGAACACTGGACATTAATATGATGAGAATGATGAGGAACACTGGACATTATTATGATGAGAATGATGGGGAACACTGGACATTATTAGGATGAGGAACACTGGACATTAATATGATGAGGAACACTGGACATTATTAGGATGAGGAACACTGGACATTAATATGATGAGGAACACTGGACATTAATATGATGAGGAACACTGGACATTAATATGATGAGGAACACTGGACATTAATATGATGAGGAACACTGGACATTATTATGATGAGGAACACTGGACATTATTATGATGATGAGAACACTGGACATTAATATGATGAGGAACACTGGACATTAATATGATGAGAATGATTAATATGATGAGAACACTGGACATTAATATGATGAGGAACACTGGACATTAATATGATGAGAAACACTGATGAGAGAACACTGGACATTAATATGATGAGGAACACTGGACATTAATATGATGAGGAACACTGGACATTATTATGATGAGGAACACTGGACATTAATATGATGAGGAACACTGACATTAATATGAGGAACACTGGACATTAATATGATGAGAACACTGGACATTAATATGATGAGGAACACTGGACATTAATATGATGAGGAACACTGGACATTAATATGATGAGAATGATTAATATGAGAGAACACTGGACATTAATATGATGAGGAACACTGGACATTAATATGATGAGGAACACTGACATTAATATGATGAGGAACACTGGACATTAATATGATGAGGAACACTGGACATTATTATGATGAGAGAACACTGGACATTATTACGATGAGGAACACTGGACATTAATATGATGAGGAACACTGGACATTAATATGATGAGGAACACTGGACATTAATGATGATGAGGAACACTGGACATTAATATGATGAGGAACACTGGACATTATTATGATGAGGAACACTGGACATTAATATGATGAGGAACACTGGACATTAATATGATGAGGAACACTGGACATTAATATGATGAGAACACTGATGAGAGAACACTGGACATTAATATGATGAGGAACACTGGACATTAATATGATGAGGAACACTGGACATTAATATGATGAGGAACACTGGACATTAATATGATGAGGAACACTGACATTAATATGATGAGAATGATGAGGAACACTGGACATTAATATGATGAGGAACACTGGACATTAATATGATGAGGAACACTGGACATTATTATGATGAGGAACACTGGACATTAATATGATGAGGAACACTGGACATTAATATGATGAGGAACACTGGACATTAATATGATGAGAATGATGAGGAACACTGGACATTAATATGATGAGGAACACTGGACATTAATATGATGAGAATGATGAGATGAACACTGGACATTAATATGATGAGGAACACTGGACATTAATATGATGAGGAACACTGACATTATTAGGAACACTGATGATGAGAACACTGGACATTAATATGATGAGGAACACTGGACATTAATATGATGAGGAACACTGGACATTAATATGATGAGGAACACTGGACATTAATATGATGAGAACACTGGACATGATGAGAGAACACTGGACATTATTATATGATGAGGAACACTGGACATTAATATGATGAGGAACACTGGACATTAATATGATGAGAATGATTACTATGATGAGAACACTGGACATTAATATGATGAGGAACACTGGACATTAATATGATGAGGAACACTGGACATTAATATGATGAGAATGATGAGGAACACTGGACATTAATATGATGAGGAACACTGGACATTAATATGATGAGGAACACTGGACATTAATATGATGAGGAACACTGGACATTAATATGATGAGGAACACTGGACATTATTATGATGAGGAACACTGGACATTAATATGATGAGGAACACTGGACATTAATATGATGAGGAACACTGGACATTAATATGATGAGAATGATGAGGAACACTGGACATTAATATGATGAGGAACACTGGACATTAATATGATGAGGAACACTGACATTAATATGATGAGGAACACTGGACATTAATATGATGAGGAACACTGGACATTAATATGAAGAGGAACACTGGACATTAATATGATGAGGAACACTGGACATTATTATGATGAGGAACACTGGACATTAATATGATGAGGAACACTGGACATTAATATGATGAGGAACACTGGACATTAATATGATGAGGAACACTGGACATTAATATGATGAGGAACACTGGACATTAATATGATGAGGAACACTGGACATTAATATGATGAGGAACACTGGACATTAATATGATGAGAATGATGAGGAACACTGGACATTAATATGATGAGGAACACTGGACATTAATATGATGAGGAACACTGGACATTAATATGATGAGAATGATGAGGAACACTGGACATTAATATGATGAGGAACACTGGACATTAATATGATGAGGAACACTGGACATTAATATGATGAGGAACACTGGACATTAATATGATGAGGAACACTGGACATTATTATGATGAGAACACTGGACATTAATATGATGAGGAACACTGGACATTAATATGATGAGGAACACTGGACATTAATATGATGAGGAACACTGGACATTAATATGATGAGGAACACTGGACATTAATATGATGAGAATGATGAGGAACACTGGACATTAATATGATGAGGAACACTGGACATTAATATGATGAGGAACACTGGACATTAATATGATGAGGAACACTGGACATTAATATGATGAGGAACACTGGACATTAATATGATGAGGAACACTGGACATTAATATGATGAGGAACACTGGACATTAATATGATGAGGAACACTGGACATTAATATGATGAGGAACACTGGACATTAATATGATGAGAATGATGAGGAACACTGGACATTAATATGATGAGGAACACTGGACATTAATATGATGAGAACACTGACATTAATATGAGAAACACTGGACATTAATATGATGAGGAACACTGGACATTAATATGATGAGGAACACTGGACATTAATATGATGAGGAACACTGACATTAATATGATGAGAATGATGAGGAACACTGGACATTAATATGATGAGGAACACTGGACATTAATATGATGAGAACACTGGACATTATTATGATGAGGAACACTGGACATTAATATGATGAGAATGATGAGGAACACTGGACATTAATATGATGAGGAACACTGACATTAATATGATGAGGAACACTGGATATTAATATGATGAGGAACACTGGACATTAATATGATGAGGAACACTGGACATTAATATGATGAGAATGATGAGGAACACTGGACATTATTAGGATGAGGAACACTGGACATTAATATGATGAGGAACACTGGACATTATTAGGATGAGGAACACTGGACATTAATATGATGAGGAACACTGGACATTAATATGATGAGGAACACTGGACATTAATATGATGAGGAACACTGGACATTAATATGATGAGGAACACTGGACATTAATATGATGAGGAACACTGGACCTTATTATGATGAGGAACACTGGACATTAATATGATGAGAATGATGAGGAACACTGGACATTAATATGATGAGGAACACTGGACCTTATTATGATGAGGAACACTGGACATTAATATGATGAGAATGATGAGGAACACTGGACATTAATATGATGAGGAACACTGGACATTAATATGATGAGGAACACTGGACATTAATATGATGAGGAACACTGGATATTAATATGATGAGGAACACTGGACATTATTAGGATGAGGAACACTGGACATTAATATGATGAGGAACACTGGACATTAATATGATGAGGACCAATGGACATTAATATGATGAGGAACACTGGACATTATTCATTAATATGATGAGGAACACTGGACATTAATATGATGAGGAACACTGGACATTAATATGATGAGGAACACTGGACATTAATATGATGAGGAACACTGGACATTAATATGATGAGAATGATGAGGAACACTGGACATTAATATGATGTGGAACACTGGACATTAATATGATGAGGAACACTGGACATTAATATGATGAGGAACACTGGACATTAATATGATGAGGAACACTGGACATTAATATGATGAGAACACTGATGAGAGAACACTGGACATTAATATGATGAGGAACACTGGACATTAATATGATGAGGAACACTGGACATTATTATGATGAGGAACACTGGACATTAATATGATGAGGAACACTGGACATTAATATGATGAGGAACACTGGACATTAATATGATGAGGAACACTGGACATTAATATGATGAGGAACACTGGATATTAATATGATGAGGAACACTGGACATTATTATGATGAGGAACACTGGACATTAATATGATGAGGAACCCTGGACATTAATATGATGAGAATGATGAGGAACACTGGACATTATTACGATGAGGAACACTGGACATTAATATGATGAGAATGAAGGAACACTGGACATTATTACGATGAGGAACACTGGACATTAATATGATGAGAACACTGATTATTATGAGAGAACACTGGACATTATTATGATGAGGAACACTGGACATTAATATGATGAGAATGATGAGGAACACTGGACATTAATATGATGAGGAACACTGGACATTAATTATGATGAGGAACACTGGACATTAATATGATGAGGAACACTGGACATTAATATGATGAGGAACACTGGACATTAATATGATGAGGAACACTGGACATTAATATGATGAGGAACACTGGACATTAATATGATGAGGAACACTGGACATTAATATGATGAGAATGATGAGGAACACTGGACATTAATATGATGAGGAACACTGACATTAATATGATGAGGAACACTGGACATTAATATGATGAGAACACTGGACATTATTGATGGAACACTGGACATTAATATGATGAGGAACACTGGACATTAATATGATGAGGAACACTGGACATTATTATGATGAGAACACTGGACATTATTATGATGAGGAACACTGGACATTAATATGATGAGAAACACTGACATTAATATGAGAGAACACTGGACATTAATATGATGAGGAACACTGGACATTAATATGATGAGAATGATGATGGAACACTGGACATTAATATGATGAGGAACACTGGACATTAATATGATGAGGAACACTGGACATTAATATGATGAGGAACACTGGACATTAATATGATGAGAACACTGATGAGGAACACTGACATTAATATGATGAGGAACACTGGACATTAATATGATGAGGAACACTGGACATTAATATGATGAGAATGATGAGGAACACTGGACATTAATATGATGAGGAACACTGGACATTAATATGATGAGAATGATGAGAACACTGGACATTAATATGATGAGGAACACTGGACATTAATATGATGAGGAACACTGGACATTAATTATGATGAGGAACACTGGACATTAATATGATGAGGAACACTGGATATTAATATGATGAGGAACACTGGACATTAATATGATGAGGAACACTGGACATTAATATGATGAGGAACACTGGACATTAATATGATGAGGAACACTGGACATTAATATGATGAGGAACACTGACATTACTATGATGAGGAACACTGGACATTAATATGATGAGGAACACTGGACATTAATATGATGAGGAACACTGGACATTAATATGATGAGAATGATGAGGAACACTGGACATTAATATGATGAGGAACACTGGACATTAATATGATGAGGAACACTGGACATTAATATGATGAGGAACACTGGACATTATTATGATGAGGAACACTGGACATTATTACGATGAGGAACACTGGACATTAATATGATGAGGAACACTGGACATTAATATGATGAGGAACACTGGACATTAATATGATGAGGAACACTGGACATTAATATGATGAGGAACACTGGACATTAATATGATGAGAATGATGAGGAACACTGGACATTAATATGATGAGGAACACTGGACATTAATATGATGAGGAACACTGGACATTAATATGATGAGGAACACTGGACATTAATATGATGAGGAACACTGGACATTATTATGATGAGGAACACTGGACATTATTATGAGAGAACACTGGACATTAATATGATGAGGAACACTGGACATTAATATGATGAGGAACACTGGACATTAATATGATGAGGAACACTGGACATTAATATGATGAGAATGATGAGGAACACTGGACATTAATATGTATTAATATGATGAGGAACACTGGACATTAATATGATGATGAGATGAGGAACACTGGACATTATTACGATGAGGAACACTGGACATTAATATGATGAGGAACACTGGACATTAATATGATGAGGAACACTGGACATTAATATGATGAGAATGATGAGGAACACTGGACAATAATATGATGAGGAACACTGGACATTAATATGATGAGGAACACTGGACATTATTACGATGAGGAACACTGGACATTATTATGATGAGAATGATGAGGAACACTGGACATTAATATGATGAGGAACACTGGACATTAATATGATGAGAATGATGAGGAACACTGGACATTAATATGATGAGGAACACTGGACATTAATATGATGAGAATGATGAGGAACACTGGACATTATTATGATGAGAATGATGAGGAACACTGGACATTATTAGGATGAGGAACACTGGACATTAATATGATGAGGAACACTGGACATTATTAGGATGAGGAACACTGGACATTAATATGATGAGGAACACTGGACATTAATATGATGAGGAACACTGGACATTAATATGATGAGGAACACTGGACATTAATATGATGAGGAACACTGGACATTAATATGATGAGAACACTGACATTATTACATTAATATGATGAGGAACACTGGACATTAATATGATGAGAACACTGATGAGGAACACTGGACATTAATATGATGAGGAACACTGGACATTAATATGATGAGGAACACTGGACATTATTATGATGAGGAACACTGGACATTAATATGATGAGGAACACTGGACATTAATATGATGAGGAACACTGGACATTAATATGATGAGGAACACACTGGACATTAATATGATGAGGAACACTGGACATTAATATGATGAGGAACACTGGACATTAATATGATGAGGAACACTGGACATTAATATGATGAGGAACACTGGACATTAATATGATGAGGAACACTGGACATTAATATGATGAGGAACACTGGACATTAATATGATGAGAATGATGAGGAACACTGGACATTAATATGATGAGGAACACTGGACATTAATATGATGAGGAACACTGGACATTAATATGATGAGGAACACTGGACATTATTATGATGAGGAACACTGGACATTAATATGATGAGGAACACTGGACATTAATATGATGAGAATGATGAGGAACACTGGACATTAATATGATGAGGAACACTGGACATTAATATGATGAGGAACACTGGACATTAATATGATGAGGAACACTGGACATTATTATGATGAGGAACACTGGACATTAATATGATGAGGAACACTGGACATTAATATGATGAGGAACACTGGACATTAATATGATGAGGAAGGAACACTGGACATTAATATGATGAGGAACACTGGACATTAATATGATGAGAATGATGAGGAACACTGGACATTAATATGATGAGGAACACTGGACATTAATATGATGAGGAACACTGGACATTATTATGATGAGGAACACTGGACATTAATATGATGAGGAACACTGACATTAATATGATGAGGAACACTGGACATTAATATGATGAGGAACACTGATTAATATGATGAGAACACTGGACATTAATATGATGAGGAACACTGGACATTAATATGATGAGGAACACTGGACATTATTATGATGAGGAACACTGGACATTATTATGATGAGAATGATGAGGAACACTGGACATTAATATGATGAGGAACACTGGACATTAATATGATGAGGAACACTGGACATTAATATGATGAGAACACTGATGAGGAACACTGGACATTATTACGATGAGGAACACTGGACATTAATATGATGAGGAACACTGGACATTAATATGAACACTGAGGAACACTGGACATTAATATGATGAGGAACACTGGACATTAATATGATGAGGAACACTGGACATTAATATGATGAGGAACACTGATTATTATGATGAGAACACTGGACATTAATATGATGAGGAACACTGGACATTATTATGATGAGGAACACTGGACATTGATATGATGAGGAACACTGGACATTAATATGATGAGGAACACTGGACATTAATATGATGAGAATGATGAGGAACACTGGACATTAATATGATGAGGAACACTGGACATTAATATGATGAGAATGATGAGGAACACTGGACATTATTATGATGAGAATGATGAGAACACTGGACATTATTAGGATGAGGAACACTGGACATTAATATGATGAGGAACACTGGACATTAATATGATGAGGAACACTGGACATTAATATGATGAGGAACACTGGACATTAATATGATGAGAATGATGAGGAACACTGGACATTAATATGATGAGGAACACTGGACATTATTATGATGAGGAACACTGGACATTAATATGATGAGGAACACTGGACATTAATATGATGAGGAACACTGGACATTAATATGATGAGGAACACTGGACATTAATATGATGAGAATGATGAGGAACACTGGACATTATTAGGATGAGGAACACTGGACATTAATATGATGAGGAACACTGGACATTATTAGGATGAGGAACACTGGACATTAATATGATGAGAATGAACACTGGACATTATTATGATGAGGAACACTGGACATTAATATGATGAGGAACACTGGACATTAATATGATGAGGAACACTGGACATTAATATGATGAGAATGATGAGGAACACTGGACATTATTATGATGAGGAACACTGGACATTAATATGATGAGAATGATGAGGAACACTGGACATTAATATGATGAGGAACACTGGACATTAATATGATGAGGAACACTGGACATTATATGATGAGGAACACTGGACATTAATATGATGAGGAACACTGGACATTAATATGATGAGGAACACTGGACATTAATATGATGAGGAACACTGGACATTAATATGATGAGGAACACTGGACATTAATATGATGAGGAACACTGGACATTAATATGATGAGGAACACTGGACATTAATATGATGAGGAACACTGGACATTAATATGATGAGAATGATGAGGAACACTGGACATTAATATGATGAGGAACACTGGACATTAATATGATGAGGAACACTGGACATTAATATGATGAGGAACACTGGACATTAATATGATGAGGAACACTGGACATTATTACGATGAGGAACACTGGACATTAATATGATGAGGAACACTGGACATTAATATGATGAGGAACACTGGACATTATTATGATGAGGAACACTGGACATTAATATGATGAGGAACACTGGACATTAATATGATGAGGAACACTGGACATTAATATGATGAGGAACACTGGACATTAATATGATGAGGAACACTGGACATTAATATGATGAGGAACACTGGACATTAATATGATGAGGAAACACTGGACATTATTATGATGAGGAACACTGGACATTAATATGATGAGGAACACTGGACATTAATATGATGAGGAACACTGGACATTAATATGATGATGAGGAACACTGGACATTAATATGATGAGGAACACTGGACATTAATATGATGAGGAACACTGGACATTAATATGATGAGAACACTGATTAATATGAGGAACACTGGACATTAATATGATGAGGAACACTGGACATTAATATGATGAGGAACACTGGACATTAATATGATGAGGAACACTGGACATTAATATGATGAGGAACACTGGACATTAATATGATGAGGAACACTGGACATTAATATGATGAGAATGATGAGGAACACTGGACATTAATATGATGAGGAACACTGGACATTAATATGATGATGAGAACACTGGACATTATTATGATGAGGAACACTGGACATTAATATGATGAGGAACACTGGACATTAATATGATGAGGAACACTGGGCATTAATATGATGAGGACCACTGGACATTAATATGATGAGGAACACTGGACATTATTATGATGAGGAACACTGGACATTGATATGATGAGGAACACTGGACATTAATATGATGAGGAACACTGGACATTAATATGATGAGAATGATGAGGAACACTGGACATTAATATGATGAGGAACACTGGACATTAATATGATGAGAATGATGAGGAACACTGGACATTATTATGATGAGGAACACTGGACATTAATATGATGAGAATGATGAGGAACACTGGACATTAATATGATGAGGAACACTGGACATTAATATGATGAGAACACTGACATTAATATGAGGAACACTGGACATTAATATGATGAGGAACACTGGACATTAATATGATGAGGAACACTGGACATTATTATGATGAGGAACACTGGACATTAATATGATGAGGAACACTGGACATTAATATGATGAGAATGAACACTGGACATTAATATGATGAGGAACACTGGACATTAATATGATGAGGAACACTGGACATTAATATGATGATGAGGAACACTGGACATTAATATGATGAGGAACACTGGACATTAATATGATGAGGAACACTGGACATTAATATGATGAGGAACACTGGACATTAATATGATGAGAATGAGAGAACACTGGACATTATATGATGAGGAACACTGGACATTAATATGATGAGGAACACTGGACATTATTATGATGAGGAACACTGGACATTAATATGATGAGGAACACTGGACATTAATATGATGAGGAACACTGGACAT
Organism: Oncorhynchus nerka; assembly: GCF_034236695.1. NCBI lineage: Eukaryota > Metazoa > Chordata > Actinopteri > Salmoniformes > Salmonidae > Oncorhynchus > Oncorhynchus nerka. Next base: position 99,077,298 of record NC_088399.1, on the reverse strand, counting down.
TAATATGATGAGGAACACTGGACATTAATATGATGAGGAACACTGGACATTAATATGATGAGGAACACTGGACATTAATATGATGAGGAACACTGGACATTAATATGATGAGGAACACTGGACATTAATATGATGAGGAACACTGGACATTAATATGATGAGAATGATGAGGAACACGGGACATTATTAGGATGAGGAACACTGGACATTAATATGATGAGGAACACTGGACATTATTAGGATGAGAACACTGACATTAATATGACTGAGAACACTGGACATTAATATGATGAGGAACACAGGACATTAATATGATGAGGAACACTGGACATTAATATGATGAGGAACACTGGACATTAATATGATGAGGAACACTGGACATTAATATGATGAGGAACACTGGACATTAATATGATGAGGAACACTGGACATTAATATGATGTGGAACACTGGACATTAATATGATGAGAATGATGAGGAACACTGGACATTAATATGATGAGGAACACTGGACATTAATATGATGAGGAACACTGGACATTAATATGATGAGGAACACTGGACATTATTATGATGAGAAAGATGAGGAACACTGGACATTAATATGATGAGGAACACTGGACATTAATATGATGAGGAACACTGGACATTAATATGATGAGGAACACTGGACATTAATATGATGAGGAACACTGGACATTATTATGATGAGGAACACTGGACATTAATGATGATGAGAGAACACTGGACATTAATATGATGAGGAACACTGGACATTAATATGATGAGGAACACTGGACATTAATATGATGAGGAACACTGGACATTAATATGATGAGATGAAACACTGGACATTAATATGATGAGGAACACTGGACATTAATATGATGAGGAACACTGGACATTAATATGATGAGGAACACTGGACATTAATATGATGAGGAACACTGGACATTAATATGATGAGGAACACTGGACATTAATATGATGAGAGAATGATGAGGAACACTGGACATTATTATGATGAGGAACACTGGACATTAATATGATGAGGAACACTGGACATTAATATGATGAGAATGAACACTGGACATTAATATGATGAGGAACACTGGACATTAATATGATGAGGAACACTGGACATTATTATGATGAGGAACACTGGACATTAATATGATGAGGAACACTGGACATTAATATGATGAGGAACACTGGACATTAATATGATGAGGAACACTGGACATTAATATGATGAGGAACACTGGACATTAATATGATGAGGAACACTGGACATTAATATGATGAGAATGATGAGGAACACTGGACATTAATATGATGAGGAACACTGGACATTAATATGATGAGGAACACTGGACATTAATATGATGAGGAACACTGGACATTAATATGATGAGGAACACTGGACATTAATATGATGAGGAACACTGGACATTAATATGATGAGGAACACTGGACATTAATATGATGAGGAACACTGGACATTAATATGATGAGGAACACTGGACATTATTATGATGAGGAACACTGGACATTATTATATGAGATGAGGAACACTGGACATTAATATGATGAGGAACACTGGACATTAATATGAGAATGAGAGAACACTGGACATTAATATGATGAGGAACACTGGACATTAATATGATGAGGAACACTGGACATTAATATGATGAGGAACACTGGACATTAATATGATGAGGAACACTGGACATTAATATGATGAGGAACACTGGACATTAATATGATGAGGAACACTGGACATTAATATGATGAGGAACACTGGACATTAATATGATGAGAATGATGAGGAACACTGGACATATGATGAGGAACACTGGACATTAATAATGAGGAATTAATATGATGAGGAACACTGGACATTAGAATGATGAGGAACACTGGACATTATTATGATGAGGAACACTGGACATTAATATGAACACTGAGGATATGATGATGATGAGAACACTGGACATTAATATGATGAGGAACACTGGACATTAATATGATGAGGAACACTGGACATTAATATGATGAGGAACACTGGACATTAATATGATGAGGAACACTGGACATTAATATGATGAGGAACACTGGACATTAATATGATGAGAATGATGAGGAACACTGGACATTATTAGGATGAGGAACACTGGACATTAATATGATGAGGAACACTGGACATTATTAGGATGAGGAACACTGGACATTAATGATGAGGAACACTGGACATTAATATGATGAGGAACACTGGACATTAATATGATGAGGAACACTGGACATTAATATGATGAGGAACACTGGACATTAATATGATGATGAGAGGAACACTGGACATTATTATGATGAGGAACACTGGACATTATAATATGATGAGGAACACTGGACATTAATATGATGAGGAACACTGGACATTAATATGATGAGGAACACTGGACATTAATATGATGAGGAACACTGGACATTAATATGATGAGGAACACTGGACATTAATATGATGAGGAACACTGGACATTAATATGATGAGAATGATGAGGAACACTGGACATTATTATAGGAACACTGATGAGAGAACACTGGACATTATTATGATGAGAACACTGGACATTAATATGATGAGGAACACTGGACATTAATATGATGAGAATGATGAGGAACACTGGACATTAATATGATGAGGAACACTGGACATTATATGATGAGGATGAGGAACACTGGACATTAATATGATGAGGAACACTGGACATTAATATGATGAGGAATTAATATGATGAGGAACACTGGACATTAATATGATGAGGAACACTGGACATTAATATGATGAGGAACACTGGACATTAATATGATGAGGAACACTGGACATTAATATGATGAGGAACACTGGACATTAATATGATGAGGAACACTGGACATTATTATGATGAGGAACACTGGACATTAATATGATGAGGAACACTGGACATTAATATGATGAGGAACACTGGACATTAATATGATGAGGAACACTGGACATTATTAGGATGAGGAACACTGGACATTAATATGATGAGGAACACTGGACATTAATATGATGAGAATGATGAGGAACACTGGACATTATTAGGATGAGGAACACTGGACATTAATATGATGAGGAACACTGGACATTATTAGGATGAGGAACACTGGACATTAATATGATGAGGAACACTGGACATTAATATGATGAGGAACACAGGACATTAATATGATGAGGAACACTGGACATTAATATGATGAGGAACACTGGACATTAATATGATGAGGAACACTGGACATTAATATGATGAGGAACACTGGACATTAATATGATGAGGAACACTGGACATTAATATGATGAGGAACTTCTGGACATTAATATGATGAGAATGATGAGGAACACGGGACATTATTAGGATGAGGAACACTGGACATTAATATGATGAGGAACACTGGACATTATTAGGATGAGGAACACTGGACATTAATATGATGAGGAACACTGGACATTAATATGATGAGGAACACAGGACATTAATATGATGAGGAACACTGGACATTAATATGATGAGGAACACTGGACATTAATATGATGAGGAACACTGGACATTAATATGATGAGGAACACTGGACATTAATATGATGAGGAACACTGGACATTAATATGATGTGGAACACTGGACATTAATATGATGAGAATGATGAGGAACACTGGACATTAATATGATGAGGAACACTGGACATTAATATGATGAGGAACACTGGACATTAATATGATGAGGAACACTGGACATTATTATGATGAGAAAGATGAGGAACACTGGACATTAATATGATGAGGAACACTGGACATTAATATGATGAGGAACACTGGACATTAATATGATGAGGAACACTGGACATTAATATGATGAGGAACACTGGACATTATTATGATGAGGAACACTGGACATTATTATGATGAGAATGATGAGGAACACTGGACATTAATATGATGAGGAACACTGGACATTAATATGATGAGGAACACTGGACATTAATATGATGAGGAACACTGGACATTAATATGTTGAGGAACACTGGACATTAATATGATGAGGAACACTGGACATTAATATCATGAGGAACACTGGACATTAATATGATGAGGAACACTGGACATTAATATGATGAGGAACACTGGACATTATTATGATGAGGAACACTGGACATTATTATGATGAGAATGATGAGGAACACTGGACATTAATATGATGAGGAACACTGGACATTAATATGATGAGGAACACTGGACATTAATATGATGAGGAACACTGGACATTAATATGTTGAGGAACACTGGACATTTTAATATGATTCAGACCCGAAACTCTCGACCAAATTGTCCCCAGTGGATCTGCGCAGAGACACATTCTGCATTTCAAATGGACCCCGCTCAAAAGTCAACAAACTCTCACAGTCTCACGCCAGAATCCGATGTCCATGTTTATCAAATGGCAAATATTCAAATTTGTTCTAAACTTGAAATTCCAAAGTATTTAATGTTGAGTGTAGGCATTGACTCTGAATTTTTAAGTTTAGTCTTCAGTCTAAGCATTGACTTTGAATAGTTAAGATTTGGGACAGACTTAAAACAAAAACAAAACTTTTTATTGATAGATTTGAACATGTAGCCTTTGGCACCAGAGGTAAATGGTTAACCCCATCCACCATTCCCATCAACAAAGCCATAGCAAAGCCTGAACGCTACATCAGCCCACTGATACAGGACTAGGAAAGGCCTGCGAACTACATTTGTAAAAAAAAAAAAAAAAATTATGCAAAAGAAAATACATGTTTTTATTAATATTTAGCTTTTATTTATCTTTTTCAAGGGGGTGCGACAGCATCATCACTATTCATACTTCACACGTCAACACTATTCATACTTCACACGTCAACACTATTCATACTTCACACGTCAACACTATTCATACTTCACAGGTCAACACTATTCATACTTCACAGGTCAACACTATTCATACTTCACACGTCAACACCATTCATACTTCACACGTCAACACCATTCATACTTCACAGGTCAACACTATTCATACTTCACAGGTCAACACTATTCATACTTCACACGTCAACACTATTCATACTTCACACGTCAACACTATTCATACTTCACAGGTCAACACTATTCATACTTCACAGGTCAACACTATACATACTTCACACGTCAACACTATTCATACTTCACAGGTCTATGCCGGTTTCCAGGTCATCTCCCGATGTGCTCAGAATCCTGACTTACATTTTACATTTAAGTCATTTAGCAGACGCTCTTATCCAGAGCGACTTACAAATTGGTGCTTTCACCTTATGACTTGTGTCACGGGTGTCCTGGCTGTCAAAAGTAGTGCACTATATAGGGAATGGGGTGCCATTTGGGACTCAAATACATTCTGCCTGATAAACCCAGAGGAGGACGTTGCAAGCAAAATGAAAATGTCACAGTCCGCTGCCTCCTTCTCTCCTTCTCTTCTCTCCTATCCACCCTGCTCCCCTTCTCTCCTATCCACCCTGCCCCCCTTCTCTCCTATCCCTGCACCCTGCCCCCCAAAAAACTATTACGTCTGTAACATAGGCGACGTTTTGTCCTCGTCTCTCTCTCGTCTCTCTCTTGTTCTGTCACACCGTCACTATCCCTCTCTAGTTATTCACTGAAAGGACATGATTTTATTTGACCTCTTTTAATCTCTCTCTTTCCATACCTGTGCAGTTGTAATGTTTAGTAACTGAGCAGCGAGCTAATTGTTTCTGTTTTAAAATAAAAAAAAGCTCTTAACCTGTGAGCCACCACAAATGTACCACGATAAATGTGCCACCATAGATGTACCTCAATAGATGTGCACCATAAATGTACCTCAATAGATGTGCACCATAAATGTACCACAATAGATGTACCACCATAGATTTAATGTTGGAGACATTTATTTGTGAATAGGTGTTAGTGTGTAGAAAATATAATCTATTCTTATATTATATCCATATATAAATATTTAGAGAGAACAGTAGAGTACAGACGAGTACAGTAGAGTAGAGTAGAGTGCAGTAGAGTACAGTAGAGTACAGTAGAGTACAGTAGAGTATAGTACTGTAGAGTAGAGTATAGTAGAGTACAGTAGAGTACAGTAGAGTAGAGTAGAGTAGAGTACAGTAGAGTACAGTAGAGTAGAGTAGAGTAGAGTAGAGTACAGTAGAGTACAGTAGAGTAGAGTAGAGTGCAGTAGAGTACAGTAGAGTAGAGTAGAGTACAGTAGAGTACAGTAGAGTACAGTAGAGTATAGTACTGTAGAGTAGAGTATAGTAGAGTACAGTAGAGTACAGTAGAGTAGAGTAGAGTAGAGTAGAGTACAGTAGAGTACAGTAGAGTAGAGTAGAGTAGAGTAGAGTGCAGTAGAGTACAGTAGAGTACAGTAGAGTACAGTAGAGTATAGTACTGTAGAGTAGAGTATAGTAGAGTACAGTACAGTAGAGTACAGTAGAGTACAGTAGAGTAGAGTAGAGTACAGTACAGTAGAGTACAGTAGAGTACAGTAGAGTAGAGTAGAGTGCAGTAGAGTACAGTAGAGTAGAGTAGAGTGCAGTAGAGTACAGTAGAGTACAGTAGAGTATAGTACTGTAGAGTAGAGAATAGTAGAGTACAGTAGAGTAGAGTAGAGTAGAGTAGAGTAGAGTACAGTAGAGTACAGTAGAGTAGAGTAGAGTAGAGTACAGTAGAGTACAGTAGAGTACAGTAGAGTATAGTACTGTAGAGTAGAGTATAGTAGAGTACAGTAGAGTAGAGTAGAGTAGAGTACAGTAGAGTACAGTAGAGTAGAGTAGAGTAGAGTGCAGTAGAGTACAGTAGAGTAGAGTAGAGTAGAGTAGAGTAGAGTGCAGTAGAGTATAGTAGAGTACAGTAGAGTACAGTAGAGTAGAGTAGAGTAGAGTAGAGTAGAGTACAGTAGAGTACAGTAGAGTAGAGTAGAGTGCAGTAGAGTACAGTAGAGTATAGTACTGTAGAGTAGAGTATAGTAGAGTACAGTAGAGTACAGTAGAGTAGAGTAGAGTAGAGTACAGTAGAGTACAGTAGAGTAGAGTAGAGTAGAGTAGAGTGCAGTAGAGTACAGTAGAGTACAGTAGAGTAGAGTAGAGTACAGTAGAGTAGAGTAGAGTACAGTAGAGTGCAGTAGAGTGCAGTAGAGTAGAGTAGAGTGCAGTAGAGTAGAGTAGAGTACAGTAGAGTAGAGTAGAGTACAGTAGAGTAGAGTAGAGTACAGTAGAGTACAGTAGAGTAGAGTAGAGTAGAGTAGAGTGCAGTAGAGTACAGTAGAGTACAGTAGAGTAGAGTAGAGTACAGTAGAGTAGAGTAGAGTACAGTAGAGTACAGTAGAGTAGAGTACAGTAGAGTAGAGTAGAGTACAGTAGAGTGCAGTAGAGTGCAGTAGAGTAGAGTAGAGTGCAGTAGAGTAGAGTAGAGTACAGTAGAGTAGAGTACAGTAGAGTACAGTAGAGTACAGTAGAGTACAGTAGAGTGCAGTACAGTAGAGTAGAGTAGAGTACAGTAGAGTAGAGTAGAGTAGAGTAGAGTGCAGTAGAGTACAGTAGAGTACAGTAGAGTAGAGTAGAGTACAGTAGAGTAGAGTAGAGTACAGTAGAGTACAGTAGAGTAGAGTAGAGTAGAGTAGAGTGCAGTAGAGTACAGTAGAGTACAGTAGAGTAGAGTGGAGTACAGTAGAGTACAGTAGAGTAGAGTAGAGTACAGTAGAGTACAGTAGAGTGCAGTAGAGTACAGTAGAGTACAGTAGAGTACAGACGAGTACAGTAGAGTAGAGTAGAGTGCAGTAGAGTACAGACGAGTACAGTAGAGTAGAGTAGAGTGCAGTAGAGTACAGACGAGTACAGTAGAGTAGAGTAGAGTGCAGTAGAGTACAGACGAGTACAGTAGAGTAGAGTAGAGTGCAGTAGAGTACAGACGAGTACAGTAGAGTAGAGTAGAGTGCAGTAGAGTACAGTAGAGTATAGTACTGTAGAGTAGAGTATAGTAGTGTATAGTAAGTATGGTATAGTATAGTACAGTGCAGTAGAGTACCGTAGAGTACAGTAGAGTACAGTACAGTGCAGTAGAGTAGAGTAGAGTATTTGTACAGTACAGTAGAGTATAGTACAGTACAGTAGAGTACATTAAAGTACAGTTCAGTACAGTAGAGTACAGTAGAATACAGTAGAGTAGAGTACAGTAGAATACAGTACAGTATAGTATAGTACAGTAGAATACAGTAGAGTACAGTATGGTACAGTATAGTACAGTATAGTATAGTACAGTAGAATACAGTAGAGTACAGTATGTTACAGTATAGTACAGCATGGTACAATACAGTAGAGTACAGTACAGTAGAGTACAGTAGAATACAGTAGAGTAGAGTACAGTAGAATACAGCACAGTAGAGCAGAGTACAGTATAGTACAGTATGGTACAGTATAGTACAGTACAGTACAGGACAGTATAGTACAGTAGAGTACAGTGCAGTACAATACATTAGAGTACAGTATTGTACAGTATAGTACAGTAGAGTACAGTACAGTACAATACAGTAGAGTACAGTATGGTACAGTATAATACAGTAGAGTAGAGTACAGCAGAATACAGTAGAGTAGAGTACAGTATAGTACAGTACAGTACAGTATAGTATAGTACAGTAGAATACAGTAGAGTACAGTATGGTACAGTATAGTACAGTATAGTATAGTACAGTAGAATACAGTACAGTATAGTACAGTACAGGACAGTATAGTATAGTACAGTAGAGTGCAGTACAATACATTCGAGTACAGTATAGTACAGTAGAGTACAGTACAGTACAATACATTAGAGTACAGTATTGTACAGTATAGTACAGTAGAGTACAGTACAGTACAATACAGTAGAGTACAGTATGGTACAGTATAATACAGTAGAGTAGAGTACAGCAGAATACAGTAGAGTAGAGTACAGTATAGTACAGTACAGTACAGTATAGTATAGTACAGTAGAATACAGTAGAGTACAGTATGGTACAGTATAGTACAGTATAGTATAGTACAGTAGAATGCAGTACAGTATAGTACAGTACAGGACAGTATAGTATAGTACAGTAGAGTGCAGTACAATACATTCGAGTACAGTATAGTACAGTAGAGTAGAGTAGAGTAGAGTACAGTAGAGTAGAGTAGAGTACAGTAGAGTGCAGTAGAGTGCAGTAGAGTAGAGTAGAGTGCAGTAGAGTAGAGTACAGTAGAGTAGAGTAGAGTACAGTAGAGTAGAGTAGAGTACAGTAGAGTACAGTAGAGTAGAGTAGAGTAGAGTAGAGTGCAGTAGAGTACAGTAGAGTACAGTAGAGTAGAGTAGAGTACAGTAGAGTAGAGTAAAGTACAGTAGAGTACAGTAGAGTAGAGTAGAGTAGAGTAGAGTACAGTAGAGTACAGTAGAGTAGAGTAGAGTACAGTAGAGTAGAGTAGAGTACAGTAGAGTGCAGTAGAGTGCAGTAGAGTAGAGTAGAGTGCAGTAGAGTAGAGTACAGTAGAGTAGAGTACAGTAGAGTACAGTAGAGTACAGTAGAGTAGAGTAGAGTACAGTAGAGTACAGTAGAGTACAGTAGAGTAGAGTAGAGTGCAGTAGAGTAGAGTAGAGTAGAGTAGAGTAGAGTAGAGTATAGTGCAGTAGAGTACAGTAGAGTACAGTAGAGTACAGTAGAGTAGAGTAGAGTACAGTAGAGTACAGTAGAGTAGAGTAGAGTACAGTAGAGTAGAGTAGAGTGCAGTAGAGTACAGTTGAGTACAGTAGAGTACAGTAGAGTAGAGTAGAGTACAGTAGAGTACAGTAGAGTAGAGTAGAGTACAGTAGAGTACAGTAGATTGCAGTAGAGTACAGTAGAGTACAGTAGAGTACAGACGAGTACAGTAGAGTAGAGTAGAGTGCAGTAGAGTACAGACGAGTACAGTAGAGTGGAGTAGAGTGCAGTAGAGTACAGACGAGTACAGTAGAGTAGAGTAGAGTGCAGTAGAGTACAGACGAGTACAGTAGAGTAGAGTAGAGTGCAGTAGAGTACAGACGAGTACAGTAGAGTAGAGTAGAGTGCAGTAGAGTACAGTAGAGTATAGTACTGTAGAGTAGAGTATAGTAGTGTATAGTAAGTATGGTATAGTATAGTACAGTGCAGTAGAGTACCGTAGAGTACAGTAGAGTACAGTACAGTACAGTGCAGTAGAGTAGAGTAGAGTATTTGTACAGTACAGTAGAGTATAGTACAGTACAGTAGAGTACAGTAAAGTACAGTTCAGTACAGTAGAGTACAGTAGAATACAGTAGAGTAGAGTACAGTAGAATACAGTACAGTATAGTATAGTACAGTAGAATACAGTAGAGTACAGTATGGTACAGTATAGTACAGTATAGTATAGTACAGTAGAATAAAGTAGAGTACAGTATGTTACAGTATAGTACAGCATGGTACAATACAGTAGACTACAGTACAGTAGAGTACAGTAGAATACAGTAGAGTAGAGTACAGTAGAATACAGCACAGTAGAGCAGAGTACAGTATAGTACAGTATAGTACAGTATAGTACAGTACAGTACAGGACAGTATAGTACAGTAGAGTACAGTGCAGTACAATACATTAGAGTACAGTATTGTACAGTATAGTACAGTAGAGTACAGTACAGTACAATACAGTAGAGTACAGTATGGTACAGTATAATACAGTAGAGTAGAGGACAGCAGAATACAGTAGAGTAGAGTACAGTATAGTACAGTACAGTACAGTATAGTATAGTACAGTAGAATACAGTAGAGTACAGTATGGTACAGTATAGTACAGTATAGTATAGTACAGTAGAATACAGTACAGTATAGTACAGTACATGACAGTATAGTATAGTACAGTAGAGTGCAGTACAATACATTCGAGTACAGTATAGTACAGTAGAGTACAGTACAGTACAATACATTAGAGTACAGTATTGTACAGTATAGTACAGTAGAGTACAGTACAGTACAATACAGTAGAGTACAGTATGGTACAGTATAATACAGTAGAGTAGAGTACAGCAGAATACAGTAGAGTAGAGTACAGTATAGTACAGTACAGTACAGTATAGTATAGTACAGTAGAATACAGTAGAGTACAGTATGGTACAGTATAGTACAGTATAGTATAGTACAGTAGAATACAGTACAGTATAGTACAGTACAGGACAGTATAGTATAGTACAGTAGAGTGCAGTACAATACATTCGAGTACAGTATAGTACAGTAGAGTACAGTACAGTACAATACAGTAGAGTACAGTATGGTACAGTATAATACAGTAGAGTAGAGTACAGCAGAATACTGTTGAGTAGAGTACAGTATAGTACAGTACAGTAGAGTACATTACAGTACATTACAGTACAGTGCAGTAGAGTACAATAGGGTAGAGCACAGTAGAGTACAGTACAGTAGAGTAGAGCACAGTACAGAAGAGTATAGTATAGTACGGTAGAGTACAGTAGAGTAGATCACAGTATTGTGGTAGTAGTAGCATAGTATAGTACAGTGAGTAGAATACAGTACAGTGAGTACTGAACTATATTCTACAATACTGTACTACACAGTACTGAACTATATTCTGCAATACTGTACTACACTGTACTGAACTATATTCTGCAATACTGTACTACACAGTACTGAACTATATTCTGCAATACTGTACTACACTGTACTGAACTATATTCTGCAATACTGTACTACACTGTACTGAACTATATTCTGCAATACTGTACTACACAGTACTGAACTATACTTTACCTTACTGAACTGTACATTACTCTACACTGCAATACTGTACTACACAGTACTGAACTATATTCTGCAATACTGTACTACACTGTACTGAACTGTACATTACTCTACACTGCAATACTGTACTACACAGACCTGAACTATATTCTGCAATACTGTACTACACTGTACTGAACTGTACATTACTCTACACTGCAATACTGTACTACACTGTACTGAACTGTACATTACTCTACACTGCAATACTGTACTACACAGTACTGAACTATATTCTGCAATACTGTACTACACTGTACTGAACTGTACATTACTCTACACTGCAATACTGTACTACACTGTACTGAACTGTACATTACTCTACACTGTACTGAACTGTACATTACTCTACACTGTACTGAACTGTACATTACTCTACACTGTACTGAACTGTACATTACTCTACACTGTACTGAACTGTACATTACTCTACACTGTACTGAACTGTACATTACTCTACACTGTACTGAACTGTACATTACTCTACACTGTACTGAACTGTACATTACTCTACACTGTACTGAACTGTACATTACTCTACACTGTACTGAACTGTACATTACTCTACACTGCACTGAACTGTACATTACTCTACACTGTACTGAACTGTACATTACTCTACACTGCACTGAACTGTACATTACTCTACACTGCAATACTCTGCTGTGTTGTGATGTCCAATATCATGAAACATGAAGAGAATGACATTTACGTATATCCACTTAAACGTAGATCGATAATCAAAATAGATATTTTCAAACTCAAGATGCCATGTCATAACTGATATCCCATTCTTTCTGCAGACATTTTTTAAAATATTTATTAGGAGCAGATATTTTTGAGTTTTTGGGAAAACGCGGTTGAATAAAATAGATAGTTCTCCTTGGAAATACTTTTAGTTTGAAATTATTTTACGTAGCGTCTCTGGAGTCATAGAGTTTTATGGTTTATAAAACTTAGAAAATAATGGTCTATGTTTGTCATACATTTTAAAAGTGAAAAAAAAAACGCAGTCAAAACCTAATTCCGTTATTGTGGAAATGCCCTCAACTAAGCAAAACATAAGACAGAAATAGATTTGAAAATAAAGGTTTAATTTGATGTAATTACACAACATAGAGGAGTTATTAACACAGCATAGAGGAGTTATTAATATCACAACATAGAGGAGTTATTAACACAACATAGAGGAGTTATTAACACAACATAGAGGAGTTATTAATATCACAACATAGAGGAGTTATTAACACAACATAGAGGTGTTATTAACACAACATAGAGGTGTTATTAACACAACATAGAGGAGTTATTAACACAACATAGAGGAGTTATTAACACAACATAGAGGAGTTATTAACACAACATAGAGGAGTTATTAACACAACATAGTGGAGTTATTAACACAACATAGAGGAGTATTAACACAGCATAGAGGAGTTATTAACACAGCATAGAGGAGTTACTAATAACACAACATAGAGGAGTTATTAACACAACATAGAGGAGTTATTAACACAACATAGAGGAGTTATTAACACAACATAGAGGAGTTATTAACACAACATAGAGGAGTTATTAACACAACATAGATGAGTTATTAACACAACATAGAGGAGTTATTAACACAACATAGAGGAGTTATTAACACAACATAGTGGAGTTATTAACACAACATAGAGGAGGTATCAACACAGCATAGAGGAGTTATTAACACAGCATAGAGGAGTTACTAATAACACAACATAGAGGAGTTATTAACACAACATAGAGGAGTTATTAACACAACATAGATGAGTTATTAACACAACAT
>NC_088399.1:99013579-99056079 GCF_034236695.1 Oncorhynchus nerka | reverse complement strand
AATGTAAACGTTGCATCTCAATTCCATCAGCAAAACCAATGGTGTTCGGTAGTGTGAAGAGCCTGTGCTGAATACAGACCTCTTATCGAGTGATGTGGAAACCAGAGCATTGGTACATGTAGCATGTGGCTGAACGAGTTCTCCAAAATACAAGAGAGGGAACAAGTAAGGTGGCAGCGGTATGTGTGTGTGTGTGTGTGTGTGTGTGTGTGTGTGTGTGTGTGTGTGTGATACCCTCTTCTCCAGTCTAAAACAAAGCCACCGCCTTAGTGCACTACTACCCTATAGACCCTGGGTGCCCTGATTCGCCAGGTGTGCGAGGTTGGCTGACCAGGTGCACATGGACCTTTTTAGGTCGCCAGGTGCACGACGTCCATTTTGGGTCACCAGGTGCACGCGGTTCGTAACAGAGCGGCTATATGCTTTATTGTCCGGGGAAGTAGTGCACTATATAGGAAATATGGTGCCATTTTGGATGTAGACTAAAGCACATTAAGCCGTAATCAGAGGGTCTGATGCAGCACCTCGCGTCCAGCTTTCAGGGGCAATTAGACTAACTGGACAGAGTAACTACTCACACCTCCCCGAAATACACATAGGAGTGAACACACAGACACAGGGCCACTTACAGAGAACAAAGCCAAACCATGAATGCCTATGTCAAATATTCTCTCTCTCTCTCTCTCTCTCTCTCTCTCTCTCTCTCTCTCTCCCCCTCTCTCTCTCTCACTCTCCCTCGATCTCTCGCACTTGCACTCTCCCCCTCCCCCCCTCTCTCTCTCTCTCTCTCACCCCCTCTCTCTCTCGCACTCACACTCTCTCTCTCCCCTCTCTCTCTCGCACTCACACTCTCTCTCTCCCCCTCTCTCTCTCGCACTCACACTCTCTCTCCCCCTCTCTCTCTCGCACTCACACTCTCTCTCTCGCACTCACACTCTCTCGCACTCACACTCACACTCACACTCTCCCTCTCTCTCTCTTGCACTCACACTCTCTCTCTCGCACTCACACTCTCTCTCTCCCCCTCTCTCTCTCGCACTCACTCTCTCGCACTCACACTCTCTCTCTCCCCCTCTCTCTCTCGCACTCACACTCTCTCTCTCTCTCTCTCTCTCTCTCTCTCTCTCCCCCCTTCTCTCTCTCACTCTCACTCTCCCTCTATCTCTCGCACTCCCCCTCTCTCTCCCTCGCACTCCCCCTCTCTCTCTCTCCCTCTCCCCCTCCATCTCTCTCTCCCCTCTCTCTCTCTCTCCCTCTCTCCCCCTACATTATTTTTCTTTATTGTTAATTTTGGTAATGGTGAGACTGGTGAGAGGTAAAATCCTTCGCATCGATTGTCTACATTACTACAAATATTAATATCTAATTATGGAAAATAACAAACCGAATTTTAAAATAAATATATACTTTAATAGCTTTATATAATACAAATCGAAGTGAGGACGACATTGGGGTAGACAACAGAACTCAGGATGAGGAGGGCTTTTAGCGGGTGGAATAGTGGGGACCAATTGGAGGTAAAGATCATGGTACAGCTATTTAGACACTAAACTTGTTGTTATGATGGGGGCCTTCATGTGTTGTTATGATGGGGGCCTTCATGTGTTGTTATGATGGGGGCCTTCATGTGTTGTTATGATGGGGGGCCTTCATGTGTTGTTATGATGGGGGCCTTCATGTGTTGTTATGATGGGGGCCTTCATGTGTTGTTATGATGGGGGCCTTCATGTGTTGTTATGATGGGGCCTTCATGTGTTGTTATGATGGGGGCCTTCATGTGTTGTTATGATGGGGGCCTTCATGTGTTGTTATGATGGGGGCCTTCATGTGTTGTTATGATGGGGGGCCTTCATGTGTTGTTATGATGGGGGGCCTTCATGTGTTGTTATGATGGGGGCCTTCATGTGTTGTTATGATGGGGGCCTTCATGTGTTGTTATGATGGGGGCCTTCATGTGTTGTTATGATGGGGGGCCTTCATGTGTTGTTATGATGGGGGGCCTTCATGTGTTGTTATGATGGGGGGCCTTCATGTGTTGTTATGATGTGTCTCATTATGGTAAGTGGTGAAATAAGTATAGCCAGTTATAATTGTAATGGCTTAGCAGATAATAGGAAAAGACGATGATTATTTACCTGGCTAAAAGAGAAGGAATATAATATCTATTGTTTAGAGGAATCTCATTCAACAATTTTAGATGAAGTTTTGTGGGAAAAGGACTGTGGTGGCTGTGTATATATTTCTCCCATGGGCAAAGAAATTCAAAAAAGGGGTGATGGTTTTAATTAACAGTAATTTTGATTCAAATGTGCAAATTGTCCAAACAGATCCTCAAGGTAGATGGATTATTTTAAATATGCTATTGGACAATAAACAAATATGGCTTATTAACCTATACGGTCCGAATAATGATGATCCAAGCTTCTTTGAAAATATATATCGGAATTGATCAACTCTAAAAGCAACACTAGAGTCTATTATTATGGTGGGAGATTTTAATACCGTCTTAAATACCTCTATGGACCGTAAAGGAAATCACACTACAAACTATCACCCTCAGGCACTTAAGGAAATCATGAATGTCATGAATATATTGGAATTAGTGGATATATGGAGACTTAAATACCCTGATCTAGTGAGATATACATGGAGGAGGTTTAATATTCTGACCTAATGAGATGTACATGGAGGAAGCTTAATCAAGCTAGTCGTCTTGATTACTTTCTTATGCCTTATCTCTCTGGCACCAAACGTTTAAAAGTGTTGATAGGGGACAGAATGCAGTCGGCAAGGATATTGGAAATTTAATCAAAGCCTACAAGATGATAAATTGTTTAGAACTAGGACAGAATAATTTATAACTGACTTTTTCAGACATAACATAGACAGAGGTACAGTAGATCCCCTTAATTGTATGAGACACTTATAAATGTGCTTTTAGAGGCAATTCAGTACTCATCTATAAAACAAAAGCAATTTAGATCAAAAAGAGTATTAACAAAGGAAATGGAAGGACTAACAGTACAGTTGGACAGCAATAAAAACGGTAGCATAGAGACACAGAATAAGTTAGAGGAAAAACAAAGAAGAAATGGAGGAACTTATTCAAGACAGATGAAATGGAGGAATGAACTGGATGGGGAATATGGGGCAAAATGCACCAAATTATTTTTTCAATCTTCAATATAAAAATGCTACTGAAAAAAAAATGTATTGAAATTTGTTACAAATGATTCACCGGATGATATTTTGAAAGAGGAAGTAAAGTACTTCAAGAATATGTTTTTGTTTCAGTCTCCAATAACCAAAGCTAATTGTAATTGGATTTTTTTCCTATTAATAAATGTAAAATGAACATCTGTACAGAAAGACATGTTAAATTACAGAGGAGGAACTTCTTGAATTAATGAAAGCCTTTAAGGATGGGAAAACTCCAGGGCTGGATGTCAGTGGAGGTTTACCAAACTCAGAGGACTGTTATTAGCATGTTGTAACCACTCCTATATAAACGGTAGATTATCAGACAAGCAACGAGAAGGTCTGATATCATTATTACTGAAACAGGACCCAAGTGGTATATATAAAGATCCAGTCCATTTAAACATTTGGAGGCCTCTTACACTTCAATGTTGTGAAGCAAAACTCCTAAATGCTTGGCGTATAGAATTAATAAAGTATTGTCAGATATTATTCATCCTAATCAGGCAGGTTTTTTACATGGACGATACATTTGAGATAATATAAGAAACAATAGAATACTATGAAATATCGGGGACACCAAGCCTGGTTTTCATAGCTGATTTTGAAAAGGCATTTGATGAAGTATGATTGGAGTTAATATATATATATATAAATGCCTAGAATATTTCAAATTTGGGGAATCTCTTATAAAATGGGTTAAAGTTAAGTATGGTAACTCTAGGTGTAAAATAGTAAATAATGGTTACATCTCAGAAAGTTGTAAATAATCTAGGTGTAAAACAAGGTTGTCCACTATCGGTATATCTATTTATTATTGCCATTGAAATGTTGATGCTGTTTAACTTTGATCCAACAATGATATGATCATGGAAAGAAAAATACCTGTCTATTTGTGGAAAAATCACCATGATGAACTTTTTAGTCATATCACAGTTTACCTATTTGCTTATGGTTTTGCCTACACATTGTGACCTGCTTTTAAATTAAATGTAAAAAAAGATATATTACATTTTGTTTGGAATGGCAAGCCTATTTATTTGAATTTGGAGGGCAGAAATTATTAAATGTTAAAGCATTAGACCTCTCACTAACGGCATCAGTTATACAGAAGTTATACTTAAAACCAAACTGGTTCTCTAGTAAATTGGTAGGAATGTCTCACCCCATGTTCAAGAAAAGCCTTTTTCCCTTAACATTTTTGGGATAGGGGCACCATTTTCACTTTTGGATGAATAGCGTGCCCAGAGTGAACTGCCTCCTACTCTGTCCCAGATGCAGGACATGGGACATCTGAGGTTTGTAGTTTTTCAAAGCTTGGCCATTGAGAGAGAGAGCCTTGGTCTCATGACGTATGCTCCCGACAGAGTTACCTCTCTTTCCAGTGCTTTTCTGAAGACGAAGTAATTCTCCGGTTGGAACATTATTCATGTTTTATGTTAAAAACATCCTAAAGATTGATTCCATACATCGTTTGACATGTTTCTAAAGGACTGTAATGGAACTTTTCAAGTTTTTGTCTGGATGAAGTGCCTGCGCCTGATGAAGATGGATTACTGGGCCAAACACGCTAACAAGTGGCTATTTGGACATAAATGATCGAACTTTATGGAACAAATCAGTCAATTATTGTCGAACTGGGATTCCTTGGAGTGCCTTCTGATGAAGATCATCAAAGGGAAGTGAATATTTATGGTGTTGTTTCTAACTCTGTTGATTCCAAAATGGCGGATATTCCTCTAGCTGTTTTGGGTTCTGAGCGCCGTTCTCAGATTATGCTTTTTCCTTAAAGTTTTTTTGAAATCTGACACAGCGGTTGCATTAAGGAGAAGTCTATCTTTAATTCTGTGAATAACACTTGTATCTTTTATCAATGTTTATCATTCAACTGAGACTGCTCTTCTCTGTATCACGGAGGCGCTCCGCACTGCTAAAGCTAACACTCTCTCCTCTGCTCTCATCCTTCTAGACCTATCGGCTGCCTTCGATACTGTGAACCATCAGATCCTCCTCTCCACCCTCTCCGAGTTGGGCATCTCCGGCGCGGCCCACGCTTGGATTGCGTCCTACCTGACAGGTCGCTCCTACCAGGTGGCGTGGCGAGAATCCGTCTCCTCACCACGTGCTCTCACCACTGGTGTCCCCCAGGCTCTGTTCTAGGCCCTCTCCTATTCTCGCTATACACCAAGTCACTTGGCTCTGTCATAACCTCACATGGTCTCTCCTATCATTGCTATGCAGACGACACACAATTAATCTTCTCCTTTCCCCCTTCTGATGACCAGGTGGCGAATCGCATCTCTGCATGTCTGGCAGACATATCAGTGTGGATGACGGATCACCACCTCAAGCTGAACCTCGGCAAGACGGAGCTGCTCTTCCTCCCGGGGAAGGACTGCCCGTTCCATGATCTCGCCATCACGGTTGACAACTCCACTGTGTCCTCCTCCCAGAGCGCTAAGAACCTTGGCGTGATCCTGGACAACAACCTGTCGTTCTCAACTAACATCAAGGCGGTGGCCCGTTCCTGTAGGTTCATGCTCTACAACATCCGCAGAGTACGACCCTGCCTCACACAGGAAGCGGCGCAGGTCCTAATCCAGGCACTTGTCATCTCCCGTCTGGATTACTGCAACTCGCTGTTGGCTGGGCTCCCTGCCTGTGCCATTAAACCTGTGCCATTAAACCCCTACAACTCATCCAGAACGCCGCAGCCCGTCTGGTGTTCAACCTTCCCAAGTTCTCTCACGTCACCCCGCTCCTCCGCTCTCTCCACTGGCTTCCAGTTGAAGCTCGCATCCGCTACAAGACCATGGTGCTTGCCTACGGAGCTGTGAGGGGAACGGCACCTCAATACCTCCAGGCTCTGATCAGGCCCTACACCCAAACAAGGGCACTGCGTTCATCCACCTCTGGCCTGCTCGCCTCCCTACCACTGAGGAAGTACAGTTCCCGCTCAGCCCAGTCAAAACTGTTCGCTGCTCTGGCCCCCCAATGGTGGAACAAACTCCCTCACGACGCCAGGACAGCGGAGTCAATCACCACCTTCCGGAGACACCTGAAACCCCACCTCTTTAAGGAATACCTAGGATAGGATAAAGTAATCCTTCTCACCCCCCCTTAAAAGATTTAGATGCACTACTGTAAAGTGGCTGCTCCACTGGATGTCATAAGGTGAATGCACCAATTTGTAAGTCGCTCTGGATAAGAGCGTCTGCTAAATGACTTAAATGTAAATGTAAATGTATTGGGTAACATGATGTCCTATGAGTGTCATCTGATGAAGATCATCAAAGGTTAGTGATTAATTTGATCTATATTTCTGCTTTTTATTTCTCCTCTCTTTGGCTGGAAAAATGGCTGTGTTTTTCTTTTGACTTGGCTCTGACCTAACATAATCATAGGTTGTGCTTTCGCTGTAAGGCATTTTTGAAATCGGACGTGATGGGTAGATTAACAAGATGTTTATCTTTCATTTGCTGGATTGGACTTGTTGATGTGTGAAAGTTACATATTTCCCAAAAATATTTTTGAATTTCGCACGCTGCCCTTTCAGCGGAATGTTGTGAACCCCTGTGCAGGAAAGTCTAATTCCGATCTCCAAAATATCATAATTTTTTTGAACAGGCCATAGAAAGTCGGTTGCAATTTCAGTTTAATCTGAAAAGACAGAAAAAAGAATACAACAAATATTGTGGTTAAATTTAAATATACTAATTGATTAAAAAACAAATGTTTCGATTAAATGTTTAAAAAAAGTATAATTTTAGAGGCAAGTGGAAGGGGGAAAAGGTAAAGATCTTGTAGGTCGGCCCGGCATTAAAGAACCAGAAATGGTTAAAGAAAAGTTTGATAGCTAAAAACACATACCAATTTCATTTAAGGACTAAAATAAATGACAGCTGTGCCATATACATTGCTAAATAGTTGGGAAGTGATTTCCCATGTACCCATTCCATTGCACATGGTTTATGAATCGACACACAAAACAATGCTGGATTCAAAACTTAACAATTTAAATTACTATACAACATTTTTGCAAGCAATAGAATGTATGGGGGATACAATCTCCCCAGCTCTGCAGATACAATCTCCCCAGCTCTGCAGATACAATCTCCCCAGCTCTGCAGATACAATCTCCCCAGCTCTGCAGATACAATCTCCCCAGCTCTGCAGATACAATCTCCCCAGCTCTGCAGATACAATCTCCCCAGCTCTCCAGGGGGATACAATCTCCCCAGCTCTCCAGGGGGATACAATCTCCCCAGCTCTGCAGATACAATCTCCCCAGCTCTGCAGATACAATCTCCCCAGCTCTGCAGATACAATCTCCCCAGCTCTCCAGGGGGATACAATCTCCCCAGCTCTGCAGATACAATCTCCCCAGCTCTGCAGATACAATCTCCCCAGCTCTGCAGATACAATCTCCCCAGCTCTGCAGATACAATCTCCCCAGCTCTGCAGATACAATCTCCCCAGCTCTGCAGATACAATCTCCCCAGCTCTGCAGATACAATCTCCCCAGCTCTCCAGGGGGATACAATCTCCCCAGCTCTCCAGGGGGATACAATCTCCCCAGCTCTCCAGGGGGATACAATCTCCCCAGCTCTCCAGGGGGATACAATCTCCCCAGCTCTGCAGATACAATCTCCCCAGCTCTGCAGATACAATCTCCCCAGCTCTCCAGGGGGATACAATCTCCCCAGCTCTCCAGGGGGATACAATCTCCCCAGCTCTCCAGGGGGATACAATCTCCCCAGCTCTCCAGGGGGATACAATCTCCCCAGCTCTCCAGGGGGATACAATCTCCAGCTCTGCAGATTTTGCTGTGATAATTTATTTTAGTGTTATCCATATGTAGCTCAATTTTGGTCACAGGGTCAACATTTTTTTTAAACTTTATTTAACTAGGCAAGTGAGTTAAGAACAAATTCTTATTTTCAATGACGGCCTAGGAACAGTGGGTTAACAGCCTGCTCAGGTGGCAGAAGGACAGATTTGTACCTTGTCAGCTCAGGGGTTTGAACTTGCAACCTTCCAGTTACTAACCCAACACTCTAACCACTAGGCTACCCATACCCAGAACTAACGCTGCAGATAGCAATACTGGTTGATTGTAAAAGCCATAGTCAATCAATCAATAGTATAATAATTATTTTTGCCAAAATATTTATCTTTAATTTACATTCTGTAGAAGCTTTGAGAATAGAAAGGTTCAGTACTTTTGTGAAGCATCACAGCACAGTTGAAAAATACATGACAATCCAATATGGATGGTGTTGAGAGAGCTGAAGGGTGGGACAACAAGACCAATGTAAAACATACAGGGTCTGTAAAATGCATATAGGTTCAGAAATGTTGTGAAATAGCACAGTTACAAATATAAATCAAACTGGATGGACATCAGAAATAGAGGAAGGACTAAAAACAAAGAAAATATAACTATTGTGAAATAGATTGTGTCTGTAAAATGTGTATAAGATGTTTAAACTGAAGGTAGAAGCCTAAGTGTTATTGTTTATTAGTTTACTCCAATTCGTGGGGAATATAAAGGTATATTCTAAAACAAATATGTATATCTATATAGGTATGTGTATGTATATGTCTGTATATGTAGGAATGTTTATGTATATGGATATATATATTCACCAAAACATTATATGGGGTATTGGAAACAGAGAATTGATGGAAGCAACAATCTTCCCGCTATATTAAGCCATCCCTAATAAAATATAAATAAATAAAAAGACTGACACAGAGACAGAGACAGAGAGAGAAACGTATCTGCTGTCAGTAAAACAAAATAAGTAGTATGCAAGTATGGAAAAAAAACATGACAGGTCTCAGAACAGGTCTCAGAACAGGCCTCAGAACAGGCCTCTGGACAGGTCTCAGAAAAGGCCTCTGGACAGGTCTCAGAACAGGCCTCTGGACAGGTCTCAGAAAAGGCCTCTGGACAGGTCTCAGAAAAGGCCTCTGGACAGGTCTCAGAACAGGCCTCTGGACAGTTCTCAGAAAAGGCCTCTGGACAGGTCTCAGAAAAGGCCTCAGAACAGGTCTCTGGACAGGTCTCAGAACAGGTCTCAGAACAGGCGTCAGAACAGGCCTCTGGACAGGTCTCAGAAAAGGCCTCTGGACAGGTCTCAGAACAGGCGTCAGAACAGGTCTCAGAACAGGTCTCAGAACAGGTCTCAGAACAGGCCTCTGGACAGGTCTCAGAAGTACAACCAGTCTCAATGGCTGGTTGTAGTGGATAATCAAACGAGTTTCAAATTAAAGAGAAAATTGCATTTGATGAGAGGGAAACGTGGCGTGGTAATTGCCAAGGCTACTGTTTGAGAGAGAATGTTGGCTAATGCAATTGAATTACTGTCAGAATCAAGACCAGTGCCCCAAATGACAACCCTTTTCCCTATATAGTGCACAGTGGGCCCTGGTCTAAAGTAGTGCTCTACATAGAGAATAGAGTGCAATTTGGGATGGAGGCACGGATCTCTACACTAACTTCCCTCATCCCGTTAGCCTCGGGGCTGAGGGGTTGGAAGGGTGAACAAAACGGAAAACAGCGAGCAGTTTCCCCACGCTGTCACTTTGGGCTCTTGACCCATTTATTTACATTTATTTTAGTCTGTCCGGTAGAAGCAATAGAAAGGTAGGGGCAGAAAGAGAGAGAGAGAGAGAGAGAGAGAGAGAGAGAGAGAGAGAGAGAGAGAGAGAGAGAAAGAGAAAGAGAGAGAGAGACAGAGACAGAGACAGAGAGAGACAGAAAGAGAGAGAGACAGAGAGAGAGAGAGAGACAGAGAGAGAGAGAGAGAGAGAGAGAGAGAGAGAGACAGAGAGAGAGACAGAGAGAGAGACAGAGAGAGAGACAGAGAGAGACAGAGAGAGAGAGAGACAGAGAGAGAGAGAGAGAGAGAGAGAGAGACAGAGAGAGAGAGAGAGAGAGAGAGAGACAGAGAGAGAGAGAGAGAGAGAGACAGAGAGAGAGAGAGAGAGAGAGAGAGAGAGAGAGAGAGAGAGAGAGAGAGAGAGAGAGAGACAGAGAGAGAGAGAGAGAGAGACAGAGAGACAGAGAGAGACAGAGAGAGAGAGAGAGACAGAGAGAGAAAAATAATTTCCTGACAACATGTAAATAAAATACAACAATTAGAGAGTGTCATTTCCCCAAATTTTAAACCCTTTTTCAATGTTTCAAAGACCTCTCTGATGAGGATAGGCTATCTGTCCTGTTGGGGGAGGACACAGCGAGCTGTGCGTTGGCAGCGCACTACATTGCTGCCTGTCATAAGATGAGGGACAGTGTCTGACAGACCAATCAACCTGCACATGTCCTCTATGCTTATTGTATTGTTCAATGTATGATTATTTAGACCCTTGGTCATTGCTGTTATGGTTTTAGTACGGTATATAATCTAGTATGGTATATAATCTAGTATGGTATATAATCTAGTATGGTATATAATCTAGTATGGTATATCATCTAGTATGGTTTTAGTATGGTATATCATCTAGTATGGTTTATAATCTAGTATGGTATATAATCTAGTATGGTATATAATCTAGTATGGTATATCATCTAGTATGGTATATCATCTAGTATGGTATATAATCTAGTATGGTATATCATCTAGTATGGTATATCATCTAGTATGGTTTTAGTATGTATATCATCTAGTATGGTATATCATCTAGTATGGTATATCATCTAGTATGGTATATCATCTAGTATGGTATATAATCTAGTATGGTATATCATCTAGTATGGTTTATAATCTAGTATGGTATATCATCTAGTATGGTTTCATCTAGTATGGTATATAATCTAGTATGGTATATCATCTAGTATGGTATATCATCTAGTATGGTATATCATCTAGTATGGTATATCATCTAGTATGGTATATAATCTAGTATGGTATATCATCTAGTATGGTATATAATCTAGTATGGTATATCATCTAGTATGGTATATCATCTAGTATGGTATATAATCTAGTATGGTATATAATCTAGTATGGTATATCATCTAGTATGGTATATCATCTAGTATGGTATATCATCTAGTATGGTATATCATCTAGTATGGTATATAATCTAGTATGGTTTTAGTATGGTATATCATCTAGTATGGTTTTAGTATGGTATATCATCTAGTATGGTTTTAGTATGGTATATCATCTAGTATGGTTTTAGTATGGTATATCATCTAGTGTGGTTTTAGTATGGTATATCATCTAGTATGGTATATCATCTAGTATGGTTTTAGTATGGTATATAATCTAGTATGGTATATCATCTAGTATGGTTTTAGTATGGTATATCATCTAGTATGGTTTTAGTATGGTATATCATCTAGTATGGTTTTAGTATGGTATATAATCTAGTATGGTATATCATCTAGTATGGTTTTAGTATGGTATATCATCTAGTATGGTTTTAGTATGGTATATCATCTAGTATGGTTTTAGTATGGTATATCATCTAGTATGGTTTATAATCTAGTATGGTTTTAGTATGGTATATAATCTAGTATGGTTTTAGTATGGTATATCATCTAGTATGGTTTTAGTATGGTATATCATCTAGTATGGTATATCATCTAGTATGGTATATCATCTAGTATGGTATATCATCTAGTATGGTATATAATCTAGTATGGTTTTAGTATGGTATATCATCTAGTATGGTTTTAGTATGGTATATCATCTAGTATGGTATATAATCTAGTATGGTTTTAGTATGGTATATAATCTAGTATGGTATATCATCTAGTATGGTTTTAGTATGGTATATAATCTAGTATGGTTTTAGTATGGTATATCATCTAGTATGGTTTTAGTATGGTATATAATCTAGTATGGTATATAATCTAGTATGGTTTTAGTATGGTATATCATCTAGTATGGTATATAATCTAGTATGGTTTTAGTATGGTATATAATCTAGTATGGTTTTAGTATGGTATATCATCTAGTATGGTTTTAGTATGGTATATAATCTAGTATGGTTTTAGTATGGTATATCATCTAGTATGGTTTTAGTATGGTATATCATCTAGTATGGTATATAATCTAGTGTGGTTTTAGTATGGTATATCATCTAGTATGGTATATAATCTAGTATGGTATATCATCTAGTATGGTATATCATCTAGTATGGTATATATAATCTTTTAGTATGGTATATAATCTAGTATGGTATATCATCTAGTATGGTTTTATATCATCTAGTATGGTATATCATCTAGTATGGTATATCATCTAGTATGGTATATAATCTCTAGTATGGTTTTAGTATGGTATATCATCTAGTATGGTTTTAGTATGGTATATCATCTAGTATGGTTTTAGTATGGTATATCATCTAGTATGGTTTTAGTATGGTATATCATCTAGTATGGTTTTAGTATGGTATATCATCTAGTATGGTATATCATCTAGTATGGTTTTAGTATGGTATATCATCTAGTATGGTATATCATCTAGTATGGTTTTAGTATGGTATATCATCTAGTATGGTTTTAGTATGGTATATCATCTAGTATGGTATATCATCTAGTATGGTTTTAGTATGGTATATCATCTAGTATGGTTTTAGTATGGTATATCATCTAGTATGGTTTTAGTATGGTATATCATCTAGTATGGTATATAATCTAGTATGGTTTTAGTATGGTATATAATCTAGTATGGTTTTAGTATGGTATATCATCTAGTATGGTTTTAGTATGGTATATCATCTAGTATGGTATATAATCTAGTATGGTTTTAGTATGGTATATAATCTAGTATGGTATATAATCTAGTATGGTTTTAGTATGGTATATCATCTAGTATGGTTTTAGTATGGTATATAATCTAGTATTGTATATAATCTAGTATGGTTTTAGTATGGTATATAATCTAGTATGGTTTTAGTATGGTATATCATCTAGTATGGTATATCATCTAGTATGGTATATAATCTAGTATGGTTTTAGTATGGTATATCATCTAGTATGGTTTTAGTATGGTATATCATCTAGTATGGTATATAATCTAGTATGGTTTTAGTATGGTATATCATCTAGTATGGTATATAATCTAGTATGGTTTTAGTATGGTATATAATCTAGTATGGTTTTAGTATGGTATATCATCTAGTATGGTTTTAGTATGGTATATAATCTAGTATGGTTTTAGTATGGTATATCATCTAGTATGGTTTTAGTATGGTATATCATCTAGTATGGTATATAATCTAGTATGGTTTTAGTATGGTATATCATCTAGTATGGTATATAATCTAGTATGGTTTTAGTATGGTATATAATCTAGTATGGTTTTAGTATGGTATATCATCTAGTATGGTTTTAGTATGGTATATAATCTAGTATGGTTTTAGTATGGTATATCATCTAGTATGGTTTTAGTATGGTATATAATCTAGTATGGTATATAATCTAGTATGGTTTTAGTATGGTATATCATCTAGTATGGTTTTAGTATGGTATATCATCTAGTATGGTATATAATCTAGTATGGTTTTAGTATGGTATATAATCTAGTATGGTATATCATCTAGTATGGTATATAATCTAGTATGGTTTTCTAGTAGTATGGTATATAATCTAGTATGGTTTTAGTATGGTATATCATCTAGTATGGTTTTTAGTATGGTATATCATCTAGTATGGTTTTCTAGTAGTATGGTATATAATCTAGTATGGTATATAATCTAGTATGGTTTTAGTATGGTATATCATCTAGTATGG
Source organism: Oncorhynchus nerka (assembly GCF_034236695.1). NCBI lineage: Eukaryota > Metazoa > Chordata > Actinopteri > Salmoniformes > Salmonidae > Oncorhynchus > Oncorhynchus nerka. The sequence continues at coordinate 99,042,128 of NC_088399.1, read as the reverse complement.
TATATAATCTAGTATGGTTTTCTAGTATGGTATATAATCTAGTATGGTTTTAGTATGGTATATCATCTAGTATTGTATATAATCTAGTATGGTTTTAGTATGGTATATAATCTAGTATGGTTTTAGTATGGTATATAATCTAGTATGGTTTTAGTATGGTATATCATCTAGTATGGTTTTAGTATGGTATATCATCTAGTATGGTATATAATCTAGTATGGTTTTAGTATGGTATATAATCTAGTATGGTTTTAGTATGGTATATAATCTAGTATGGTTTTAGTATGGTATATCATCTAGTATGGTTTTAGTATGGTATATCATCTAGTATGGTTTTAGTATGGTATATCATCTAGTATGGTATATAATCTAGTATGGTTATAATCTAGTATGGTTTTAGTATATATCATCTAGTATGGTTTTAGTATGGTATATAATCTAGTATGGTATATCATCTAGTATGGTTTAGTATGGTATATAATCTAGTATGGTATATCATCTAGTATGGTTTTAGTATGGTATATCATCTAGTATGGTTTTAGTATGGTATATAATCTAGTATGGTTATAATCTAGTATGGTTTTAGTATGGTATATCATCTAGTATGGTTTTAGTATCATCTAGTATGGTTTTAGTATGGTATATAATCTAGTATGGTATATAATCTAGTATGGTTTTAGTATGGTATATCATCTAGTATGGTTTTAGTATGGTATATCTCTAGTATGGTATATGGTATATCATCTAGTATGGTTTTATATGGTATATCATCTAGTATGGTTTTAGTATGGTATATAATCTAGTATGGTATATATGGTATATATCATCTAGTATGGTTTTAGTATGGTATATCATCTAGTATGGTATATAATCTAGTATGGTTTTAGTATGGTATATCATCTAGTATGGTTTTAGTATGGTATATCATCTAGTATGGTTTTATATAATATAATCTAGTATGGTTTATAGTATGGTTTTATATCATCTAGTATGGTTTTTAGTATGGTATATCATCTAGTATGGTTTTCTAGTATGGTATATCATCTAGTATGGTTTAATCTAGTAGTATGGTATATAATCTAGTATGGTTTTATATATATCTAGTATGGTTTTAGTATGGTATATCATCTAGTATGGTTTTATATCAGTATGGTTTTTAGTATGGTATATCATCTAGTATGGTTTTAGTATGGTATATAATCTAGTATGGTTTTATATCATATAATCTAGTATGGTTTTAGTATGGTATATCATCTAGTATGGTTTTTAGTATGGTATATCATCTAGTATGGTTTTAGTATGGTATATAATCTAGTATGGTATATAATCTAGTATGGTTTTAGTATGGTATATCATCTAGTATGGTTTTAGTATGGTATATCATCTAGTATGGTATATAATCTAGTATGGTTTTAGTATGGTATATAATCTAGTATGGTTTTAGTATGGTATATAATCTAGTATGGTTTTAGTATGGTATATCATCTAGTATGGTATATAATCTAGTATGGTTTTAGTATGGTATATCATCTAGTATGGTTTTAGTATGGTATATCATCTAGTATGGTTTATAATCTAGTATGGTTTTAGTATGGTATATCATCTAGTATGGTATATAATCTAGTATGGTTTTAGTATGGTATATAATCTAGTATGGTTTTAGTATGGTATATAATCTAGTATGGTTTTAGTATGGTATATCATCTAGTATGGTTTTAGTATGGTATATCATCTAGTATGGTATATAATCTAGTATGGTTTTAGTATGGTATATAATCTAGTATGGTTTTAGTATGGTATATAATCTAGTATGGTTTTAGTATGGTATATCATCTAGTATGGTTTATATGTATGTATATCATCTAGTATGGTTTTAGTATGGTATATAATCTAGTATGGTATATAATCTAGTATGGTTTTAGTATGGTATATCATCTAGTATGGTTTTAGTATGGTATATCATCTAGTATGGTTTATCATCTAGTATGGTTTTAGTATGGTATATCATCTAGTATGGTATATCATCTAGTATGGTTTTAGTATGGTATATAATCTAGTATGGTATATAATCTAGTATGGTTTTAGTATGGTATATCATCTAGTATGGTTTTAGTATGGTATATCATCTAGTATGGTATATAATCTAGTATGGTTTTAGTATGGTATATCATCTAGTATGGTTTTAGTATGGTATATCATCTAGTATGGTTTTATATATATAATCTAGTATGGTTTTAGTATATATATCTAGTATGGTTTTATATCATCTAGTATGGTTTTAGTATGGTATATCATCTAGTATGGTATATCATCTAGTATGGTTTTAGTATGGTATATCATCTAGTATGGTATATAATCTAGTATGGTTTTAGTATGGTATATCATCTAGTATGGTATATAATCTAGTATGGTTTTAGTATGGTATATCATCTAGTATGGTATATAATCTAGTATGGTTTTAGTATGGTATATAATCTAGTATGGTTTTAGTATGGTATATAATCTAGTATGGTTTTAGTATGGTATATCATCTAGTATGGTATATAATCTAGTATGGTTTTAGTATGGTATATCATCTAGTATGGTTTTAGTATGGTATATAATCTAGTATGGTTTTAGTATGGTATATAATCTAGTATGGTTTTAGTATGGTATATAATCTAGTATGGTTTTAGTATGGTATATCATCTAGTATGGTTTTAGTATGGTATATAATCTAGTATGGTATATAATCTAGTATGGTTTTAGTATGGTATATCATCTAGTATGGTTTTCTAGTATGGTATATCATCTAGTATGGTATATAATCTAGTATGTTTTAGTATGGTATATAATCTAGTATGGTTTTAGTATGGTATATAATCTAGTATGGTTTTAGTCTAGTATGGTTTTAGTATGGTATATCATCTAGTATGGTATATATATCATCTAGTATGGTTTTAGTATGGTATATAATCTAGTATGGTATATAATCTAGTATGGTTTTAGTATGGTATATCATCTAGTAGGGTATATAATCTAGTATGTTTTAGTATGGTATATAATCTAGTATGGTTTTAGTATGGTATATAATCTAGTATGGTTTTAGTATGGTATATCATCTAGTATGGTTTTCTAGTATGGTTTTAGTATGGTATATCATCTAGTATGGTATATAATCTAGTATGGTTTTAGTATGGTATATAATCTAGTATGGTTTTAGTATGGTATATAATCTAGTATGGTTTTAGTATGGTATATCATCTAGTATGGTTTTAGTATGGTATATCATCTAGTATGGTTTTTATGATATATAATCTAGTATGGTTTATAATCTAGTCTGGTTTTTTAGTATGGTATATCATCTAGTATGGTTTTAGTATGGTATATCATCTAGTATGGTATATAATCTAGTATGGTTTTAGTATGGTATATAATCTAGTATGGTATATAATCTAGTATGGTTTTAGTATGGTATATCATCTAGTATGGTTTTAGTATGGTATATAATCTAGTATGGTATATAATCTAGTATGGTTTTAGTATGGTATATCATCTAGTATGGTATATAATCTAGTATGGTTTTAGTATGGTATATAATCTAGTATGGTATATCATCTAGTATGGTTTTAGTATGGTATATCATCTAGTATGGTTTTCTAGTATGGTATATCATCTAGTATGGTATATAATCTAGTATGGTTTTCTAGTATGGTTTTAGTATGGTATATCATCTAGTATGGTTTATATGGTATATAATCTAGTATGGTTTTTAGTATGGTATATAATCTAGTATGGTTTTAGTATAATCTAGTATGGTTTTAGTATGGTATATCATCTAGTATGGTATATAATCTAGTATGGTTTTAGTATGGTATATCATCTAGTATGGTTTTAGTATGGTATATCATCTAGTATGGTATATAATCTAGTATGGTTTTAGTATGGTATATCATCTAGTATGGTTTTAGTACGGTATATCATCTAGTATGGTTTTAGTATGGTATATCATCTAGTATGGTATATAATCTAGTATGGTTTTAGTATGGTATATAATCTAGTATGGTTTTAGTATGGTATATAATCTAGTATGGTTTTTAGTATGGTATATCATCTAGTATGGTTTATAATCTAGTATGGTTTTAGTATGGTATATCATCTAGTATGGTTTTAGTATGGTATATAATCTAGTATGGTTTTAGTATGGTTTTAGTATGGTATATAATCTAGTTAGTATGGTATATAATCTAGTATGGTTTTAGTATGGTATATCATCTAGTATGGTTTAATCTAGTATGGTATATAATCTAGTATGGTATATAATCTAGTATGGTTTTCATCTAGTAGTATGGTATATCATCTAGTATGGTTTTAGTATGGTATATCATCTAGTATGGTATATAATCTAGTATGGTTTTATATGGTATATAATCTAGTATGGTTTTAGTATGGTATATATCTAGTATGGTTTTAGTGGTATATAATCTAGTATGGTTTTAGTATGGTATATCATCTAGTATGGTTTTAGTATGGTATATCATCTAGTATGGTTTTAGTATGGTATATAATCTAGTATGGTTTTAGTATATAGTATGGTTTTAGTATGGTATATCATCTAGTATGGTATATAATCTAGTATGGTTTTAGTATGGTATATAATCTAGTATGGTTTTAGTATGGTATATCATCTAGTATGGTTTAATCTAGTATGGTTTTCTAGTATATATAATCTAGTATGGTTTTAGTATGGTATATAATCTAGTATGGTTTTAGTATGGTATATCATCTAGTATGGTTTTAGTATGGTATATCATCTAGTATGGTATATAATCTAGTATGGTTTTAGTATGGTATATAATCTAGTATGGTTTTAGTATGGTATATAATCTAGTATGGTTTTAGTATGGTATATCATCTAGTATGGTTTTAGTATGGTATATCATCTAGTATGGTTTTCTAGTATGGTATAATCTAGTATGGTATATCATCTAGTATGGTTTCATCTAGTATGGTATATCATCTAGTATGGTTTTAGTATGGTATATAATCTAGTATGGTATATAATCTAGTATGGTTTTAGTATGGTATATAATCTAGTATGGTTTATAATCTAGTATGGTTTTAGTATGGTATATCATCTAGTATGGTTTATAATCTAGTATGGTTTTAGTATGGTATATCATCTAGTATGGTTTTAGTATGGTATATAATCTAGTATGGTTTTAGTATGGTATATAATCTAGTATGGTTTTAGTATGGTATATAATCTAGTATGGTTTTAGTATGGTATATCATCTAGTATGGTTTTAGTATGGTATATAATCTAGTATTGTATATAATCTAGTATGGTTTTAGTATGGTATATCATCTAGTATGGTTTTAGTATGGTATATCATCTAGTATGGTATATAATCTAGTGTGGTTTTAGTATGGTATATAATCTAGTATGGTTTTAGTATGGTATATAATCTAGTATGGTTTTAGTGTGGTATATAATCTAGTATGGTTTTAGTATGGTATATCATCTAGTATGGTTTTAGTATGGTATATCATCTAGTATGGTTTTAGTATGGTATATAATCTAGTATGGTTTATAATCTAGTATGGTTTTAGTATGGTATATCATCTAGTAGGGTATATAATCTAGTGTGGTTTTAGTATGGTATATAATCTAGTATGGTTTTAGTATGGTATATCATCTAGTATGGTATATAATCTAGTATGGTTTTAGTATGGTATATATGGTAATCTAGTATGGTTTTAGTATGGTATATAATCTAGTATGGTTTTAGTATGGTATATCATCTAGTATGGTTTTCTAGTATGGTATATCATCTAGTATGGTATATAATCTAGTATGGTTTTAGTATGGTATATAATCTAGTATGGTTTTTAGTATGGTATATAATCTAGTATGGTTTTAGTATGGTATATCATCTAGTATGGTTTTAGTATGGTATATCATCTAGTATGGTTTAGTATGATATATATCTAGTATGGTATTATAATCTCTAGTATGGTTTTAGTATGGTATATCATCTAGTATGGTTTTAGTATGGTATATAATCTAGTATGGTATATCATCTAGTATGGTTTTAGTATGGTATATAATCTAGTATGGTATATCATCTAGTATGGTTTTAGTATGGTATATAATCTAGTATGGTTTTAGTATGGTATATAATCTAGTATGGTTTATAATCATCTAGTATGGTTTTAGTATGGTATATCATCTAGTATGGTTTTAGTATGGTATATCATCTAGTATGGTTTTAGTATGGTATATAATCTAGTATGGTATATCATCTAGTATGGTTTTAGTATGGTATATCATCTAGTATGGTTTTAGTATGGTATATCATCTAGTATGGTATATAATCTAGTATGGTTTTAGTATGGTATATAATCTAGTATGGTTTTAGTATGGTATATCATCTAGTATGGTTTTAGTATGGTATATCATCTAGTATGGTTTTCTAGTATATATCATCTAGTATGGTTTTAGTATGGTATATCATCTAGTATGGTATATAATCTAGTATGGTTTTAGTATGGTATATAATCTAGTATGGTTTTAGTATGGTATATAATCTAGTATGGTTTTTTTAGTATGGTATATCATCTAGTATGGTATATAATCTAGTATGGTTTTAGTATGGTATATCATCTAGTATGGTTTTAGTATGGTATATAATCTAGTATGGTTTTTAGTATGGTATATCATCTAGTATGGTTTTAGTATGGTATATAATCTAGTATGGTTTTAGTATGGTATATAATCTAGTATGGTTTTAGTATGGTATATCATCTAGTATGGTTTTAGTATGGTATATCATCTAGTATGGTTTAGTATGGTATATCATCTAGTATGGTTTTATATGGTATATCATCTAGTATGGTTTTAGTATGGTATATCATCTAGTATGGTTTTAGTATGGTATATCATCTAGTATGGTTTTAGTATGGTATATCATCTAGTATGGTATATAATCTAGTATGGTTTTAGTATGGTATATCATCTAGTATGGTTTATCATCTAGTATGGTTTTAGTATGGTATATCATCTAGTATGGTATATCATCTAGTATGGTTTTAGTATGGTATATAATCTAGTATGGTTTTAGTATGGTATATCATCTAGTATGGTTTTAGTATGGTATATAATCTAGTATGGTTTTAGTATGGTATATCATCTAGTATGGTTTTAGTATGGTATATCATCTAGTATGGTTTTAGTATGGTATATCATCTAGTATGGTTTTAGTATGGTATATCATCTAGTATGGTTTTAGTATGGTATATCATCTAGTATGGTTTTAGTATGGTATATCATCTAGTATGGTTTTAGTATGGTATATCATCTAGTATGGTATATAATCTAGTATGGTTTTAGTATGGTATATCATCTAATATATAATCTAGGTTTTAGTATGGTATATCATCTAGTATGGTTTATCATCTAGTATGGTTTTAGTATGGTATATAATCTAGTATTGTATATAATCTAGTGTGGTTTTAGTATGGTATATAATCTAGTATGGTTTTTAGTATGGTATATAATCTAGTATGGTTTTTAGTATGGTATATAATCTAGTATGGTTTTAGTATGGTATATCATCTAATATGGTTTTAGTATGGTATATCATCTAGTATGGTATATAATCTAGTGTGGTTTTAGTATGGTATATCATCTAGTATTGTATATAATCTAGTGTGGTTTTAGTATGGTTTATAATCTAGTATGGTTTTAGTACGGTATATCATCTAGTATGGTTTTAGTATGGTTATAATCTAGTATGGTTTTAGTATGGTATATCATCTAGTATGGTTTTAGTATCAATCTAGTATGGTTTTAGTATGGTATATAATCTAGTATGGTTTTAGTATGGTATATAATCTAGTATGGTTTTAGTATGGTATATCATCTAGTATGGTTTTAGTATGGTATATAATCTAGTATTGTATATAATCTAGTATGGTTTTAGTATGGTATATCATCTAGTATGGTTTTAGTATGGTATATCATCTAGTATGGTATATAATCTAGTGTGGTTTTAGTATGGTATATAATCTAGTATGGTTTTAGTATGGTATATAATCTAGTATGGTTTTATATATATCTAGTATGGTTTTAGTATGGTATATCATCTAGTATGGTTTTAGTATGGTATATAATCTAGTATGGTTTTAGTATATATATCTAGTATGGTTTATAATCTAGTATGGTTTTAGTATGGTATATCATCTAGTAGGGTATATAATCTAGTGTGGTTTTAGTATGGTATATAATCTAGTATGGTTTTAGTATGGTATATCATCTAGTAGGGTATATAATCTAGTGTGGTTTTAGTATGGTATATAATCTAGTATGGTTTTAGTATGGTATATAATCTAGTATGGTTTTAGTATGGTATATCATCTAGTATGGTTTTAGTATGGTATATCATCTAGTAGGGTATATAATCTAGTGTGGTTTTAGTATGGTATATAATCTAGTATGGTTTTAGTATGGTATATAATCTAGTATGGTTTTAGTATGGTATATCATCTAGTATGGTTTTAGTATGGTATATCATCTAGTATGGTTTAGTATGATATATAATCTAGTATGGTTATAATCTAGTATGGTTTTAGTATGGTATATCATCTAGTATGGTTTTAGTATGGTATATAATCTAGTATGGTTTATAATCTAGTATGGTTTTAGTATGGTATATAATCTAGTATGGTTTATAATCTAGTATGGTTTTAGTATGGTATATCATCTAGTATGGTTTTAGTATGGTATATAATCTAGTATGGTTTATAATCTAGTATGGTTTTAGTATGGTATATCATCTAGTATGGTTTTAGTATGGTATATCATCTAGTATGGTTTTAGTATGGTATATAATCTAGTATGGTTTATAATCTAGTATGGTTTTAGTATGGTATATCATCTAGTATGGTTTTAGTATGGTATATCATCTAGTATGGTATATAATCTAGTGTGGTTTTAGTATGGTATATCATCTAGTATGGTTTTAGTATGGTATATAATCTAGTATGGTTTTAGTATGGTATATCATCTAGTATGGTTTTAGTACGGTATATCATCTAGTATGGTTTTAGTATGGTATATCATCTAGTATGGTATATAATCTAGTGTTTTTAGTATGGTATATAATCTAGTATGGTTTTCTAGTATGGTATATCATCTAGTAGGGTATATAATCTAGTGTGGTTTTAGTATGGTATATAATCTAGTATGGTTTAGTATGGTATATCATCTAGTATGGTATATAATCTAGTATGGTTTTAGTATGGTATATCATCTAGTATGGTTTTTAGTATGGTATATAATCTAGTATTGTATATCTAATGGTATGGTTTAGTATGGTATATCATCTAGTATGGTTTTAGTATGGTATATCATCTAGTATGGTATATAATCTAGTGTGGTTTTAGTATGGTATATAATCTAGTATGGTTTTAGTATGGTATATAATCTAGTATGGTTTTAGTGTGGTATATAATCTAGTATGGTTTAGTATGGTATATCATCTAGTATGGTTTTAGTATGGTATATCATCTAGTATGGTTTTAGTATGGTATATAATCTAGTATGGTTTATAATCTAGTATGGTTTTAGTATGGTATATCATCTAGTAGGGTATATAATCTAGTGTGGTTTTAGTATGGTATATAATCTAGTATGGTTTTAGTATGGTATATCATCTAGTAGGGTATATAATCTAGTGTGGTTTTAGTATGGTATATAATCTAGTATGGTTTTAGTATGGTATATAATCTAGTATGGTTTTAGTATGGTATATCATCTAGTATGGTTTTAGTATGGTATATCATCTAGTAGGGTATATAATCTAGTGTGGTTTTAGTATGGTATATAATCTAGTATGGTTTTAGTATGGTATATAATCTAGTATGGTTTTAGTATGGTATATCATCTAGTATGGTTTTAGTATGGTATATCATCTAGTATGGTTTAGTATGATATATAATCTAGTATGGATTATAATCTAGTATGGTTTTAGTATGGTATATCATCTAGTATGGTTTTAGTATGGTATATAATCTAGTATGGTTTATAATCTAGTATGGTTTTAGTATGGTATATAATCTAGTATGGTTTATAATCTAGTATGGTTTTAGTATGGTATATCATCTAGTATGGTTTTAGTATGGTTTTATATATATCATCTAGTATGGTTTATAATCTAGTATGGTTTTAGTATGGTATATCATCTAGTATGGTTTTAGTATGGTATATCATCTAGTATGGTTTTAGTATGGTATATAATCTAGTATGGTTTATAATCTAGTATGGTTTTAGTATGGTATATCATCTAGTATGGTTTTAGTATGGTATATCATCTAGTATGGTATATAATCTAGTGTGGTTTTAGTATGGTATATCATCTAGTATGGTTTTAGTATGGTATATAATCTAGTATGGTTTTAGTATGGTATATCATCTAGTATGGTTTTAGTACGGTATATCATCTAGTATGGTTTTAGTATGGTATATCATCTAGTATGGTATATAATCTAGTGTGGTTTTAGTATGGTATATAATCTAGTATGGTTTTAGTATGGTATATAATCTAGTGTGGTTTTAGTACGGTATATCATCTAGTATGGTTTATAATCTAGTATGGTTTTAGTATGGTATATCATCTAGTATGGTTTTAGTATGGTATATAATCTAGTATGGTTTTAGTATGGTATATAATCTAGTATGGTTTTAGTATGGTATATAATCTAGTATGGTTTTAGTGTGGTATATAATCTAGTATGGTTTTAGTATGGTATATCATCTAGTATGGTTTTAGTATGGTATATCATCTAGTATGGTTTTAGTATGGTATATCATCTAGTATGGTTTTAGTATGGTATATCATCTAGTATGGTTTTAGTATGGTATATCATCTAGTATGGTTTTAGTATGGTATATCATCTAGTATGGTTTTAGTATGGTATATCATCTAGTATGGTATATAATCTAGTATGGTTTTAGTATGGTATATCATCTAGTATGGTTTTAGTATGGTATATCATCTAGTATGGTTTTAGTATGGTATATCATCTAGTATGGTATATAATCTAGTGTGGTTTTAGTATGGTATATAATCTAGTATGGTTTTAGTATGGTATATAATCTAGTATGGTTTTAGTGTGGTATATAATCTAGTATGGTTTTAGTATGGTATATCATCTAGTATGGTTTTAGTATGGTATATCATCTAGTATGGTTTTAGTATGGTATATCATCTAGTATGGTTTTAGTATGGTATATCATCTAGTATGGTTTTAGTATGGTATATCATCTAGTATGGTTTTAGTATGGTATATCATCTAGTATGGTTTTAGTATGGTATATCATCTAGTATGGTATATAATCTAGTATGGTTTTAGTATGGTATATCATCTAATATGGTTTTAGTACGGTATATCATCTAGTATGGTTTATCATCTAGTATGGTTTTAGTATGGTATATAATCTAGTATTGTATATAATCTAGTGTGGTTTTAGTATGGTATATAATCTAGTATGGTTTTAGTATGGTATATAATCTAGTATGGTTTTAGTATGGTATATAATCTAGTATGGTTTTAGTATGGTATATCATCTAATATGGTTTTAGTATGGTATATCATCTAGTATGGTATATAATCTAGTGTGGTTTTAGTATGGTATATAATCTAGTATGGTTTTAGTATGGTATATAATCTAGTATGGTTTTAGTATGGTATATAATCTAGTATTGTATATAATCTAGTATGCTTTTAGTATGGTATATAATCTAGTATGGTTTTAGTATGGTATATAATCTAGTATGGTTTTAGTATGGTATATCATCTAGTATGGTATATAATCTAGTGTGGTTTTAGTATGGTATATAATCTAGTATGGTTTTAGTATGGTATATCATCTAGTATGGTATATAATCTAGTGTGGTTTTAGTATGGTATATAATCTAGTATTGTTTTAGTATGGTATATCATCTAGTATGGTATATAATCTAGTGTGGTTTTAGTATGGTATATAATCTAGTATGGTTTTAGTATGGTATATAATCTAGTGTGGTTTTAGTATGGTATATAATCTAGTATGGTTTTAGTATGGTATATAATCTCGTGCGTTTTTAGTATGGTATATCATCTAGTATGGTACATCATCTAGTATGGTATATCATCTAGTAGGGTATATAATCTAGTATGGTTTTAGTATGGTATATAATCTAATGTGGTTTTAGTATGGTATATAATCTAATGTGGTTTTAGTATGGTATATAATCTAGTATGGTTTTAGTATGATATATAATCTAGTATGGTTTAGTATGATATATAATCTAGTATGGTTTTAGTGTGGTATATAATCTAGTGTGGTATATAATCTAGTGTCATTTTAGTATGATATATAATCTAGTACGGTTTTAGTATTGTATATAATCTAGTATGGTTTTAGTATGGTATATAATCTAGTGTGGTTTTAGTATGGTATATAATCTAGTATAGATGTAGTATGTTATATAATCTAGTGTGGTTTTAGTATGGTATATCATCTAGTATAGATTTAGTATGGTATATAATCTAGTAAAATTTTAGTATGTTATATAATCTAGTGTGGTTTTAGTATGGTATATAATATAGTATGGTTGCAATATGGTATGGTAGGGTTAAGGTTAGAGGCGGGAGAGGCGGAAGAGGAGGGAGAGGAGGAAGAGGTGGAGAGGTGGGAGAAGTGGAGAGGAGGAAGAGGTGGAGAGGTGGGAGAAGTGGAGAGGAGGAAGAGGTGGAGAGGTGGGAGAAGTGGAGAGGAGGAAGAGGTGGAGAGGCGGGAGAGGTGGGAGAGGTGGAGAGCGGGAGAGGTGGAGGGTGGAGAGGCGGGAGAGGGGAGAGGTGGAGAGGCGGGAGAGCGGGAGAGGTGGAGAGGCGGGAGAGGTGGGAGAGGTGGGAGAGGTGGAGGGCGGGAGAGGTGGAGAGGTGGAGAGGCGGGAGAGGGGAGAGGTGGAGGCGGGAGAGGTGGAGAGGTGGAGAGGTGGAGAGGCGGGATAGGCGGGAGAGGTGGAGAGGTGGAGAGGTGCAGAGGCGGTAGAGGTGGAGAGGTGGAGAGGTGGAGAGGCGGTAGAGGTGGAGAGGTGGGAGAGGCGGGAGAGGTGGAGAGGCGGTAGAGGTGGAGAGGTGGAGAGGGAGAGGCGGTAGAGGTGGAGAGGTGGAGAGGCGGTAGAGGTGGAGAGGTGGGAGGCGGGAGAGGTGGAGAGGCGGGAGAGGTGGAGAGGTGGAGAGGTGGAGAGGCGGTAGAGGTGGAGAGGTGGAGAGCGGTAGAGGTGGAGAGGTGGAGAGGTGGAGAGGCGGTAGAGGTGGAGAGGTGGAGAGGTGGGAGAGGCGGGAGAGGCGGTAGAGGTGGAGAGGTGGAGGCGGTAGAGGTGGAGAGGTGGAGAGGCGGTAGAGGTGGAGAGGTGGGAGAGGCGGGAGGTGGAGAGGCGGGAGAGGTGGAGAGGCGGGATAGGTGGAGAGGCGGGATAGGTGGGAGAGGAGGGAGAGGTGGAGAGGTTGAGAGGTGGGAAAGGTGGACAGGCGGGAGAGGTGGAGAGGCGGGAGAGGTGGAGAGGTGGAGAGGCGGAGAGGTGGAGAGGTGGAGAGGTGGGAGAGGTGGGAGAGGTGGAGAGGCGGGAGAGGTGGAGAGGTGGAGAGGCGGGAGAGGTGGAGGGTGGAGAGGTGGAGAGGCGGTAGAGGTGGAGAGGTGGAGAGGTGGAGAGGCGGTAGAGGTGGAGAGGGTGGGAGAGGCGGGAGAGGTGGAGAGGCGGTAGAGGTGGAGAGGTGGAGAGGTGGAGAGGCGGTAGAGGTGGAGAGGTGGAGAGGCGGTAGAGGTGGAGAGGTGGGAGAGAGGCGGGAGAGGTGGAGAAGCGGGAGAGGTGGAGAGGCGGGATAGGTGGAGAGCGGGATAGGTGGGAGAGGAGGGAGAGGTGGAGAGGTTGAGAGGTGGGAAAGGTGGAGAGGCGGGAGAGGTGGAGAGGCGGGAGAGGTGGAGAGGTGGAGAGGCGGGAGAGGTGGAGAGGTGGAGAGGTGGGAGAGGTGGGAGAGGTGGAGAGGCGGGAGAGGTGGAGAGGTGGAGATGCGGGAGAGGTGGAGAGGTGGAGAGGTGGAGAGGCGGGAGAGGTGGAGAGGTGGAGAGGCGGGAGAGGTGGAGAGGTGGAGAGGTGGGAGAGGTGGGAGAGGTGGAGAGGCCGGAGAGGTGGAGAGGTGGAGAGGCGGGAGAGGTGGAGAGGGTGGAGGTGGAGAGGTGGAGAGGCGGTAGAGGTGGAGAGGTGGAGGCGGTAGAGGTGGAGAGGTGGGAGAGGCGGGAGGTGGAGAGCGGGAGAGGTGGAGAGGCGGGATAGGTGGAGAGGCGGGATAGGTGGGAGAGGAGGAGGAGAGGTGGAGAGGTTGAGAGGTGGGAAAGGTGGAGAGGCGGGAGAGGTGGAGAGCGGGAGAGGTGGAGAGGTGGAGAGGCGGGAGAGGTGGAGAGGTGGAGAGGTGGGAGAGGTGGGAGAGGTGGGAGAGGTGGAGAGGCGGGAGAGGTGGAGAGGTGGAGAGGCGGGAGAGGTGGAGAGGTGGAGAGGCGGGAGAGGTGGAGAGGTGGAGAGGCGGGAGAGGTGGAGAGGTGGAGAGGTGGGAGAGGTGGGAGAGGTGGAGAGGCGGGAGAGGTGGAGAGGTGGAGAGGCGGGAGAGGTGGAGAGGTGGAGAGGTGGAGAGGCGGTAGAGGTGGAGAGGTGGAGAGGTGGAGAGGCGGTAGAGGTGGAGAGGTGGGAGAAGCGGGAGAGGTGGAGAGGTGGAGAGGCGGGATAGGCGGGAGAGGTGGAGAGGCGGTAGAGGTGGAGAGGTGGAGAGGTGGAGAGGCGGGAGAAGTGGAGAGGTGGAGAGGCGGGATAGGCGGGAGAGGTGGAGAGGCGGTAGAGGTGGAGAGGTGGAGAGGTGGAGAGGCGGTAGAGGTGGAGAGGTGGAGAGGCGGTAGAGGTGGAGAGGTGGGAGAGCGGGAGAGGTGGAGAGGCGGGAGAGGTGGGAGAGGCGGGAGAAGTGGAGAGGTGGAGAGGTGGAGAGGCGGGAGAGGCGGAGAGGCGGGAGAGGTGGAGAGGCGGGAGAAGTGGAGAGGCGGAAGGGGGACAGGGACGCTCAACAAGACAAACAGAGAGAGAGAGAAGACATCAAGACAGGGAAATGGGGAAAATATTCAACAAGAGAGAGAGAGAGAGAGAGAGAGAGAGAGAGAGAGAGAGAGAGAGAGAGAGAGAGAGAGAGAGATATGAAAGGAAGAAGAAAGATTTTTTGTCAAGACGTGGTGGTTTTGATATGGACCTATAAAGACAGCATTATCGCCGTGACCAGCCAAGCGCCCAGCCCTGGGCTGAAACCTATAAATAACTACACACCGCCTGCCACAGCAACCGACCCACCGTTCAGACCCTTGATTTAGCGCTATTTATTTAGCATGATGACGCTATTTACGAGGAGTGCTAGGTTCCAGAGCTTTCAGACACAGTGTCCACCCCCCCTTCCCTCCCCCCGGTATTAAACTCCTTGGAGTTTTATGATCGGACCAACCTAATATAATTACCATGCAAGGGCACTCTGTCTTTCAGAGGGCTGGGAGCAAGGGATTGTGGGATGGAAGGAATGGAAGGATTGGCAGGGAGGGAGGGAGGGAGGGAGGGAGGGAGGGACAAGAGGCGACAACGAGGGAAAGAGATACGTAGTAATTCACTCCAGATCTTTTTATGTTACCCATCATCCCTCTATCCCTGCCCCAACCCAACCCTCTATCCCTGCCCCAACCCATCCCTCTATCCCTGCCCCAACCCATCCCTCTATCTCTGCCCCCACCCATCCCTCTATCCCTGCCCCAACCCATCCCTCTATCCCTGCCCCCAACCCATCCCTCTATCTCTGCCCCCACCCATCCCTCTATCCCTGCTGGCAACCCATCCCAACCCATCCCTCTATCCCTGCCCCCAACCCATCCCTCTATCTCTGCCCCAATCCATCCCTCTATCTCTGCCCCAACCCATCTCTGCCCCAACCCATCCCTCTATCCCTGCCCCAACCCATCCCTCTATCTCTGCCCCAACCCATCTCTGCCCCAACCCATCCCTCTATCTCTGCCCCAACCCATCTCTGCCCCAACCCATCCCTCTATCCCTGCCCCCAATCCATCCCTCTATCCCTGCCCCAACCCATCTCTGCCCCCCCCACCCATCCCTCTATCCCCCCCAACCCCCCCTGCCCCAATCCATCCCTCTATCTCTGCCCCAACCCATCCCTCTATCCCTGCCCCCAACCCATCCCTCTATCCCTGCCCCAACCCATCCCTCTATCCCTGCCCCCAACCCATCCCTCTATCCCTGCCCCCAACCCATCCCTCTATCCCTGCCCCAATCCATCTCTGCCCCAACCCATCCCTCTATCCCTGCCCCCAACCCATCCCTTTATCCCTGCCCCCAACCCATCCCTCTATCCCTGCCCCAATCCATCTCTTCCCCCACCCATCCCTCTATCCCTGCCCCCAACCCATCCCTCTATCCCTGCCCCCAACCCATCCCTCTATCCCTGCCCCCAACCCATCTCTCTCTATCCCTGCCCCCAACCCATCCCTCTATCCCTGCCCCAATCCATCCCTCTATCCCTGCCCCCAACCCATCCCTCTATCCCTGCCCCAATCCATCCCTCTATCTCTGCCCCAATCCATCCCTCTATCTCTGCCCCAACCCATCTCTGCCCCAACCCATCCCTCTATCCCTGCCCCAATCCATCCCTCTATCCCTGCCCCAATCCATCCTCTATCTCTGCCCCAAACCATCTCTGCCCCAACCCATCCCTCTATCCCTGCCCCCAACCCATCCCTCTATCCCTGCCCCAACCCATCCCTCTATCCCTGCCCCCAATCCATCCCTCTATCCCTGCCCCAATCCATCCCTCTATCCCTGCCCCAATCCATCCCTCTATCCCTGCCCCAACCCATCTCTGCCCCAATCCATCCCTCTATCCTGCCCCAACCCATCTCTGCCCCAACCCATCCCTCTATCCCTGCCCCAACCCATCCCTCTATCCCTGCCCCAACCCATCCCTCTATCCCTGCCCCAATCCATCCCTCTATCCCTGCCCCAACCCATCTCTGCCGCAACCCATCCCTCCCTCACCCCTCTATCCCTGCCCCCAAACCATCCCTCCCCCCCTCCTCCCTCACTCCCCAACCCATTCCTCCCCCGCCCCTCTCCTCCCTCACTCCCCAACCCATCCCTCCCCTCTCCTCCCTCACTCCCCAACCCATCCCTCCCCCTCTCCTCCCTCACTCCCCAACCCATTCCTCCCCCGCCCCTCTCCTCCCTCACTCCTCAACCCATCCCTCCCTCGCCCCTCTATCCCTGCCCCCAAACCATTCCTCCCCCGCCCCTCTCCTCCCTCACTCCTCAACCCATCCCCTCTCTTGTGCTGGTCATGTGTCTAGTAGGTTATGACCTAACCAGTGTTGTAATGAATTGCCTTATTATTCTAATTAAAAGGTAACACAATGAAATCGACAGAGTGAGAGTGAGAGAGAGAGAGAGAGAGAGAGAGAGAGAGAGAGGGGTGTAATTGATAGTGCCTAGAGGACTGAAGGTCAGTCTTCAGGATTTTTGTAATGTTGGGGACTGGTGTATTTCTGTGAGGGTGTGTATAGGGGTGTGTTTGGTTGAGTGTGTGTGTGTATAAGGGTGTGTGGGGAGGTGTGGGGATCGGGTGTGTGTGTGTGTGTGTGTGTGTGTGTGTGTGTGTGTGTGTGTGTGTGTGTGTGTGTGTGTGTGTGTGGCAGACTTGAGTCGGTCATGGTCACGTGATGCTCCACTTGCGAACTTCAGAACCGTTATCTGCACTCGTCCCTGGTAGGAATGCTGATCTAGAATCAGGTCCCCGGTAGGAATGCTGATCTAGAATCAGGTCCCCGGTAGGAATGCTGATCTAGAATCAGGTCCCCGGTAGGAATGCTGATCTAGAATCAGGTCCCCGGTAGGAATGCTGATCTAGAATCAGGTCCCTGGTAGGAATGCTGATCTAGAATCAGGTCCCTGGTAGGAATGCTGATCTAGAATCAGGTCCCCGGTAGGAATGCTGATCTAGAATCAGGTCCCTGGTAGGAATGCTGATCTAGAATCAGGTCCCTGGTAGGAATGCTGATCTAGAATCAGGTCCCTGGTAGGAATGCTGATCTAGAATCAGGTCCCTGGTAGGAATGCTGAATTAATTCATAGTGTATAAAGCGCTGCTCTGTACACTATCCTCATTGGTTTATATCGATTGGAAACAAAGCCTCCTACCTGACAACTCAGGTGACTGGAAGGAGTGGGAGTGGTTAACTCCAGAGGGCTCCATAGGTGGTTGACTAACAACCAGGTAAATTATACATACCTGGTAGTTGACTAATGACCAGGTAAATTATACATAACAGGTAGTTGACTAATGACCAGGTAAATTATACATACCTGGTAGTTGACTAATGACCAGGTAAATTATACATACCAGGTAGTTGACTAATGACCAGGTAAATTATACATACCAGGTAGTTGACTAATGACCAGGTAAATTATACATACCAGGTAGTTGACTAATGACCTGGTAAATTATACATACCTGGTAGTTGACTAATGACCAGGTAAATTATACATACCAGGTAGTTGACTAATGACCAGGTAAATTATACATACCAGGTAGTTGACTAATGACCTGGTAAATTATACATACCAGGTAGTTGACTAATGACCAGGTAAATTATACATACCAGGTAGTTGACTAATGACCAGGTAAATTATACATACCAGGTAGTTGACTAATGACCAGGTAAATTATACATAACAGGTAGTTGATTATGGATCCCCATTAGTTCCTGACAAGGCAGCAGCTACTCTTCCTGGGGTTTAATATGGTTCCCCATTAGTTCCCGACAAGGCAGCAGCTACTCTTCCTGGGGTTTAATATGGTTCCCCATTAGTTCCCGACAAGGCAGCAGCTACTCTTCCTGGGGTTTATTATGGATCCCCATTAGTTCCTGCCAAGGCAGCAGCTACTCTTCCTGGGGTTTATTATGGATCCCCATTAGTTCCTGACAAGGCAGCAGCTACTCTTCCTGGGGTTTATTATGGATCCCCATTTGTTCCTGACAAGGCAGCAGCTACTCTTCCTGGGGTTTATTATGGATCCCCATTAGTTCCTGACAAGGCAGCAGCTAGTCTTCCTGGGGTTTATTATGGATCCCCATTTGTTCCTGACAAGGCAGCAGCCACTCTTCCTGGGGTCCGTCAAAATTAAGGCAGTTAAACATTTTTTTTAAACATTACAATCCATGTGTACGCGTTTGTGTAGAGTGCATATGCCATTGTTTGTTTGTGTGCATGTTTCTGTGCCTACGTTTGTCTTGTTTCACAGTCCCTGCTCTTCTATAAGGTGTATTTAAATCTGAGTTTACAGCTTGCATGAGTTACTCGATGAGTAATAGAGTTCCGTGTAGTCATGGCTCTATGTAGTACTGTGGAACAGAGTTCCATGTAGTCATGGCTCTATGTAGTACTGTGGAATAGAGTTCCATGTAGTCATGGCTCTATGTAGTACTGTGGAATAGAGTTCCATGTAGTCATGGCTCTATGTAGTACTGTGGAATAGAGTTCCATGTAGTCATGGCTCTATGTAGTACTGTGGAATAGAAGTCATGGCTCTATGTAGTACTGTGGAATAGAGTTCCAGTTCCATGTAGTCATGGCTCTATGTAGTACTGTGGAATAGAGTTCCATGTAGTCATGGCTCTATGTAGTACTGTGGAATAGAGTTCCATGTAGTCATGGCTCTATGTAGTACTGTGGAATAGAGTTCCATGTAGTCATGGCTCTATGTAGTACTGTGGAATAGAGTTCCGTGTAGTCATGGCTCTATGTAGCACTGTGGAATAGAGTTCCATGTCGTCATGGCTCTATGTAGTACTGTGGAATAGAGTTCCATGTAGTCATGGCTCTATGTAGTACTGTGGAATAGAGTTCCATGTGGTCATGGCTCTATGTAGTACTGTGGAATAGAGTTCCATGTGGTCATGGCTCTATGTAGTACTGTGGAATAGAGTTCCATGTGGTCATGGCTCTATGTAGTACTGTGGAATAGAGTTCCATGTAGTCATGGCTCTATGCTCTAGAGTTCCATGTAGTCATGGCTCTATGTAGTAGTGTGGAATAGAGTTCCATGTAGTCATGGCTCTATGTAGTACTGTGGAATAGAGTTCCATGTAGTCATGGCTCTATGTAGTACTGTGGAATAGAGTTCCATGTAGTCATGGCTCTATGTAGTAACTGTGGAATAGAGTTCCATGTAGTCATGGCTCTATGTAGTAGTGTGGAATAGAGTTCCATGTAGTCATGGCTCTATGTAGTACTGTGTAATAGAGTTCCATTTAGTCGTGGCTCTATGTAGTACTGTGGAATAGAGTTCCATTAGGTCATGGCTCTATGTAGTACTGTGGAATAGAGTTCCATTAGGTCATGGCTCTATGTAGTACTGTGGAATAGAGTTCCATTAGGTCATGGCTCTATGTAGTACTGTGGAATAGAGTTCCATTAGGTCAAGGCTCTATGTAGTACTGTGTGCGCCTCCCATAGTCTGTTCTGGAATTGTGGACTGTGAAGAGACCTCTGGTGGCATGTCTGTGGGGTATGTTGAGTGTCTGAGCTGTGTGCCAATAGTTCGAACAGACAGCTTGGTGCTTTCAACATGTCATTACCTCTCACAAATACAAGTAGTGATGAAGTCAATCTTTCCTCCACTTTGAACCAGGAGAGATTGACATGATTAATATTAGCTCTCTGTGTACATCCAAGGGCCAGCCGTGCTGCAGTGTTCTGAACCAATTGCAATTTTGATTCTAAACATCGGTTTGCCATGTTTCTGTCGATATTATGGAGTTAATTTGGAAAAAAGTTTGCGTTTTAATGACTTATTATTTTATTTTTTTCCTTACCCAAACGCAATGAACAAAACGGAGCGATTAGTCGACACAAATAATATTTTTTGTAAAAACAGAACATTTGCTATCTAACAGAGTCTCCTCATTGAAAACATCTGAAGTTCTTCAAAGGTAAATTATTTTATTTTAATCCTTTTATGGTTTTTGTGGAAAATGTTGCCTGCTGAATGCGAACGCTAAATGCTACTCTAAATGCTACGTTAGCCATCAATAGTGTTACACAAATGCTTGTTTTGCAATGGTTGAGAAGCATATTTTGAAAATATGAGATGACAGTGTTGTTAACAATAGGCTAAGCTTGAGAGCAAATAGATTAATTTAATTTAATTTGCGATTTTCATGAATAGTTAACGTTGCGTTATGGTAATGAGCTTGAGGCTGTAGTCACGATACCGGATCCGGGATGGCTCGACGCAAGAAGTTAAGAAGGTAGAAAATAGGGCCTGTAGGACCTGCCTTGTTGATAGTGATGTTAAGAAGGTAGAAACTAGGGCCTGTATGACCTGCCTTGTTGATAGTGCTGTTAAGAAGGTAGAAACTAGGACCAGCCTTGTTGATAGTGATGTTAAGAAGGTAGAAACTAGGGCCTGTAGGACCTGCCTTGTTGATAGTGTTGTTAAGAAGGTAGAAACTAGGGCCTGTAGGACCTGCCTTGTTGATAGTGATGTTAAGAAGGTAGAAACTAGGGCCTGTATGACCTGCCTTGTTGATAGTGCTGTTAAGAAGGTAGAAACTAGGACCAGCCTTGTTGATAGTGCTGTTAAGAAGGTAGAAACTAGGGCCAGTAGGACCTGCCTTGTTGATAGTGTTGTTAAGAAGGGAGAAACTAGGGCCTGTAGGACCTGCCTTGTTGATAGTGTTGTTAAGAAGGTAGAAACTAGGGCCTGTAGGACCTGCCTTGTTGATAGTGATGTTAAGAAGGTAGAAACTAGGGCCAGTAGGACCTGCCTTGTTGATAGTGCTGTTAAGAAGGTAGAAACTAGGGCCTGTAGGACCTGCCTTGTTGATAGTGTTGTTAAGAAGGTAGAAACTAGGGCCTGTATGACCTGCCTTGTTGATAGTGCTGTTAAGAAGGTAGAAACTAGGGCCAGTAGGACCTGCCTTGTTGATAGTGTTGTTAAGAAGGTAGAAACTAGTGCCTGTAGGACCTGCCTTGTTGATAGTGCTGTTAAGAAGGTAGAAACTAGGGCCTGTAGGACCTGCCTTGTTGATAGTGTTGTTAAGAAGGTAGAAACTAGGGCCAGTAGGACCTGCCTTGTTGATCGTGTTGTTAAGAAGGTAGAAACTAGGGCCTGTAGGACCTGCCTTGTTGATAGTGATGTTAAGAAGGTAGAAACTAGGGCCTGTAGGACCTGCCTTGTTGATAGTGTTGTTAAGAAGGTAGAAACTAGGGCCTGTATGACCTGCCTTGTTGATCGTGTTGTTAAGAAGGTAGAAACTAGGGCCAGTAGGACCTGCCTTGTTGATCGTGTTGTTAAGAAGGTAGAAACTAGGGCCTGTAGGACCTGCCTTGTTGATAGTGATGTTAAGAAGGTAGAAACTAGGGCCTGTAGGACCTGCCTTGTTGATAGTGATGATAAGAAGGTAGAAACTAGGGCCTGTATGACCTGCCTTGTTGATAGTGTTGTTAAGAAGGTAGAAACTAGTGCCTGTAGGACCTGCCTTGTTGATAGTGCTGTTAAGAAGGTAGAAACTAGGGCCTGTAGGACCTGCCTTGTTGATAGTGTTGTTAAGAAGGTAGAAACTAGGGCCAGTAGGACCTGCCTTGTTGATCGTGTTGTTAAGAAGGTAGAAACTAGGGCCTGTAGGACCTGCCTTGTTGATAGTGATGTTAAGAAGGTAGAAACTAGGGCCTGTAGGACCTGCCTTGTTGATAGTGATGATAAGAAGGTAGAAACTAGGGCCTGTAGGACCTGCCTTGTTGATAGTGCTGTTAAGAAGGTAGAAACTAGGGCCTGTATGACCTGCCTTGTTGATCGTGTTGTTAAATAAAGGTAAAATATATCTATTTGTTTAATTAATTTCTCCTCATCTCAACCTCTTCTCTGTTACTACCTTGTGGCTGACAATGTGAGAGAGGGTAAAAGAGAGACGGAACGATGGCGAAGCATATCAAATCAAAATCAAATCAAATTTATTTATATAGCCCTTCGTACATCAGCTGATATCTCAAAGTGCTGTACAGAAACCCAGCCTAAAACCCCAAACAGCAAGCAATGCAGGTGTAGAAGCACGGTGGCTAGGAAAAACTCCCTAGAAAGGCCAAAACCTAGGAAGAAACCTAGAGAGGAACCAGGCTATGTGGGGTGGCCAGTCCACTTCTGGCTGAAGAGACAGAACATGGCCAAGATGTTCAAATGTTCATAAATGACCAGCATGGTCGAATAATAATAAGGCAGAACAGTTGAAACTGGAGCAGCAGCATGGCCAGGTGGACTGGGGACAGCAAGGAGTCATCAT
Organism: Oncorhynchus nerka; assembly: GCF_034236695.1. Lineage (NCBI taxonomy): Eukaryota > Metazoa > Chordata > Actinopteri > Salmoniformes > Salmonidae > Oncorhynchus > Oncorhynchus nerka. Next base: position 99,018,673 of record NC_088399.1, on the reverse strand, counting down.
GTCAGGTAGTCCTGGGGCATGGTCCTAGGGCTCAGGTCAGTTGAAACTGGAACAGCAGCATGGCCAGGTGGACTGGGGACAGCAAGGAGTCATCATGTCAGGTAGTCCTGGGGCATGGTCCTAGGGCTCAGGTCCTCCGAGAGAGAGAAAGAAAGAAAGAAAGAGAGAAGGAGAGAATTAGAGAACGCACACTTAGATTCACACAGGACACCGAATAGGACAGGAGAAGTACTCCAGATATAACAAACTGACCCCAGCCCCCCGACACATAAACTACTGCAGCATAAATACTGGAGGCTGAGAGAGGAGGGGTCAGGAGACATAGCGAAAGATACAGGTAGCGGAGTAGAGGTAGAGATTAGAGGAGTATAGAAGTGAGTGGCTGCCATAGCAGAGGTGTAAATAGTTAATGAGGAGTCAGCATTCTTCTCTTTAGAAGGTTCATTACCTTCCTAATCTGTGTACAAGGGCCACGACTGACTGGTACAACTGGCTGACAGACATTACCTTGAGATGACAAGATGGAGAGAGAGGGTGGAGAGAGAGGGGAGAGAGAGGGGGGAGAGAGAGGGGAGAGAGTGAGGGTGGAGAGAGAGGGGAGAGAGTGAGGGGGAGAGAGAGGGGGAGAGAGTGAGGGTGGAGAGAGAGGGGACAGAGAGGGGGAGGGGGAGAGAGTGAGGGTGGAGAGAGAGGGGGAGAGAGTGAGGGGGAGAGAGAAGGGGAGAGAGTGAGGGTGGAGAGAGAGGGGATAGAGGGAGTGAGGGTGGAGAGAGAGGGGGAGAGAGTAAGGGGGACAGAGAGGGGGAGAGAGTGAGAGAGAGAGGGGAGAGAGTGAGATAGAGAAGGAAAGAGAGGGTGGAGAGAGAGGGGGAGAGAGTGAGGGGGACAGAGAGAGAGATAGAGAAGGAAAGAGAGGGTGGAGAGAGAGGGGGAGAGAGTGAGGGGGTGAGAGAGGGGGAGAGAGTGAGGGGGAGAGAGGGGGGAGAGAGTGAGGGGGGGACAGACAGAGAGAGATAGAGAAGGAAAGAGAGGGTGGAGAGAGAGGGAGAGAGTGAGGGGGAGAGAGTGAGGGGGACAGAGAGAGAGATAGAGAAGGAAAGAGAGATGGGGAGAGAGTGAGGGGGAGAGAGAGAGAGATAGAGAAGGAAAGAGAGGGTGGAGAGAGAGGGGGACAGAGATGAGAGAGGGGGAGAGAGTGAGGGGAGACAGAGAGAGAGAGATAGAGAAGGAAAGAGAGGGGGAGAGAGAGGGGGAGAGAGTGAGGGGGACAGAGAGAGAGAGATAGAGAAGGAAAGAGAGCGTGGAGAGAGAGGGGGAGAGAGGTGAGGGGGACAGAGAGAGAGAGATAGAGAAGGAAAGAGAGGGTGGAGAGAGAGGTGGAGAGAGTGAGGGGAGAGAGAGGGGGGGGGGAAAAGAGTGAGGGGGACAGAGAGAGAGATAGAGAAGGAAAGAGAGGGTGGAGAGAGAGGGGGAGAGAGTGAGGGGGACAGACAGAGAGAGATAGAGAAGTAAAGAGAGAGAGGGGAGAGAGTGAGGGGAGAGAGAGAGAGAGAGAGAGAGAGAGAGAGAGAGAGATAGAGAAGGAAAGAGAGGGTGCAGAGAGAGTGGGAGAGAGGTGGAGAGAGAGAGGGGGAGAGTGAGGGGGACAGAGAGAGAGAGATAGAGAAGGAAAGAGAGGGTGGAGAGAGAGGTGGAGAGAGTGAGGGGGAGAGAGAGGGGGAAAGAGTGAGGGGGGACAGAGAGAGAGATAGAGAAGGAAAGAGAGGGTGGAGAGAGAGGGGGAGAGAGTGAGGGGGACAGAGAGAGAGATAGAGAAGTAAAGAGAGAGGGGGGAGAGAGTGAGGGGGAGAGAGAGAGAGAGAGAGAGAGAGAGATAGAGAAGGAAAGAGAGGGTGCAGAGAGAGTGGGAGAGAGGTGGAGAGAGAGGGGAGAGTGAGGGGGGACAGAGAGAGAGAGATAGAGAAGGAAAGAGAGGGTGGAGAGAGAGGTGGAGAGAGTGAGGGGGAGAGAGAGGGGAAAGAGTGAGGGGGGACAGAGAGAGAGATAGAGAAGGAAAGAGGGTGAGGGGGAGAGAGAGGGGAGAGAGGAGGGGGACAGAGAGAGAGATAGAGAAGTAAAGAGAGAGGGGGAGAGAGTGAGGGGGGGAGAGAGAGGGGGAGAGAGTGAGGGGGACAGAGAGAGAGAGAGATAGAGAAGGAAAGAGAGGGTGGAGAGAGAGGGGAGAGAGTGAGGGGGAGAGAGTGAGGGGGACAGAGAGAGAGATAGAGAAGGAAAGAGAGAGGGGGGAGAGAGTGAGGGGGAGAGAGAGAGAGATAGAGAAGGAAAGAGAGGGGGGTGAGAGAGGGGGAGAGAGTGAGGGGAGACAGAGAGAGAGAGATAGAAAAGGAAAGAGAGGGGGAGAGAGTGAGGGGGACAGAGAGAGAGAGATAGAGAAGGAAAGAGAGGGTGGAGAGAGGGGGAGAGAGTGAGGGGGAGAGAGAGGGGGAAAAAGTGAGGGGGACAGAGAGAGAGATAGAGAAGGAAAGAGAGGGTGGAGAGAGAGGGTGAGAGAGTGAGGGGGAGAGAGAGAGAGATAGAGAAGTAAAGAGAGAGGGGGAGAGAGTGAGGGGGAGAGAGAGAGAGAGAGAGAGAGAGATAGAGAAGGAAAGAGAGGGTGCAGAGAGAGTGGGAGAGAGGTGGAGAGAGAGGGGGAGAGTGAGGGGGGACAGAGAGAGAGAGATAGAGAAGGAAAGACAGAGGAAAGGAGGAAGTCTATTTAACTCGCTGTGGCATTGTAAACATGTTTCCCATGCCAAAAGAAAACCTTTGAATTGAATTAAGAGAGAGAGAGGAAGAGAAACAGAGACAGACTTAATGAGCCATCCTCATTACACTAAAACCACAGTGAACACCCCCCCCGCCTCCACGCCAAAACAAGCATCTCGTGCCAGCACAACTCCCACACAATCACACTACACAATCACCCTACAACACAGTACAATGCAATACACCCTCCAGTTTTACAGGAAGCCCCCTCCTTTCCAGCCCCCTGAAAAAAGTTCAACATCTTTTCACTCCTGGAATACCTCTACCCAATCACAGATGACGCCAGACCTGCCCCCGACCACACACAGACAGTCCAGCATCAACAGTAATATAATTACCCTGCCACACACAGCCTCAGTTATCTCAGTCCAACAGTCTCAGTCACAAAACGAACGCCACTCCCTGACTCCCCAGCTATTGGTGGCCGAGGCTCCATGTAATACCCCCTGAAACAAATAAATAAATCACAGACAGTGTCACCAGCAAAGCACCCCCACACCATCACACCTCCTCCTCCATGCTTCACGATGGGAACCACACATGCAGAGATCATCCGTTCACCTACTCTGCATCTCGTAAAGTTACAGTGGTTGGAACCAAAATTCTCACATTTGGACACATCAGACAAAATGACAAAATGACAATTTTCCATCGGTCTAATGTCCAATGCTCGTTTTTCTTGGCCCAAGCAGGCATTTTCTTATTGCTGTCCTTTAGTAGTGGTTTCTTTGCAGCAATTTGACCATGAAGGCCTGATTCTTTCAAAACATTTAGAACTAAGAACAGATATAGCCCCTGGTTCACTCCAGACCTGACCAGCACAAAAACATCCTGTGACGTACTGCACTAGCTTCGAATAGGCCCCATGATGTGAAACTTTACAGGGAAGTCAGGAACCAATATACATAGTCAGTAGGGAAAGCCAAGGCTAGCTTTTTCAAACAGAAATGTATATCCTGCAGCACTAACTACAAAAGGTTTTGGGATACTGTAAAGTCCACGGAGAATAAGAGCACCTCCTTTCAGCTGCCCACTGCACTGAGGGAACACTGTCACCACCGACAGCTACGCTGTTTGTTTTCGGTCACCTTGCCCTGACTAAAAGCAGTTGTTCACGCTATCATTTTTGCACGAATGCTTCCATCAATCCACGGTTTCTGGTTGGGGAAACGTTGTGAAATGTTTTAATCGACGCTGTGGATACAACATCACCGATGCACTTGGTAATTAACCAAGTCAATCAAATCGGCGTATTCATCAATGTTTTTGTCCGACGCTATCCCAGTCCATGTGATCAAAGCAATCTTGAAGCGTGGAATCCGATTTGTCGGACCAGCGTTGAACAGACCTGAAGACCTGCGCTTCCTGTTTTAGTTTCTGTCTATAGGCTGGGAGCAACAAATGGAGTCATGGTCAGATTTTCCAAAAGGAGGGCGGGAGAGGGCTTGATATGCATCGCGGAAGTTAGAATAACAATGATCCAGGGTTTTGCCAGCCCGGGTCGCACATTCGATATGCTGATAAAAATGTAGGGTGCCTTGTTTTCAGATTAGCCTTGTTAAATCCCCAGCTACAATAAATGCAGCCTCAGAATATGTGGTTTCCAGTTTACATTGAGTCAAATTAAGTTCTCTCTAAGCTGCCGATGTGTCTGCTTGGGGAGGATATATACGACTGTGATTATGATCGAAGAGAATTCTCTTGGTAGATAATGTGGTCGGCATTTGATTGAAAGGAATTCTAGGTCAGGTGAACAAAAGGACTTGAGTTCCTGTATGTTGTTATGATCACACCATGAGTCATTAATCATAAGGCATACACCCCCACCCTCCTTCTTACCAGAGAGATGTTTGTTTCTGTCAGCGCGATGCGTGAAGAAACCAGGTGGCTGTCAGCACGATGCGTGAAGAAACCAGGTGTCTGTCAGCACGATGCGTGAAGAAACCAGGTGGCTGTCAGCGCGATGCGTGAAGAAACCAGGTGGCTGTACCGGCTCTGATAACGTATCCCGAGTGAGCCATGTTTCCGTGAAACAAAAAACGTTACAATCTCTGATGTCTCTCTGGATGACAACCCTTGCTCGGATTTCGTCTACCCTGTTGTCAAGAGACTGGAGATTGGCGAGTAGTATACTCGGGAGCGGTGAGCAATGTGCCTGTCTACGGAGCCTGACCGCTCCGTCTGTCCTCCATTGTTTTGTGCCGCTGGCTGGGATCCGATCCATTGTCCTGGGTGGTGCACCGAACAGAGGCTCTGCTTTGGGAAAGTCGTATTCCTGGTTGTACTGTT
>NC_088399.1:98926079-99011079 GCF_034236695.1 Oncorhynchus nerka | reverse complement strand
AAGTCACATTAGGTCGGAGTCGTTAATAGCACCCTCTTCCCTGGGTTCCTTGTCACGTTCTGACCTTAGTTCTGTTATTATATCTTTGTTTTAGTATTGTCAGGGCGTGAGTTGGGTGGGTTGTCTATGTTAGTTTTTCTATAATTTGGGATTTCTGTGTTCGGCCTAGTATGGTTCTCAATCAGAGGCAGCTGTCAATCGTTGTCCCTGATTGAGAATCATACTTAGGTAGCCTGGGTTTCACTTTTTGGGTTGTGGGTGTTCGGTCCACACGGTATTGTTTTCGGTTTTGTATATTCACGTCATCGTTTGTTGTTTTGTTCGAGTGTTCTATTGTCTTTATTCTAAACATTATGGACACTTACCACGCTGCACATTGGTCCTCCGATCCTTCTCGCTACTCCTCCTCAGAGGAGGACGAGAACCCTTACAGTCTTAATAGCACCCCCCAAGTTCGCTCAGTTTTGCTATATATATATTTAGTTTATACGTTTTTTTTGTTCTTTGTTGGACATAAAAGACCTTAAAAACACCAGGAAATCAGCTCCAATTGATTTCACTTATAGAAATCTGTTCTTAAGTATTCCCACCTATAGTGGACAGGCACATGATCGTATACAAATGTAGTCAAGGTTTGAAATAATTTTGTTTTAGTCAAATTTCATATGTGTTTGAGATTCTTGCGGTCAATTTGCCAATTTACCCCGACCCTCCGCAAACAAGAAAAAAAATCTACCCACGGCTGATGATCCTGTTGTAGGGAATAGGTTGACATTTGGGATGACCCTGATATAGGGAAGCTTTTATTTCAAACCCGACGTCCCGAGCCGTTACTTTGAAGATAGTTATTCTATTAATAGGTTGCCATTTGGGATGCCGTTTAAGATTAATGCAACGCAATGAGGCCAATAAGAAGGAAAGGAGTGTTTTGTTGGGGAATTTACTGGCCATTCAGACAAGAAAAGGGCCGACGGACAATGTGCACTTTGGTCTTTACAACAGAGACTCAATTTGGTGGCTGAGTCTCATTGTCAGAGTTTCTAATTCAACACAGCTCTTATTCCCTTAAAACAATACACAAAGGAAGAGGAGGAGGAGGAGGAGGAGGAGGAAGCCCTAACCACCTGAACACAGTGTTAGTAATTAAACAGCATCGAAGGCTCAGTGACGAGAGAGGAAGAGGAGGAGGAGGATGAGGAGAAGTAGTGGGAGGAAGACAGGAGGAGGCGGAGGGGGTATATGTGTATTGATTGCTTTTAAATTGGTGGTTACTGAGGAAGGCTTGACCTTTTGTTAAAGAAAGGAGATAGTAATGAACTGTAGAGTAAGATGCAGTCTGCTTCCATTGTTTTACACGTGCAGTACCACGTGTTACAGATAACATATATGTTGATTGTTTTAACAGCGTGCCATTTTCTCACAGCCATTTGTCGAGATAAAAATACAAGAAAAAAAATCTAATTGGGAAAGAGAACTTTCAAACGTATGGCCTATGTTCTGCATCAACTACTATCAACTACTATCAACTACTATCAACTACTATCAACTACATCAACTACTATCAACTACTATCAACTACTATCAACTACTATCAACTACATCAACTACTATCAACTACTATCAACTACATCAACTACTATCAACTACATCAACTACTATCAACTACTATCAACTACTATCAACTACTATCAACTACATCAACTACTATCAACTACTATCAACTACTATCAACTACATCAACTACTATCAACTACTATCAACTACTATCAACTACTATCAACTACTATCAACTACTATCAACTACATCAACTACTATCAACTACTATCAACTACTATCAACTACATCAACTACTATCAACTACTATCAACTACTATCAACTACTATCAACTACTATCAACTACTATCAACTACTATCAACTACATCAACTACTATCAACTACATCAACTACTATCAACTACTATCAACTACATCACCTACATCAACTACATCAACTACTATCAACTACTATCAACTACATCACCTACATCACCTACATCACCTACTATCAACTACTATCAACTACTATCAACTACTATCAACTACTATCAACTACATCAACTACTATCAACTACTATCAACTACTATCAACTACTATCAACTACTATCAACTACTATCAACTACTATCAACTACTACTACTATCAACTACTATCAACTACTATCAACTACTATCAACTACTATCAACTACTCAACTACATCAACTACTATCAACTACTATCAACTACTATCAACTACTATCAACTACTATCAACTACAACTCATACATCAACTACTATCAACTACTATCAACTACATCAACTACTATCATCACTACTATCAACTACTATCATCACTACTATCAACTACTATCAACTACAACTACTATCAACTACTATCAACTACTCAACTCTAACTACTATCAACTACTATCAACTACATCAACTACTATCAACTACTATCAACTACTATCAACTACTATCAACTACTATCAACTACTATCAACTACTACTCATCATCAACTACATCACCTACTATCAACTACATCAACTACTATCAACTACTCAACTACATCAACTACATCAACTACTATCAACTACTATCAACTACATCAACTACTATCAACTACATCAACTACTATCAACTACTATCAACTACTATCAACTACATCAACTACTATCAACTACTATCAACTACTATCAACTACTATCAACTACTATCAACTACTAAACTACTATCAACTACTATCAACTACATCAACTACTATCAACTACTATCAACTACTATCAACTAACTACTATCAACTCAACTACTATCAACTACTACATCAACTACTATCAACTACATCAACTACTATCAACTACTATCAACTACTATCAACTACATCAACTACTATCAACTACTATCAACTACTATCAACTACATCAACTACTCAACTCATCAACTACTATCAACTACTATCAACTACATCAACATCAACTACTATCAACTACATCAACTACTATCAACTACTCAACTACTATCAACTACTATCAACTACTCAACTACATCAACTACTATCAACTACTATCAACTACATCAACTACTATCAACTACTATCAACTACATCAACTACATCAACTACAACTACAACTACTCAACTACTATCAACTACTATCAACTACTATCAACTACATCAACTACTATCAACTACTATCAACTACTCAACTACTATCAACTACTCAACTACATCAACTACTATCAACTACTATCAACTCATCACTACAACTACATCAACTACATCAACTACTATCAACTACATCAACTACTATCAACTACTATCAACTACTCAACTACTATCAACTACTATCAACTACTATCAACTACTATCAACTACTATCAACTACTATCAACTACTATCAACTACTATCAACTACTATCAACTACTCATCATCACTACATCAACTACATCAACTACTATCAACTACTATCAACTACATCAACTACTATCAACTACTATCAACTACTATCAACTACTATCAACTACTATCAACTCAACTACTATCAACTACTATCAACTACTATCAACTACTATCAACTACATCAACTACTATCAACTACTATCAACTACTATCAACTACTATCAACTACTCAACTACTATCAACTACTATCAACTACATCAACTACTATCAACTACTCAACTACATCAACTACTATCAACTACTATCTACTATCAACTACTATCAACTCACTACTATCAACTACTATCAACTACTATCAACTACTATCAACTACATCAACTACATCAACTACTATCAACTACTCATCAACTACATCAACTACTATCAACTCATCAACTACTATCAACTACTATCAACTACTCAACTACTATCAACTACATCAACTACTCAACTACTATCAACTACTATCAACTACTATCAACTACATCAACTACTAACTACATCAACTACTATCAACTACTATCAACTACTATCATCAACTACTATCAACTACATCAACTACTACTATCAACTACTATCAACTACTCATCAAACTACATCAACTACTATCAACTACTATCAACTACATCAACTACTATCAACTACTATCAACTACTATCATCAACTACTATCAACTACTATCAACTACTATCAACTACTATCAACTACTATCAACTACTATCAACTACTATCAACTACTATCAACTACATCAACTACTCAACTCATCAACTACTATCAACTACTATCAACTACTATCAACTACTATCAACTACTATCAACTACTATCAACTACTATCAACTACTATCATCAACTACTATCAACTACTATCAACTACATCAACTCATCAACTACTCAACTCATCAACTACTATCAACTACTATCAACTACATCAACTACTCAACTACTATCAACTACTATCAACTACTATCAACTACTATCAACTACTCATCATCAACTACTATCAACTACTATCAACTACTATCAACTACTATCAACTACTATCAACTACTATCAACTACATCAACTACTATCAACTACTATCAACTACTATCAACTACTATCAACTACTATCAACTACTCAACTACTATCAACTACTATCACATCTACTATCAACTACATCAACTACTATCAACTACTATCAACTACTATCAACTACATCAACTACATCAACTACTATCAACTACATCAACTACTATCAACTACTATCATCAACTACTATCAACTACTATCAACTACTATCATCAACTACTATCAACTACTATCAACTACTCATACATCACCTACATCAACTACATCACCTACTATCAACTACATCAACTACTATCAACTACATCAACTACATCAACTACTATCAACTACTATCAACTACATCAACTACATCAACTACATCAACTCAACTACTATCAACTACTATCTATCAACTACTATCAAACTACATCAACTACTATCAACTACATCAACTACTATCAACTACTATCAACTACTCATACATCAACTACTCAACTCAAACTACTATCAACTACATCAACTACTATCAACTACTATCAACTACTATCAACTACATCAACTACATCACCTACTATCAACTACATCAACTACATCAACTACTATCAACTACATCAACTACTATCAACTACTATCTCTACATTGAGGTCATTACTTTTTAATCCCTATCTCATCTCTTTTGTGTTATTGGTCAAGGCGGGAGAGAGAGGTTTAATTAGCCAAAGAATGGATTATGTTTTTACATTTACATTTACATTTAAGTCATTTCAACTACTATCAACTAGACATCAACTACTATCAACTACTCTTATCCAGAGCGACTTACAAATTCAACTACTATCAACTACATCAACGTTCACCTTATGACATCCAGTGGAACAGCCACCCTATCTCATCTCTTTGTGTTATTGGTCAAGGCGGGAGAGAGGTTTACAATAGTGCAATAGTGCATCTATTTTTCAATGCCCAACTATAGACCTATGTTCCAGATACAGGTATCCTGTGTGTGTGTGTGTGTGTGTGTGTATTTATTTTCTCTCCTTCTCCCCTCATAGGAGGCAATCATCATTCCCTAATCAGTCATCAATCTGAAGACACACCTCCTCCTGTTTCCATTACCCAATCACAACCCTTTTTCCATTGGTTTAAAAGTACCTATGGTGCCACCAGTTTGACCGCTCTGGGACCTATGGTGCCACCAGTCTGACCTCTCTGGGACCTATGGTGCCACCAGTCTGACCTCTCTGGGACCTGCCACCAGTCTGACCGCTCTTGGACCTATGGTGCCACCAGTCTGACCACTCTGGGACCTGCCACCAGTCTGACCTCTCTGGGACCTATGGTGCCACCAGTCTGACCTCTCTGGGACCTGCCACCAGTCTGACCGCTCTTGGACCTATGGTGCCACCAGTCTGACCACTCTGGGACCTATGGTGCCACCAGTCTGACCTCTCTGGGACCTATGGTGCCACCAGTCTGACCTCTCTGGGACCTATGGTGCCACCAGTCTGACCACTCTGGGACCTATGGTGCCACCAGTCTGACCACTCTGGGACCTATGGTGCCACCAGTCTGAACGCTCTTGGACCTATGGTGCCACCAGTCTGACCGCTCTTGGACCTATGGTGCCACCAGTCTGACCACTCTTGGACCTATGGTGCCACCCTTCTGACCAGTCTGACCACTCTGGGACCTATGGTGCCACCAGTCTGACCAGTCTGACCACTCTGGGACCTACGGTGCCACCCGTCTGACCACTCTTGGACCTATGGTGCCACCCGTCTGACCAGTCTGACCACTCTGGGACCTATGGTGCCACCAGTCTGACCACTCTGGGACCTATGGTGCCACCAGTCTGACCAGTCTGACCGCTCTAGGACCTATGGTGCCACCAGTCTGACCGCTCTAGGATATATGGTGCCACCCGTCTGACCAGTCTGACCACTCTGGGACCTACCACCAGTCTGACCAGTCTGACCACTCTTGGACCTATGGTGCCACCAGTCTGACCAGTCTGACCACTCTGGGACCTACCACCAGTCTGACCTCTCTGGGACCTACGGTGCCACCAGTCTGTTTGCCTTTAGGCATTTTGAGATGTCTGAATGGATTAACTTCATAGAAGTTCATAGAAGTCATTGTTCAAAGCTGCGACCGCGCAGCTGTAATGGAATGTACCTGCTATTTGTACTTACAGCTAAGACCCCTCCTGTTCCCTGATTAAGAGGTGATGACTACTCCACTCCTGTTCCCTGATTAAGAGGTGATGACTACTCCACTCCTGTTCCCTGATTAAGAGGTGATGACTACTCCACTCCTGTTCCCTGATTAAGAGGTGATGACTACTCCACTCCTGTTCCCTGATTAAGAGGTGATGACTACTCCACTCCACTGCCATCGTCAACTCTCTCCTGACATGAACTGAAGCCACAACGTCTCATGTGCCCATTTGTCCACTGGCACGTTGACTGTTTCCCCTCCAAGCCCTGTACACCTGTCAATGTTCCCTCATTACTGTATGTAGAGTCGATCACGTTATTACGCATCAAACATTTAACTCCTTGGACTAACTCATTCTTAGCTCTATTGTCTAACTGTGTTGCGTTATTGTTTTTTGTCTTGTCAAGTCCTGTCCTGCACTGAAGTCAAGCCTCTGAACACCTCAAACTCATGCCTCATACCCTCATTCAGTCACTGCTGTGATCCCTTCCCAACACTGTAAGTAGCCCTCTCATTCCCATTCCCCATAATGTTGTACTATAAATGTCTTTACGAAATGCTTTAGGTTGAAATAATTAGTCTTTGATGATTTTTGAAACACTCTTTGTTTCCGTGCCCATACCATGGGCCTCCCATCCTCCTCATTTTGTCAAGTCACCAGCCTCCACATACATACAGCCCTAAATACAAGCCCTTTTTTTATTTTATCTTTATTTAACTAGGCAAGTCAGTTAAGAACAAATTCTTACTTACAATGACGGCCTACTGGGAAACAGTGGGTTAACTGTCTGTTCAGGGGCAGAACGTCAGATGTTTACCTTGTCAGCTCGGGGGATTCAATCTTGCATCCTTCCAGCTACTAGTCCAACGGTCTAACCACTAGACTACCTGCCTCTAACCACCAGACTACCTGCTCTAACCACTAGACTACCTGCTCTAACCACTAGACTACCTGCTCTAACCACTAGGCTACCTGCTCCAACCACTAGGCTACCTGCTCCAACCACTAGGCTACCTGCTTTAACCACTAGGCTACCTGTTCTAACCACTAGGCTACCTGCCGCCCCAGGCTGTGCGGTAGCAGAGAGAGCAGTCTATAATTTGGGTGGCTGGAATTAGGAGGATAGAGTTCAGATTGGGTAAATGGAGGATGAGGGAGAGCTTTGTATGTGTGTGGAGTAAAACTGCTGTCGAGTTTTCTTCGCCTGGTGACAGTTGACGTGCTGGTAGAATTTAAGTAAAACAGATTTGTGCATTAAAATCACCGGCCACTAGGAGCGCTACGTCCGGATGAGCATGTTCTTACTTATGTCCCTGTACAGATGGTTGAGTCTGGTCTTAGTGCATCAGTTTGAGGTGGTAAATAGACAGCTATGAAAAATTGAGATGAAAATCTGTAGAACACACTATTAAAGTTATCTTGAGGTATTCTATCTCAGGCAAGCAGATCCCTTAGTCTTCCTTAAATATTAGACATAACTGCACTTCTTTCCAGCTGACGGAGAAAAAAAACAGCTAGATTTATATTTTCCATGTACTTGAATCAGCCACAAATTCAGAGAAAAATAAGACAGTCTCCAGTAATTCCACGTTTGCCAATAGAACGGAGGGTAGAGGCAGTTTATCAACTCGCCGACGGTTTATCTCCGACGTTGTTTTGTCAGATATCCTGTCTCTACAACACCGCCTCTTTCCTTTTTCAGGTGTCTGGGATTTGGGCCTGGTCTGGGATTTGGGCCTGGTCTGGGATTTGGGCCTGGTCTGGGATTTGGGCCTGGTCTGGGATTTGGGTCTGGTCTGGGATTTGGGCCTGGTCTGGGATTTGGGCCTGGTCTGGGATTTGGGCCTGGTCTGGGATTTGGGTCTGGTCTGGGATTTGGGCCTGGTCTGGGATTTGGGTCTGGTCTGGGATTTGGGCCTGGTCTGGGATTTGGGCCTGGTCTGGGATTTGGGCCTGGTCTGGGATTTGGGTCTGGTCTGGGATTTGGGCCTGGTCTGGGATTTGGGTCTGGTCTGGGATTTGGGCCTGGTCTGGGATTTGGGCCTGGTCTGGGATTTGGGTATGGGATGAGTAGTATGTCCTTTGTCGTCAACGCCTTAAAATCCTCATCCAAATCAAGGTGAGTGATCGCTGTTCTGATGTCTAGAAGGTTAGTGATCGCTGTTCTGATGTCTAGAAGGTTAGTGATCGCTGTTCTGATGTCTAGAAGGTTAGTGATCGCTGTTCTGATGTCTAGAAGGTTAGTGATCTCTGTTCTGATGTCCAGAAGGTTAGTGATCGCTGTTCTGATGTCTAGAAGGTTAGTGATCGCTGTTCTGATGTCTAGAGGTTTAGTGATCTCTGTTCTGATGTCCAGAAGGTTAGTGATCGCTGTTCTGATGTCTAGAAGGTTAGTGATCGCTGTTCTGATGTCTAGGAGTTTAGTGATCACTGTTCTGATGTCTAGAAGGTTAGTGATCACTGTTCTGATGTCCAGAAGGTTAGTGATCGCTGTTCTGATGTCCAGAAGGTTAGTGATCGCTGTTCTGATGTCTAGAAGGTTAGTGATCGCTGTTCTGATGTCTAGAAGGTTAGTGATCGCTGTTCTGATGTCTAGAAGGTTAGTGATCTCTGTTCTGATGTCTAGAAGGTTAGTGATCACTGTTCTGATGTCCAGAAGGTTAGTGATCTCTGTTCTGATGTCCAGAAGGTTAGTGATCTCTGTTCTGATGTCTAGAAGGTTAGTGATCGCTGTTCTGATGTCTAGAAGGTTAGTGATCACTGTTCTGATGTCTAGAAGGTTAGTGATCTCTGTTCTGATGTCTAGAAGGTTAGTGATCTCTGTTCTGATGTCCAGAAGGTTAGTGATCGCTGTTCTGATGTCTAGAAGGTTAGTGATCACTGTTCTGATGTCTAGAAGGTTAGTGATCACTGTTCTGATGTCTAGAAGGTTAGTGATCACTGTTCTGATGTCTAGAAGGTTAGTGATCACTGTTCTGATGTCTAGAAGGTTAGTGATCACTGTTCTGATGTCTAGAGGTTTAGTGATCACTGTTCTGATGTCTAGAGGTTTAGTGATCACTGTTCTGATGTCTAGAGGTTTAGTGATCACTGTTCTGATGTCTAGAAGGTTAGTGATCGCTGTTCTGATGTCCAGAAGGTTAGTGATCTCTGTTCTGATGTCCAGAAGGTTAGTGATCTCTGTTCTGATGTCTAGAAGGTTAGTGATCTCTGTTCTGATGTCCAGAAGGTTAGTGATCTCTGTTCTGATGTCCAGAAGGTTAGTGATCTCTGTTCTGATGTCTAGAAGGTTAGTGATCTCTGTTCTGATGTCTAGAAGGTTAGTGATCACTGTTCTGATGTCCAGAAGCTCTTTTCGTCATAGATAACGAAGATGAAAACACGTATGAAAAATCCCAAAATATACGATCAACACAAAAATAGCAATAATGGTCAGGAGCCAATAAAATGGCTGGGGAAGGGCCAGGAAAGGGAAGGGCCAATAAGTATTTCACTGTTAGTCTACACCTGTTGTCTACGAAGCATTTGACAAATAACACTTGATACCTTATGTCTATGAAACCGTTGATGATCCTGACTATATGTACGTTGACCCTGAAGACATCACAGACCTTCAGAGAGAGACTCTCATTGGACAAGATAAGGGATGAGGATGACATCATCACAGACCTTCAGAGAGAGACTCTCATTGGACAAGATAAGGGATGAGGATGACATCATCACAGTCCTTCAGAGAGAGACTCTCATTGGACAAGATACGGGATGAGGATGACATCATCACAGTCCTTCAGAGAGACTCTCGCTGCACAGTGTATAGTATCTCCAAGAGCGAATCAGCACAGAGCCTTGACTGAAGAGAAGCAACACATTGGACGTAATCCTCCAACAGCGATTTCTGGGAAACCTTTGAATATTGGGACAGTTGCAGAACTTGGTGTTTGCTGATGGTGGTGGAAACCACCACTCCAGAATCTCACATAACTGTTAAATTGGGTTGAGATCTGCTAACTGAAACACACACACACACACACACACACACACACACACACACACACACACACACACATCAAATCAAATCACACACCGTTTGAACCCACTATGCTCCTTTTGAGACCTCTCTTTCAAACTCATTGAGATCTATTCTGCAAGGTGTATCCATGTGAAGACCATTATAAAGCCTTGGGTGACGTCTTGGTTCATTTATGGAGAGCTTTCACACAGCAGGCTCCACTGAACTAGACAAATGCATACAATAACGTAATGAAAAAGAAAGAAACCATCTCTCTCTCTCTCTCTCTCTCTCTCTCTCTCTCTCTCTCTCTCCCTGTCCCTCAAATTGTCATCAAAGCCAAAGGAAACAAATAATGTAAACAAATGCTATATAGATAGAAGGGAAGTAGTGTGGAAATCTACCAAAACATTATTAGTCAACAACAAATTCAATCCCTTTTAGACAACTTCCTGGACAAAACATTTCACTGTAATAGTGAAGGTCCCCCCCCCCCATTCTATTCAATTCAATTCAAGGGCTTTATTGGCATGGGAAACATGTGTTAACATTGCCAAAGCAAGTGAGGTAGATAATATATAAAGTGAATAGAGTGAATCTCTACCTCTCTCTCTCTCTACTTCTCTCTCTACCTCTCTCTCTCTCCCCCTCATCTCTCTCCTTCCCTCTCTCTACCTCTCTCTCTCCCCCTCATCTCTCTCCTTCCCGCTCTCTACCTCTCTCTCCCCCTTATCTCTCTCCCCCACTCTCTACCTCTACCTCTCTCTCTCTCTCCCCCTCTGTACCATCACTCATTCATATATCTTTATGTACATATTCTTTATCCCCTTACACTGTGTATAAGACAGTAGTTTTGGAATTGTTAGTTAGATTACTTGTTGGTTATTACTGCATTGTCGGAACTAGAAGCACAAGCATTTCGCTACACTCGCATTAACATCTGCTAACCATGTGTATGTGACAAATACATTTGATTTTGATTTGATTTGATCTCTCTCCCCCCCTTTCTCTCCCTCTCTCTCTCTCTCTCTCTCTCTCTCTCTCCCCCTCTCTACCTCTCTCTCCCCCATATCTCTCTCCCCCTCTCTCTGTCTCTCTCTCTCTCTCTCTCTCTCTCTCTCTCTCTCTCTCTCTCTCTCTCTCTCCCTCTCTACCTCTCTCTCCCCCTTATCTCTCTCCCCCTCTCTACTCTCTCTCTCTACCTCTCTCTCTCTCTCTCTCTCCCCCTCTCTCTACCTCTCTCTCTCTCTCCCCCTCATCTCTCTCCTTCCCTCTCTCTACATCTCTCTATGAACGAGAGGGTAGCCCATTTCACTATTAAAACATTTATAACACCTTTACCGGCCATCTAGAGAGAGATGAAGAACAAAATGTTCCCGCTCCCGCTCCCCCCCCCTCTAGAACTTTGGCAGAGAGAACCACGTTAATGGGTTCCCTGACAACTTTACAAAGTGACAACAACGCCCTGGAAATTTAGATAAAAGGGTGGTGTCTGACTGAAGCATAATGATCTTTTTTTTTTTTTTGCACACTGATAGATTACATAATAGCATCTAATTAACCTCCGGCGATGATGTATCGGCCGATTTGTTCTCCAACGTTTTCTGTTCTTTTAGACTGTAATGTGCCCTCCGGAGCTTCTTACTCAGAGGACTAACGTTGTGACTGGAGTCATTTACACACCGGCTAGGAGAGCCCATCACTCAAAACAAGGGCTTAATGACACCTAACACTAGCTCTCCTCGCCAGTTCAGACACCGCGTCGGGAGAATAAGCATCTGACAAATGTCATCTTGAATGCAGCAATCTTTTTTTCTGGGGGGGGGGGGGGGCTTCTGGCATTGCAAAGACACCTTGACATTGATAGTTGTCTGGCACTACCTGGCAGGCAGTAGAGACCAAGGATCCCTGTTTCAAAACTTGAAATGTACATTGTTGATTACTCCATTCCAATATTATGTATTCATAGGTCTGAAGTGGCTGGATTAGTGAAGACCTAGCTGTGATTGAGGATATAGGAGTGGCATTAAGCCATGCTAACCAGATTTACTATGCTACGTAGGCCTTCGCTATGCTACGTAGGCCTTCGCTATGCTAAGTAGGCTTTCGCTATGCTACGTAGGCCTTTGCTATGCTACTTAGGGCTTCGCTATGCTACGTAGGCCTTTGCTATGCTACGTAGGCCTTCGCTATGCTACGTAGGGCTTCACTATGCTACGTAGGCCTTCGCTATGCTACGTAGGCCTTTGCTATGCTACGTAGGCCTTCGCTATGCTACGTAGGGCTTCGCTATGCTACGTAGGCCTTCGCTATGCTACGTAGGCCTTCGCTATGCTACGTAAACCTTCGCTATGCAACGTAGGCCTTCGCTATGCTACGTAGGCCTTCGCTATGCACCGTAAGCCTTCGCTATGCATCGTAGGCCTCCGTTATGCTACACAGGCCTCCGTTACGCTACACAGGCCTCCGTAATGCTACACAGGCCTCCGTTATGTCCGATTGTTTACTATATTAGCTTGTTCAGCGCACCAATTTTAGAATATAAACACAGAATCACAGAAGACTGTTTAATGAATTCAGTTTATTCTAATTGATGTCTTGTTTTGATCATGGTCTTTTATCACCCTTCATGACAGGCAGAATAATCCATTTCACCAGGGTAATATGAGTAATTAATCAATATTCATATTAATGCAGAGAGAAAATATGTCAACATGTCACAGAATGCACACATTGCAGCCAGCGATCACATGTCACGAAGCCTAGTTTGCATCCTAAATGAGACCCTATCTCCTATATAGTGCACTACTTTGCTCTAGGGAAAAGGAACCATTTGGTTATAGTGTATCTTAACCTGGGTGGTTTGATTCATGAATGCTGATTGGCTGACAGCCGTTGTATATGAGGCCGTATAGCACGGGTGTAACAAAACATGTATTTTACATTGGTAACATGTATTTTAAATCAAATCAAATGTATTTATATATCCCTTTGTACATCAGCTGATATCTCAAAGTGCTGTACAGAAACCCAGCCTAAAACCCCAACAGCAAGCAATGCAGGTGTAGAAGCACGGTGGCTAGGAAAAACTCCATAGAAAGGCCAAAACCTAGAGAGGAGCCAGGCTATGAGGGGTGACCAGTACTCTTCTGGCTGTGCCTGGTGGAGATTATAAACCTAGAGAGGAACCAGGCTATGTGGGGTGGCCAGTCCTCTTCTGGCTGTGCTTGGTGGAGATTATACACCTAGAGAGGTACCAGGCTATGAGGGGTGACCAGTCCTCTTCTGGCTGTGCCTGGTGGAGATTATACACCTCGAGAGGAACCAGGCTATGAGGGGTGGCCAGTCCTCTTCTGGCTGTGCCTGGAGGAGATTATAGACCTCGAGAGGAACCAGGCTATGAGGGGTGGCCAGTCCTCTTCTGGCTGTGCCTGGGGGAGATTATAAACCTAGAAAGGAACCAGGCTATGAGGGGTGGCCAGTTCTCTTCTTCTTCTCTTCTGCCAAAACATTGCTTTTACATTGCTCTAATTAATTACTTTGGTAACCAGTTTATAATAGCAACAAGGAACCTCAGGGGTTTGTGGTATGGGGCCAGTAAACCAGGGCTAAGGGCTGTATCAAGGCACCCAGCGTTGCTTCGTGCATAAGAACAGTCGTTAGCCGTGGTATATTGGTCATATCTCGGGCCTTGTTGCTAAACTCTACCACATATTCAGACACTATAATACCTGATGGTTATAGTGTATTATACCACATCATAATATGGTATCTAACTGTTAGCTAAACAAACACTACTATGTGGTATCTGTTAGCTAAACAAACACTAACTATATGGTATATGTTAGCTAAACAAACACTAACTGTATGGTATCTAACTGTTAGTTAAACAAACACTAACTGTATGGTATCTAACTGTTAAATCTGTTAGCAAACAACACTAACTGTATGGTAACTGTTAAAACAAACACTAACTGTATGGTATCTAACTGTTAGCTAAACAAACACTAACTGTATGGTATCTATCTGTTAGCTAAACAAACACTAACTGTATGGTATCTAACTGTTAGCTAAACAAACACTAACTGTATGGTATCTGTTAGCTAAACAAACACTAACTGTATCGTATCTGTTAGCTAAACAAACACTAACTGTATGGTATCTGTTAGCTAAACAAACACTAACTGTATGGTATCTGTTAGTTAAACAAACACTAACTGTATGGTATCTAACTGTTAGCTAAACAAACACTAGCTGTATGGTATCTGTTAGCTAAACAAACACTAAATGTATGGTATCTAACTGTTAGTTAAACAAACACTAACTGTATGGTATCTGTTAGCTAAACAAACACTAACTGTATGGTATCTGTTAGCTAAACAAACACTAACTGTATGGTATCTGTTAGCTAAACAAACACTAACTGTATGGTATCTAACTGTTAGTTAAACAAACACTAACTGTATGGTATCTAACTGTTAGCTAAACAAACACTAACTGTATGGTATCTGTTTGCTAAACAAACACTAACTGTATGGTATCTGTTAGCTAAACAAACATTAACTGTATGGTATCTGTTAGCTAAACAAACACTAACTGTATGGTATCTGTTAGCTAAACAAACACTAACTGTATGGTATCTGTTAGCTAAACAAACACTAACTGTATGGTATCTAACTGTTAGCTAAACAAACACTAACTGTATGGTATCTGTTAGTTAAACAAACACTAACTGTATGGTATCTAACTGTTAGCTAAACAAACACTAACTGTATGGTATCTAACTGTTAGCTAAACAAACACTAACTGTATGGTATCTGTTAGCTAAACAAACACTAACTGTATGGTATCTAACTGTTAGCTAAACAAACACTAACTGTATGGTATCTAACTGTTAGCTAAACAAACACTAACTGTATGGTATCTATCTGTTAGCTAAACAAACACTAGCTGTATGGTATCTGTTAGCTAAACAAAAACTAACTGTATGGTATCTGTTAGCTAAACAAACACTAACTGTATGGTATCTAACTGTTAGCTAAACAAAAACTAACTGTATGGTATCTGTTAGCTAAACAAACACTAACTGTATGGTATCTAACTGTTAGCTAAACAAACACTAACTGTATGGTATCTGTTAGCTAAACAAACACTAACTGTATGGTATCTGTTAGCTAAACAAACACTAACTGTATGGTATCTGTTAGCTAAACAAACATTAACTGTATGGTATCTGTTAGCTAAACAAACACTAACTGTATGGTATCTGTTAGCTAAACAAACACTAACTGTATGGTATCTGTTAGTTAAACAAACACTAACTGTATGGTATCTAACTGTTAGCTAAACAAACACTAACTGTATGGTATCTAACTGTTAGCTAAACAAACACTAACTGTATGGTATCTAACTGTTAGCTAAACAAACACTAACTGTATGGTATCTAACTGTTAGCTAAACAAACACTAACTGTATGGTATCTGTTAGCTAAACAAAAACTAACTGTATGGTATCTGTTAGCTAAACAAAAACTAACTGTATGGTATCTGTTAACCCTTCGCACGCCAGAGATAACGGGGACGAAACCCTTCGCACGCCAGACATAACGGGGACGAAACCCTTCGCACGCCAGACATAACGGGGACGAAACCCTTCGCACGCCAGACGTAACTGGGACGAAACCCTTCGCACGCCAGACGTAACGGGGACGAAACCCTTCGCACGCCAGACATAACGGGGACGAAACCCTTCTCATGCCAGACATAACGGGGACGAAACCCTTCCCACGCCAGACATAACGGGGACGAAACCCTTCGCACGCCAGACATAACGGGGACGAAACCCTTCGCACACCAGACATAATGGGGACGAAACCCTTCGCACGCCAGACATAACGGGGATGAAACCCTTCGCACGCCAGACATAACGGGGACGAGACCCTTCTCACGCCAGACATAACGGGGACGAAACCCTTCCCACGCCAGACATAACGGGGACGAAACCCTTCGCACGCCAGACATAACGGGGACGAAACCCTTCTCACGCCAGACATAACGGGGACGAAACCCTTCGCACGCCAGACATAACGGGGACGAAACCCTTCGCACGCCAGACATAACGCGGACGAAACCCTTCGCACGCCAGACATAACGCGGACTAAACCCTTCTTACGCCAGACATAATGGGGACGAAACCCTTCGCACGCCAGACATAACGGGGACGAAACCCTTCGCACGCCAGACATAACGGGGACGAGACTCTTCTCACGCCAGACATAACGGGGACGAAACCCTTCGCAGGCCAGACATAACGGGGACGAAACCCTTCGCAGGCCAGACATAACGGGGACTAAAGTCTTCGCACGCCAGACGTAACGGGGACGAAACTCTTCCCACGCCAGACATAACAGGGACGAAACCCTTCGCACGCCAGACGTAACGGGGACGAAACTCTTCCCACGCCAGACATAACGGGGACGAAACCCTTCCCACGCCAGACGTAACGGGGACGAAACCATTCGCACGCCAGACATAACAGGCACAAACTCTTACAACCAACCGGACAAGGACATGAGGGTGAACAGAGGGTTAAATACACAGCATGTAATTGATGGGATTGAAACCAGGTGTGTGTGGGAAGACAAGACAAAACAAATGGAAAACGAAAGGTGGATCGGCGATGGCTAGAAGATAAGATCAACACATAGGCCGCTAACATGTAAAATGACCTGGAATTGCATGAAATATTTATTAAAAGCTATTTATAAAAGGCTATTTTTTCCTCGGACCTGCAAACACAATGATAGATTCACGCAATGCTTCAGCTATAAAGAATATCTTTCCACCCCCTACTCTTGTCCACGTTGGTTTGCGAATCCACAACTTTCTGTCCCCCTGTCCTCTATCGGCATCCCTGTGTTGCCATGTATTAGTTACAAGCACAAAGAACAGTTTCTAACACTACATATCTAAGGCTCTGGTCTGTCCTAGAAGTAGTGAGGAGAAACGGTAGACATGTATTAGTTACAAGCACGAAGTACAGTTTCTAACACTACATATCTAAGGCTCTGGTCTGTCCTAGAAGTAGTGAGGGAAACGCTAGACATGTATTAGTTACAAGCACGAAGTACAGTTTCTAACACTACATATCTAAGGCTCTGGTCTGTCCTAGAAGTAGTGAGGGAAACGCTAGACATGTATTAGTTACAAGCACGAAGTACAGTTTCCAACACTACATATCTAAGGCTCTGGTCTGTCCTAGAAGTAGTGAGGGAAACGCTAGACATGTTCTCTGCTTTCCACTTTGTGTTTTTAATTATTCTTTGGGGTAAAGGGGAGGCCCACTTGTTTTTTTAGTTCAAGCGTTCAGGGAGGGTTTAGGCCAAGCATATTCTGCTGAAGGGGAGGGCCATTCATTTTCATTTCAGAGAGGTTTGTCTATTCTCAAAATACACTCCCTTAGCTAACTAGATCCCACCTCCAGCTTAGACTCTTAAGGATTACAGTTTTTCTCAATTGCTAAAACACTAAAACCCATTGGCTGAACAAAGTTCTCAGTTGCCTGGACTCATTTAGCTAATTATGCAGTCTGTTGTCAATACCTTAAACCATTTGACATGATAAAACACAATTTGCAGATCTCACTTAGACATTTCAGCAAAACTCTAAACACATTCTCATTCTCAAAACACATTCTGCACTCTAATGCACATGTCATCCATACTGGTAAACACAAGTGGCAACAATCAAATACAAATAGAGAACATATGTCATTGATTGAACACAACCACTCAACATTGATTTAACCTGTTTCAAATGCTGCGACACAACCAATATACGCCAGTTCAGAGAGCAAACAGGTTGTTGAAGGTGGGAAGGAGAAAGTCTGAGAATGGATACTGTAGTACAGTGCATTGTAGGCTGTATACTGTACAATGGATGAATTGTATGGCCCTGAACATTGTGCTTTCCATTTATTAACAGTACTGACTGCTCAATAGATTCTGACTGGTTGCAGGTTCATATTAACAAAGAACAAGAATTACAGTATCACAGAGACTGGGTATCACAAGGACAAGTTTGTGAGATGCAGGGTACAGTACTGTAAAAATAGGGGTACAAGGAGGAGGAAGCACAAAAAACTAAATTGCAAAGAGCAAAGCAGAGTAGTAATTTCTGATCAATTTTGAGCCACTATGATAGAACATGTTTTCATTCATCAAAGGACAATGACGGAAAAATATGTGTGTTTTTTTTAATGAAAAATGTACTTCTCCCTGAAAATTGTATGTTTTGAACAATGTGTTTTCTATTTTTCGGTGTATTGTTTACTGACTGCTTGAGAGTGTATATCATTTTGATCACTTTGTTTATGATTTGAGAGCAGTGTTTGATTTTGACCACAAGTAAAACTGTTTTGAGGCGAATGTTTCATTTTGCAAGAGGAGTCAGAGTGTCACGCCCTGGTCTTAGTATTTTGTGTTTTCTTTATTATTTTGGTCAGGCCAGGGTGTGACATGGGTTATTTATGTGGTGTGTTTTGTCTTGGGGTTTTTCGTACGTATTGGGATTGTGGCTTAGTGGGGTTTTCTAGTGTAGTCTATGGTTGCCTGAAGTGGTTCTCAATCAGAGGCAGGTGATTACCGTTGTCTCTGATTGGGAACCATATTTAGGCAGCCATATTCTTTGAGTATTCGTGGGTGATTGTTCCTGTCTCTGTGTTTGTTGCACCAGATAGGCTCAGTCACTTTGGTTTTTCTTTTTTCCTTGTTTTGGAAGAGAAGAGAACGAGCGCCATTCTCCTTGCGGAGATGGTGCTAAATCCATCAACACGGTCGGTCCCTGGGATTGGGCTGGCCAACACGTTTCGGTTTGCTTGGAAGGAAAAGGAGTTGGAGCCTTTAGGACGGGAAACTTTTGGAAGGATAATATTGATGGGGATTCTAAAGCTGACGGTGAAGGACGTGTTTTGTTTCCAAGGCAACTTGTTGCATACGACGTGGCACTAAATACAGAGGAGAAACATTTTGATATCCTGAGAAGGGCAAGAGCAGTGGGAGGTGAGAGGCCGATGAGCCACTATGAAATAACAAGCCTGGCGAAGAACAACTTTAGGGTTGTAACTGTCAACATTTACAACCCATACGTTAAGGACAAAGAGGTGAGGGCCTTTCTGGGGAGATACATGGATAACGTCTCCTCAGCAAGGCACCTCAAAGACTCCCTTGGGTTTTGGAATGGGAGGAGAGGCTTCCAGGCCCTCCTCAGGGAGGACCCAAAGGGACATGGTGGCTACCTCCATCCTCCTGCTATGTTCTCCCTGGGGGATGACAGGGGGACGTTGTTTTATGCACGTCAGCCCCCATTTTGCAGGCGCTGTATGGCCTACATATTCGCCTCGTGCAGCATAAGAAAATGCAGATTTTGTGGATCTGAGGAACACGAGGCGAGGGATTGTGACAAGCCTAAGGCGTGCCACGGGTGTGGCTCGTCAGCACACCTGTGGCGGGGGTGCCCGGCTCATCAGAGGTCATATGCGTCTGCGGCTGGGGGGGGGAGCAGGAGCGGGGGATGGGGGAAGAAGAGGAGGGGAAGGAAGCACGCCTCATGACCAGAGTACAGGTCCAGAGGAGAAGGCCGCAAGGAAGGAGGAGGAACAAGAAGCGGCGGATGGAAGAGAGAAGGAAACAGAAGGCACGGGAGTAGGAGAACCAGGAAAAGTGGCGGAAGAAGTCTCGACTATATTTTTGTACCCAGGTCTTTGGGTAAGTTGTCTGGGCGGCTGTTGCCTGTTTTCTTTTCGGATCACGACGGGGTGCTCCTGCAGGTGGGGTCGCCAGTCTGCCTCTTTGGTAGAGGGTACTGGAAGTTAGATCGGGATGTGCTGGAGGAGCAGGCTTTTGTTGACGGGTTTAATGGTTTCTTTTGGAGGCTTGAAGGCCTCCGGTCCATGTGCGAGGGGGTGTTAGAGTGGTGGGAATTAGTTAAGGTGAGGATTAGGGCTTTTATAATAGGTTATTGCAAGAGGAAAAAAAGGGAGGAGAGGAGGGTGGTGGATCGTATCTAAAGGTTAATTGAACTCGAGTACGAGGCATGCAACCTCGGCGGGTCGTTTGACTGGGAGAGATCCGCAACCCTAAAGGCGCAGCTCAGGGAGTTGCAGGAGCGGAAGGCTCGAGCTTTCCTGGAGCGTGCGCATAGTGGCTTTCTAGAACACAACGAGACTTGTTCTGCTATGTTCTTTAAGTCGGTTAGGGCCAGACAGAGTAGGAAGGTAATGCATGGCGTTAGGGAAGAAAATGGTAGTATAGTTAGAGAACCAGAGAATATGGTCAGGGTGACAACTGATAATTTCCAAGGTTTATTTAAGGAAAGGGAAATAGATGTAGAGCAGGGAAATGTGTTTTTAGAACACTTGTCCAGGCGGTTGCCGGAGGACATTAGAGAAGTGATGGAGGCCCAGATTTCACTAGAAGAGGTTGAGAGCGCTCTTAGGAGGATGGGAAAAGGGAAGGTGCCTGGGATGGATGGGCTGCCGGCTGAGTTTTATCTCAAGTTTTGGGGTATACTTGGACCAGTGGTCCTCGAAGTCTTGAAGGCCATCCTTGAGACGGGGGTCCCGGGGGGATCAATGGCTGTTGGTGTGCTGTCACTTTTATATAAGAAGGGGGAAGTAACAGACCTTGGCAACTGGCGGCCGTTGACCATGATGTGTGTAGATTACAAGCTACTTGCAAAGGTTTTAGCAGACCGGTTGCGCACAGCCCTTCCCTACGTCGTCCATGAGGATCAGACATGCGGAGTAGAGGGCCGCTCTATTAGATGGAACCTACAGTTAATCAGGGACTCCGTCGCTTGGGTTGAAGATAGAGGACTGCCTTTAATGGTAGCAGCGCTAGATCAGGCGAAAGCCTTTGATCGCGTGAATAGATCCTTTTTATTCAGAGTGTTAGGTCGATTAGGATTTGGGGAGAAGTTCATAGGATGGATTCGTACATTATATGTCGGAGCGGGGTGCCGAGTTAGTGTAAATAGTCACTAGGGTGACGTTTTTGACCTCTCGTCTGGGGTCAGGCAGGGGTGCCCACTCTCGGCTCTCCTCTTCGTTCTGTACATGGAGCCTTTGGGGGCTGCCATTAGGGCAGACACAGGGGTGGAAGGCTTGTTGATCCCTGGAAGTGGTGGGCTGCGTGTTAAGATGACGCAGTACGCCGACGACACTTCCTTGCTGCTGTGCAAGGACTCGTGCCTGACAAGGTCCCTTGCCATCTTTGGGGAGCGTCGGGAGCGGTTCTGAACCATGCAAAGTCTTCCGTCAAGTTTTTCGGAAGATGGCGCGGTAGAACGGATGTGCCTGGGGGGTTATCTCTCTGTGAGGGGGCCCTGAGGATTCACGGGGTCCATTTTGAGACCTCCGGCTCAGCGACGCTAAACTGGAACATGCGTATCGCAGTGGTACAGAGGAAGCTAGCAATGTGGAAGGCTAGGTATTTGTCTTTTATGGGCAAAGTCCTGGTCCTAAAGGTGGATGTGTTGCCGTCTCTTTTGTATTTGGCGTACATCTACCCATTGCCGGCTTGTCTGAGGAGGCCTCTAGTGAGGCTTGTGTTTCAGTTCATGTGGAGTGGCAGGTGCGAGTGGGTCGCCAGGGCACGCATGCTCTGTCCCATCAGGGAGGGAGGTAGGGGGATACCACATTTCCCCCTCAAGCTGGACACAATTTTTGTTTCTTTCTTGTTAACGGAGCTTGCTCATCCAGTGATACACCCATCCGGTTACCTCCTGCAGGTGTTCTTCTTGTATCAGGCGAGAAGCGTAATGGTGTGGTCTAACACGGGTCCTCGGGCGGAACAGCTGCCGTGGCACTTTGGTCATGCGGCCAAGTGGCTGCGTGCGCACCCTGAGGTTGAAGTTGCCCGAGTAGGTTTAGATCACAGGCACCTGTACGAGGAGGTCAGAAAGGCAGGGAGTCCGGCGCCTGTAGTGGGCATCTCGGAAGTGGTCTGGGAGGGAGTGCAGGCGCGGGGTCTGGACAACAGGCTCAAGGACCTGAATTGGTTGAGCCTCCATAAGTGCTTGCCGGTACGTTCCATCTTGTACCGGTATAATTTGGTGCAATCCCCCACCTGTCCAAGATCCTCTTGTGGCAGGGAGGAGACTGTGCGCCATGTCTTTTGGGACTGTGCCTTTGCCGGAGAAGTATGGGCTAGGGCACGGGTGTTGTTAGGTTTGGTAAGGGGGGATTTTGTATTGACGTGGGCCAGGTTAGAGAGGGGTGTAGGGAGAGCGAGAGGGACGGATAGGGACAGGTTTCTGCTCTGGCTTCTCATGAGTCTCTTTAAACGGGGGCTGTGGGAAGCCAGGCAGAACATGGTGAAGACAGGGAAAGATTGGGGGGTGGAAGGGATAGTGAGGAGGGTGGAAGGAGATTTGAGGGGGAGGATGAAGAGGGAGGAGAGGAAGTGGGGGCAGCATGCTGCTCGGGAGAGGTGGAAGGGGGGTTTAGGGCTGGGTGTCATTTAGATTTGTAAGGGGATAGATTAGGGATAGGGGAGATAGGGAAAGGTAGTT
Source organism: Oncorhynchus nerka (assembly GCF_034236695.1). Taxonomy (NCBI): domain Eukaryota; kingdom Metazoa; phylum Chordata; class Actinopteri; order Salmoniformes; family Salmonidae; genus Oncorhynchus; species Oncorhynchus nerka. The sequence goes on along the minus strand of NC_088399.1, from coordinate 98,987,775 downwards.
TGTAGTGTGACGGGGAGGGAAGATGCTCCCCTGAGGTTTTGTTTTGGGGTTTTTGTTTAGTTAAATTAGTTAAATTAAAATACCATTATTTGAGTATGTATGAAAATTAGTTGTAAAGAATGAATGGTATTGAAGATAATAAATTATTTTTTATTTAAAAAAAAAGCTGTACAGGTTTTCACGTTACGTTTGTTGTTTTTGTTTAGTTGTTTGTTGTTTTTGTTTAGTTGTTTGTTGTTTTTGTTTAGTTGTTTGTTGTTTTTGTTTAGTTGTTTGTTGTTTTTGTTTAGTTGTTTGTTGTTTTTGTATAGTTTTTTTTTTTTCATCGTCATTAAACATGTATCAAGAATACCCACGCTGCATTTTGGTCCGACTCTCCTTCACCACAAGAAAACCGTAACACAGAGGTTATGTAAATAGTGCTTGAAGATGACGTTTTGTGTTTAATGTTTTCAGGAAATGGAGCAAGGTTTCAGAAAATGTGTTTTAGCAATTTAGAAAAACTGTAAGTAAGTTAGAGAGCGAGAGAGCTCTAGTGTGATTAGTGGTAGTCTACATTATATCAGACAGCTCTAGTGTGATTAGTGGTAGTCTACATTATATCAGACAGCTCTAGTGGGATTAGTGGTAGTCTACATTATATCAGACAGCTCTAGTGTGATTAGTGGTAGTCTACATTATATCAGACAGCTCTAGTGTGATTAGTGGTAGTCTACATTATATCAGACAGCTCTAGTGTGATTAGTGGTAGTCTACATTATATCAGACAGCTCTAGTGTGATTAGTGGTAGTCTACATTATATCAGACAGCTCTAGTGGGATTAGTGGTAGTCTACATTATATCAGACAGCTCTAGTGTGATTAGTGGTAGTCTACATTATATCAGACAGCTCTAGTGTGATTAGTGGTAAGTCTCCATTATATCAGACATCTCTAGTGTGATTAGTGGTAGTCTATATTATATCAGACAGCTCTAGTGGGATTAGTGGTAGTCTACATTATATCAGACAGCTCTAGTGTGATTAGTGGTAGTCTACATTATATCAGACAGCTCTAGTGTGATTAGTGGTAGTCTACATTATATCAGACAGCTCTAGTGTGATTAGTGGTAGTCTATATTATATCAGACAGCTCTAGTGGGATTAGTGGTAGTCTACATTATATCAGACAGCTCTAGTGTGATTAGTGGTAGTCTACATTATATCAGACAGCTCTAGTGTGATTAGTGGTAGTCTATATTATATCAGACAGCTCTAGTGGGATTAGTGGTAGTCTACATTATATCAGACAGCTCTAGTGTGATTAGTGGTAGTCTACATTATATCAGACAGCTCTAGTGTGATTAGTGGTAGTCTACATTATATCAGACAGCTCTAGTGGGATTAGTGGTAGTCTACATTATATCAGACAGCTCTAGTGTGATTAGTGGTAGTCTACATTATATCAGACAGCTCTAGTGTGATTAGTGGTAGTCTACATTATATCAGACAGCTCTAGTGTGATTAGTGGTAGTCTACATTATATCAGACAGCTATAGTGTGATTAGTGGTAAGTCTCCATTATATCAGACATCTCTAGTGTGATTAGTGGTAGTCTACATTATATCAGACAGCTCTAGTGTGATTAGTGGTAGTCTACATTATATCAGACATCTCTAGTGTGATTAGTGGTAAGTCTCCATTATATCAGACAGCTCTAGTGTGATTAGTGGTAGTCTACATTATATCAGACAGCTCTAGTGTGATTAGTGGTAGTCTACATTATATCAGACAGCTCTAGTGTGATTAGTGGTAAGTCTCCATTATATCAGACATCTCTAGTGTGATTAGTGGTAGTCTATATTATATCAGACATCTCTAGTGTGATTAGCGGTAGTCTACATTATATCAGACAGCTCTAGTGTGATTAGTGGTAGTCTACATTATATCAGACAGCTCTAGTGTGATTAGTGGTAGTCTACATTATATCAGACAGCTCTAGTGTGATTAGTGGTAGTCTACATTATATCAGACAGCTCTAGTGTGATTAGTGGTAGTCTACATTATATCAGACAGCTCTAGTGTGATTAGTGGTAGTCTACATTATATCAGACAGCTCTAGTGTGATTAGTGGTAGTCTACATTATATCAGACAGCTCTAGTGTGATTAGTGGTAGTCTACATTATATCAGACAGCTCTAGTGTGATTAGTGGTAAGTCTCCATTATATCAGACATCTCTAGTGTGATTAGTGGTAGTCTATATTATATCAGACAGCTCTAGTGTGATTAGTGGTAGTCTACATTATATCAGACAGCTCTAGTGTGATTAGTGGTAAGTCTCCATTATATCAGACATCTCTAGTGTGATTAGTGGTAGTCTATATTATATCAGACAGCTCTAGTGGGATTAGTGGTAGTCTACATTATATCAGACAGCTCTAGTGGGATTAGTGGTAGTCTATATTATATCAGACATCTCTAGTGTGATTAGTGGTAGTCTATATTATATCAGACAGCTCTAGTGGGATTAGTGGTAGTCTACATTATATCAGACATCTCTAGTGTGATTAGTGGTGGTCTATATTATATCAGACAGCTCTAGTGTGATTAGTGGTAGTCTACATTATATCAGACAGCTCTAGTGTGATTAGTGGTAGTCTACATTATATCAGACAGCTCTAGTGTGATTAGTGGTAGTCTACATTATATCAGACAGCTCTAGTGTGATTAGTGGTAGTCTACATTATATCAGACAGCTCTAGTGTGATTAGTGGTAGTCTACATTATATCAGACAGCTCTAGTGTGATTAGTGGTAGTCTATATTATATCAGACAGCTCTAGTGGGATTAGTGGTAGTCTACATTATATCAGACAGCTCTAGTGGGATTAGTGGTAGTCTACATTATATCAGACAGCTCTAGTGTGATTAGTGGTAGTCTACATTATATCAGACAGCTCTAGTGTGATTAGTGGTAGTCTATATTATATCAGACAGCTCTAGTGGGATTAGTGGTAGTCTACATTATATCAGACAGCTCTAGTGTGATTAGTGGTAGTCTACATTATATCAGACAGCTCTAGTGTGATTAGTGGTAGTCTACATTATATCAGACAGCTCTAGTGTGATTAGTGGTAGTCTACATTATATCAGACAGCTCTAGTGTGATTAGTGGTAGTCTACATTATATCAGACAGCTCTAGTGTGATTAGTGGTAGTCTATATTATATCAGACATCTCTAGTGGGATTTAGTGGTAGTCTACATTATATCAGACTCTTAGATGCACTTCCATCATTGTTCTGTAGCTTGATCACACTGATTTTCATGTTCAATTTCATCTTAAATGATGTATGTTTGATTACAGAGAAAAACCATTTCACATCATTTCACAGTTTATGCACAGTCCACAATGTATACAAGGACAGAGCCACTGTAGTAGGGATGTCCTCAACCCTTTAGCTCCCTCTCTGTGACATTTACCAGTGACCATTCTCATTCTTCACCCGAGAGAGAACGCAACCATCCACAGTGATCACATTAATTTAGCGCGATGATGTCTGTAGAGCCATCTCTTTCTATTACCTTATCATTTCAACCTACTTAGAGCTGTTGCATAGTAATGGCCTGGAGACCATCTCCCTCCCTCACTCCATGTCTCTCTCTCTCCATGTCTCTCTCTCTCTCCATCTCTCTCCCTCCATCTCTCTCTCTCCCCATCTCTCTCCATCTCTCTCTCCCCATCTCTCTCTCTCTCCATCTCTCTCTCTCTCTCTCCATCTCCGTCTCTCTCTCCATGTTTCTCTCTCTATTTCCATCTCTCTCTCTCTCCAACCCATCTCTCTCTCTCTCTCTCTCTCTCTCTCTCTCTCTCTCCCCATTTCTTTATGTCTCTCTCTCCACATCTCTCTCTCCATGTCTCTCTCTCCATCTCTCTCTCCATCTCTCTCTCCATGTTTCTCTCTATTTCCATCTCTCTCTCTCCCCCATCGCTCTCTCTCTCTCTCTGTCTCTCTCTCTCTCTCCATGTCTCTCCCTCCATGTCTCTCCCTCCATGTCTTTCTCCATGTCTCCCTCTCCATGTCTCACTCTCTCTCCATGTCTCACTCTCTCTCCATGTCTCTCTCTATCCATGTCTCTCTCTCTCTCTCAATCTCCCTCCATGTCTCCCTCCATGTCTCCCTCCATGTGTCTCTCTCCATGTCTCTCTCTCCATGTCTCTCTCTCCATGTCTCTCGCTCCATGTCTCTCTCTCTCCATATCTCTCTCTCTCCATATCTCTCTCTCTCCATGTCTCTCTCTCTCTCCATGTCTCTCTCTCCATGTCTCCCTTCATGCTCCCCCCTCATGTCTCACTCTCTCTCCATGTATCTTTCTCTCTCTCTCTCCATGTCTCTCTCTCTCTCTCTCTCTCTCTCTCCATGTCTCCCTCCATGTCTCACTCTCTCTCCATGTCTCTCTCTCTCTCTCTCCATATCTCCCTCCATGTGTCTCCCTCCATGTCTCTCTCCCTCCATGTCTCTCTCTCTCCATGTCTCTCTCTCTCCATGTCTCCCTCTCTCTCTCTCCATGTCTCTCAATTCAATTCAATTCTAGGGCTTTATTGGCATGGGAAACATGTGTTAACATTGCTAAAGCAAGTGAGGTAGATAATATATAAAGTGAATATATAAAGTGAAATAAACAATAAAAATGAACAGTAAACATTTCACATACAGAAGTTTCAAAACAATAAAGACATTACAAATGTCATATTATATATATATACAATGTTTTAACAATGTACAAATGGTAAAAGACACAAGATAAAATAAATAAGCATAAATATGGGTTGTATTTACAATGGTGTTTGTTCTTCACTGGTTGCACTTTTCTCGTGGCAACAGGTCACAAATCTTGCTGCTGTGATGTCACACTGTGGAATTTCACCCAGTAGATATGGGAGTTTATCACAATTGGATTTGTTTTAGAATTCTTTGTGGATCTCCTCTCGTCTCTCTCTCACTCCATGTCTCTCTATCCATGTCTCTCTATCCATGTCTCTCTATCCATGTCTCTCTATCCATGTCTCTCTATCCATGTCTCTCTATCCATGTCTCTCTATCCATGTCTCTCTATCCATGTCTCTCTTTCTCCATCTCATTCTCATAACTCCACTCCGATCTGTGTTTCGTCCAAAACAGCACACAATTATTTATATATATATGCACTACCCATAGGGCTCTGGTCAAAAGTAGTGCACTATATAGAGGATAGGGTGCCAATTGGGACGCAGATCATCTCTCTCGTTAAAGTGTGCATAGCATCTACCCCGCTGCTAAGCTAATGCAGCTAGATACTGTGTCGAGCCACATAACCATCCCTGTTGGACACACTTAGAGACAGCCGTAATATTACCTAATGGACCATCCCTGTTGGACACACTTAGAGAATAATAACCTAATGCTCCTTCATGAACCTGGAGCTTTATGGATCAGGGGAACTGTTGGTAGACTGGAGAAAATACAAATAGTCTGCAATAATTATTGTCAGAAATGTTTATAATTGGCTATTTCTATGTAAGGGTAATGTTAGGAAGAATTTTGGTAATTATTTCTTGATCACCGATGAATAATTGTCCTCAATTCCAGTAATGTTTCCCATTGATTACTGACTGCTCAGTTTGACTGTATAATGACTTTATTTTCCCACTGTCGTGCTCCTCTCAATCTCTCTTTACTCACATCTCACGTCTCTTTTCTCTCCTCCGAATCTCTGTCTCTCTTCTCTCTCTTTACGTCTCTCTCCTCTCCCTCCTCACTTCTCTACTTTCTCTCCTCCTCCTTTACTTCTGTCATCTCTCTCTGTCTCGGTATGTATCTCTCTGTCCTTACAACTCACTCTCTTTCTCTCCTTACATCTCTCTCCTCTCTCCCTCTCTCTCCTTACGTCTCTCTCCTTACGTCTCTCTCCTATCGACTCTCTCCTTACATCTCTCTCCTCTTTCTCTCTCCTTACATCTCTCTCTCTTTACGTCTCTCTCCTTACGTCTCTCTCTCTCTCCTTACATCTCTCTCCTTCATCTCTCTCCCCTCTCTATCCTTACATCTCTCTCCTCTCTCTCCTTACATCTCTCTCCTCTTTCTCTCTCCTTACATCTCTCTCTCTTTACGTCTCTCTCCTTACGTCTCTCTCTCTCCTTACATCTCTCTCCTTCATCTCTCTCCCCTCTCTATCCTTACATCTCTCTCCTCTCTCTCCTTACATCTCTCTCCTCTCTCTCTTCATGTCTCTCTCCTTACGACTCTCTCCTTCCATCTCTCCCCTCTCTCTCCTTCCATCTCTCCTCTCTCTCTCTCCTTTACATCTCTCTCCTCTCTCTCTCTCCTTACATCTCTCCCCTCTCTCTCCTTACATTTCTCTCCTTACATCTCTCTCCTCTCTCTCTCTTTACGTCTCTCTCCTTACGTCTCTCTCCTTACGTCTCTCTCCCCTCTCTCTCTGTCTCTGCATGCATCTCTCCCTCCTTACATCTCTCTCTCCTTACTTCTAGCTCCTTACATCTCTCTCCTCTCTCTCTCTCTCTGTCTCTGTATGTATCTCTCTGTCCTTACAACTCACTCTCTTTCTCTCCTTACATCTCTCTCCTCTCTCCCTCTCTCTCCTTACGTCTCTCTCCTTACGTCTCTCTCCCCTCTCTCTCTGTCTCTGCATGCATCTCTCCCTCCTTACATCTCTCTCTCCTTACTTCTAGCTCCTTACATCTCTCTCCTCTCTCTCTGTCTCTCTCCTCTCTCTGTCTCTGTATGTATCTGAGATAGTTACTATAAACATCAATGAGCTAGTTACTATAAACACTGATGAGCTAGTTACTATAAACATCAATGAGCTAGTTACTATAAACATCAATGAGCTAGTTACTATAAACACTGATGAGCTAGTTACTATAAACATCAATGAGCTAGTTACTATAAACATCAATGAGCTAGTTACTATAAACATCAATGAGCTAGTTACTATAAACATCAATGAGCTAGTTACTATAAACATCAATGAGCTAGTTACTATAAACATCAATGAGCTAGTTACTATAAACATCAATGAGCTAGTTACTATACACATCAATGAGCTAGTTACTATAAACATCAATGAGCTAGTTACTATAAACATCAATGAGCTAGTTACTATACACATCAATGAGCTAGTTACTATAAACATCAATGAGCTAGTTACTATAAACATCAATGAGCTAGTTACTATACACATCAATGAGCTAGTTACTATAAACATCAATGAGCTAGTTACTATACACATCAATGAGCTAGTTACTATACACATCAATGAGCTAGTTACTATACACATCAATGAGCTAGTTACTATACACATCAATGAGCTAGTTACTATACACATCAATGAGCTAGTTACTATAAACACTGATGAGCTAGTTACTATAAACACTGATGAGCTAGTTACTATAAACATCAATGAGCTAGTTACTATAAACATCAATGAGATAGTTACTATAAACATCAATGAGCTAGTTACTATAAACACTGATGAGCTAGTTACTATACACATCAATGAGCTAGTTACTATAAACATCAATGAGCTAGTTACTATACACATCAATGAGCTAGTTACTATAAACATCAATGAGCTAGTTACTATAAACATCAATGAGCTAGTTACTATAAACATCAATGAGCTAGTTACTATAAACACTGATGAGCTAGTTACTATAAACATCAATGAGCTAGTTACTATAAACATCAATGAGCTAGTTACTATAAACATCAATGAGCTAGTTACTATAAACATCAATGAGCTAGTTACTATACACATCAATGAGCTAGTTACTATAAACATCAATGAGCTAGTTACTATAAACATCAATGAGCTAGTTACTATAAACACTGATGAGCTAGTTACTATACACATCAATGAGCTAGTTACTATACACATCAATGAGCTAGTTACTATAAACATCAATGAGCTAGTTACTATAAACATCAATGAGCTAGTTACTATAAACATCAATGAGCTAGTTACTATAAACATCAATGAGCTAGTTACTATAAACATCAATGAGCTAGTTACTATAAACATCAATGAGCTAGTTACTATAAACATCAATGAGCTAGTTACTATAAACATCAATGAGCTAGTTACTATAAACACTGATGAGCTAGTTACTATAAACATCAATGAGCTAGTTACTATAAACATCAATGAGCTAGTTACTATAAACATCAATGAGCTAGTTACTATAAACATCAATGAGCTAGTTACTATAAACATCAATGAGCTAGTTACTATAAACATCAATGAGCTAGTTACTATAAACACTGATGAGCTAGTTACTATACACATCAATGAGCTAGTTACTATACACATCAATGAGCTAGTTACTATAAACATCAATGAGCTAGTTACTATAAACATCAATGAGCTAGTTACTATAAACATCAATGAGCTAGTTACTATAAACATCAATGAGCTAGTTACTATAAACATCAATGAGCTAGTTACTATACACATCAATGAGCTAGTTACTATACACATCAATGAGCTAGTTACTATAAACACTGATGAGCTAGTTACTATAAACATCAATGAGCTAGTTACTATACACATCAATGAGCTAGTTACTATACACATCAATGAGCTAGTTACTATAAACATCCATGTATATATATATCAGGGTGAGAAGAACTAGAGTATCATGAACTATTGACTCGGTTTAAAATTATATTTGTCACTAAAGAGATTGTGAATTGTGTTCGGTTGATAACACAACCAAATATCAACATTTGAAGGAAACGTATATTCTGCTTGGATAGTTCCTTCTGGGCCACTGAGTCTGGCTTTAATTCCACTTGCCAACAAATAAATAATCCATATGATGGATTCACTTCTCCATCTCAACCAAAAAAACTAAGTTCGAGAATAGGACCACATTTTTTTTTTTTACTCTTTGATTTGATATAAACCTATACTTACATTTAGATGTTTGGTTGAGACGGAGTTGTACATCCAACATATTTATTATATTTATTACATATTTATTATTACCTTGTAGATTCCATTTGAAATCAACCAAAGTTTGAAACCCTATGTAGTGTCAATTTTCTAGTTGAATCCGGGGCTGAATTTGGTTACCCGCATGCCCGACTAGCATCACCACCCTGGATGGTTCCGACCTTGAATATGTGGACATCTATAAGTACCTAGGTGTCTGGCTAGACTGCAAACTCTCCTTCCAGACTCACATCAAACATCTCCAATCGAAAATCAAATCAAGAGTCGGCTTTCTATTCCGCAACAAAGCCTCCTTCACTCACGCCGCCAAGCTTACCCTAGTAAAACTGACTATCCTACCGATCCTCGATTTCGGCGATGTCATCTACAAAATGGCTTCCAACACTCTACTCAGCAAACTGGATGCAGTCTATCATAGTGCCATCCGTTTTGTCACCAAAGCACCTTATACCACCCACCACTGCGACTTGTATGCTCTAGTCGGCTGGCCCTCGCTACATATTCGTCGTCAGACCCACTGGCTCCAGGTCATCTACAAGTCCATGCTAGGTAAAGCTCCGCCTTATCTCAGTTCACTGGTCACGATGGCAACACCCATCCGTAGCACACGCTCCAGCAGGTGTATCTCACTGATCATCCCTAAAGCCAACACCTCATTTGGCCGCCTTTCGTTCCAGTACTCTGCTGCCTGTGACTGGAACGAACTGCAAAAATCGCTGAAGTTGGAGACTTTTATCTCCCTCACCAACTTCAAACATCAGCTATCCGAGCAGCTAACCGATCGCTGCAGCTGTACATAGTCTATTGGTAAATAGCCCACCCATTTTCACCTACCTCATCCCCATACTGTTTTTATACTGTTTTTTTTATTTATTTATTTTTCTGCTCTTTTGCACACCAATATCTCTACCTGTACATGACCATCTGATCATTTATCACCCCAGTGTTAATCTGCAAAATTGTATTATTCGCCTACCTCCTCATGCCTTTTGCACACATTGTATATAGACTGCCCATTTTTTTCTACTGTGTTATTGACTTGTTAATTGTTTATTCCATGTGTAACTCTGTGTTGTCTGTTCACACTGCTATGCTTTATCTTGGCCAGGTCGCAGTTGCAAATGAGAACTTGTTCTCAACTAGCCTACCTGGTTAAATAAAGGTGTTCTCAACTAGCCTACCTGGTTAAATAAAGGTGAAATAAAAAATAAATAAATAAAACCATAATGACATAATCTTGTGGACGACCGGTTACCCTCAAAACTCACTATGTCACTTCTGTTCTCTGCTCTCTGTGAATCTCCTTTAGTGTTCCTGCTCACTATGTCACCTCTGTTCTCTGTTCTCTGTTCTCTGTGAATCTCCTTTAGTTTTCCTGCTCACTATGTCACCTCTGTTCTCTGCTCTCTGTGAATCTCCTTTAGTGTTCCTGCTCACTATGTCACCTCTGTTCTCTGTTCTCTGGTCTCTGGTCTCTGTTCTCTGTGAATCTCCTTTAGTTTTCCAGCTCACTGTGTCACCTCTGTTCTCTGTTCTCTGGTCTCTGGTCTCTGTTCTCTGTTCTCTGTGAATCTCCTTTAGTTTTCCTGCTCACTATGTCACCTCTGTTCTCTGCTCTCTGTGAATCTCCTTTAGTGTTCCTGCTCACTATGTCACCTCTATTCTCTGTTCTCTGGTCTCTGGCCTCTGTTTTCTGTGAATCTCCTTTAGTTTTCCAGCTCACTGTGTCACCTCTGTTCTCTGGTCTCTGGTCTCTGTTCTCTGTGAATCTCCTTTAGTGTTCCTGCTCACTATGTCACCTCTGTTCTCTGTTCTCTGTTCTCTGTTCCCTGTTCTCTGTTATCTGTTCTCTGTTCTCTGTTCCCTGGTCTCTGTTCTCTGTTCCCTGGTCTCTGTTCCCTGGTCTCTGTTCTCTGTTCTCTGTTCTCTGTTATCTGTTCTCTGTTCTCTGTTCTCTGTTCCCTGGTCTCTGTTCCCTGGTCTCTGTTCCCTGGTCTCTGTTCTCTGTTCCCTGGTCTCTGTTCCCTGTTCTCTGTTCTCTGTTCCCTGTTATCTGTTCTCTGTTCTCTGTTCCCTGGTCTCTGTTCTCTGTTCCCTGTTCTCTGTTCTCTGTTCCCTGGTCTCTGTTCTCTGTTCCCTGGTCTCTGTTCCCTGGTCTCTGTTCTCTGTTCTCTGTTCTCTGTTCCCTGGTCTCTGTTCCCTGGTCTCTGTTCCCTGGTCTCTGTTCTCTGTTCTCTGTTCCCTGGTCTCTGTTCTCTGTTCCCTGTTCTCTGTTCTCTGTTCCCTGTTCTCTGTTCTCTGTTCTCTGTTCCCTGGTCTCTGTTCTCTGTTCCCTGGTCTCTGTTCTCTGTTCCCTGGTCTCTGTTCTCTGTTCCCTGTTCTCTGTTCTCTGTTCTCTGTTCCCTGGTCTCTGTTCTCTGTTCCCTGGTCTCTGTTCTCTGTTCCCTGGTCTCTGTTCCCTGGTCTCTGTTCCCTGGTCTCTGTTCTCTGTTCTCTGTTCTCTGTTCCCTGTTCCCTGGTCTCTGTTCCCTGGTCTCTGTTATCTGTTCTCTGTTCCCTGGTCTCTGTTCTCTGGTCTCTGTTCCCTGGTCTCTGTTCCCTGGTCTCTGTTCCCTGGTCTCTGTTCTCTGGTCTCTGTTCCCTGGTCTCTGTTCCCTGGTCTCTGTTCCCTGGTCTCTGTTCTCTGTTCCCTGTTCTCTGTTCCCTGTTCTCTGTTCTCTGTTCCCTGGTCTCTGTTCCCTTCTCTTTCTTCTCCTGGGTTTTATGTGATCCTCTCCACTAGCACTCCTCTCTCCCACGATGGTGCTTGGATCTTAGATTCAAGCAAAGCCTCAACATTATACTACATTAACTCTAATGGCCTCTAAAAGGTAACTGGGCCCATCAGAAATTAGCAATGCTACTAGATTACAGAGGGCCAAGAATTCAGAATCACTTCTTTAGGAGCATTTAATCTCTCTCTCTCACACACACACTCTCTGACTCAGTTTAACTCTCTCTCTCTCACACACACTCTCTGACTCAGTTTAACTCTCTCTCTCTCACACACACACTCTCTGACTTAGTTTAACTCTCTCTCTCTATCTCTCTCTCACACACACACTCTCTGACTCAGTTTAACTCTCTCTCCCTCTCACCCTTTCTTCCTGTCTCCTTCCCCCTCTCTACCTCTTCCTCAACCCCCTCTCCCTATCTCTCTCTCTCTCTTCCACAGACCTTTCCCTGAATGCCCCAAAGCACAATAATATAATTACCTGTCTGAGTGGTGTAAGAGCCAGCAGAGGTGGGCTGGCCATCATGAATGTTTTAATGGTTTGTATTGACTGAGCGTGTCTTTTCTGCTGCACTGCTGTGGGAGCTGTTGTGTTAATGCTAACGAGGTGGTGAGCCCCGCCCCAAGGCAGCTCTACTTTGACCTCCTCTACCATGGATCCTTCCCTAATGGCATCCTGTTTCCTAACGCAGGGCACTACTATTGACCCAGGAGCCTTAGCACAACGCTAACACAAAATATAGACAAAATGGACACAAAGGACAGGGTGATCATGCCTTTTCAATGAAGCGATCCAGGGGGGGAAAAGGAAACAAGGAATAAGGAAGTAATGAATTACGAGGTAAATGTGTTGTATTATTATTATTACAGTCTTTAGATAATGAAGGAAACAGGAAGTAGGGAGTTACCGGGTGGTTTCACCACAGTCTTTTTTTTTTGGGGGGGGGGGGGTTAAATAATGAACAATTATCACATCAAGCTCTTTGCTATTACATTTTACATTTAAGTCATTTAGCAGACGCTCTTATCCAGAGCGACTTACAAATTGGTGCGTTCACCTTATGACATCCAGTGGAACTGCCACTTTACAATAGTGCATCTAAATCTAGTAAGGGGGGGGGGGGGGTGAGAAGGATTACTTTATCCTATCCTAGGTATTCCTGAAAGAGGTGGGGTTTCAGGTGTCTCCGGAAGGTGGTGATTGACTCCGCTGTCCTGTATTATGGAAGCTATTATTTCAAGAGTCTCTAAAATCAACTGAAACCAGATATAGTTGATATGGGAGGTATAAAGTCACCATTTACTCTAATTACTTAAACATCCCTGAATATATATGATACATGACTGAAGTGCACTACGTTGGGCCCTGTAGTGCCCTACGTTGGTCCCTGTAGTGCCCTACGTTGGGCCCTGTAGTGCACTACGTTGGGCCCTGTAGTGCCCTACGTTGGGCCCTGTAGTGCCCTACGTTGGTCCCTGTAGTGCACTACGTTGGGCCCTGTAGTGCACTACGTTGGGCCCTGTAGTGCACTACGTTGGTCCCTGTAGTGCACTACGTTGGGCCCTGTAGTGCACTACGTTGGTCCCAGTAGTGCACTACGTTGGGCCCTGTAGTGCACTACGTTGGTCCCTGTAGTGCCCTACGTTGGGCCCTGTAGTGCACTTTGGTCCCTGTAGTTGGGGCCCTCCCCCTGTAGTGCACTCTACGTTGGTCCCTGTAGTGCACTGTTGGGCCCTGTAGTGCACTCCGTTGGGCCCTGTAGGGCACTACGTGGGCCCTAGTGTTGGGCCCTGTAGTGCACTACGTTGGGCCCTGTAGTGCACTACGTTGGGCCCTGTAGTGCACTACGTTGGGCCCTGTAGGGCACTACGTTGGGCCCTGTAGGGCACTACGTTGGGCCCTGTAGTGCACTACGTTGGGCCCTGTAGTGCACTACGGGCCCTTGGGCCCCCTGTAGTGCACTATGTTGGTCCCTGTAGTGCACTCGTTGGGCCCTGTAGTCACGTTGGGCCCTGTAGTGCACTACGCTGGGCCCTGTAGTGCACTACGTTGGGCCCTGTAGTGGCACTACGTTGGGCCCTGTAGTGCACTGGGCCCTGTAGTGCCACGTTGGGCCCTGTAGTGCACTACGTTGGGCCCTGTAGTGCACTACGTTGGGCCCTGTAGTGCACTACGTTGGGCCCTGTAGGGCACTACGTTGGGCCCTGTAGTGCACTACGTTGGGCCCTGTAGTGCACTACGTTGGGCCCTGTAGTGCACTACGTTGTGCATAGGGTGCCGTTTAAGATACAAGCTGTGTCATTGAACTCTTTAGCAAATGAAATGTTTGATCCAATTAAACAAGCTTTGATCAGAGCGTTTTAAAAGAAGAACAACAGAAAATATATTTCTGGCATAGCCAGTCAGACAGTCTGCCACTAGAGCACAGGTCAAACAACAGGTGGAAACACAATGTCTGATTCACGTTATTCCACTGAGGAATGATCTGTAAATAATATGTTTTGTGTTTTGTTTATTTCCTGTCTCTATGAGAAATGTTTAAAATTCCTAGTTTGTGTTTTATAAATGAGTTGACACATCAACCAGGTGAATATGTTTTATAAATGAGTTGACACATCAACCAGGTGGATATGTTTTATAAATGAGTTGACACATCAACCAGGTGAATATGTTTTATAAAGGAGTTGACACATCAACCAGGTGGATATGTTTTATAAAGGAGTTGACACATCAACCAGGTGAATATGTTTTATAAAGGAGTTGACACATTATCAACCAGGTAAATAAAAAACAGTTTCCACATTACTGTTTAACCATTGGCACAGATTCAAGTTGGCACAGATTCAAGTTGGCACAGATTCAAGTTGACACAGATTCAAGTTGACACAGATTCAAGTTGACACCGAATCAAGTTGACACAGATTCAAGTTGACACAGATTCAAGTTGACACAGATTCAAGTTGACACAGATTCAAGTTCCTTTTACGATTCAGGAACAACGTTGATGAAGTCCAAGCTGCAGAGCAAGGAAAACATATTTAGACCTTCACCCCTTGATGATTTTCTACATTTTTTGCATATATTTGACAGTGGATATTATCAGATCTTCCTACCAAATACCAAATATTAGACAAAGGGAACCTGAGAGAACAAATAACACAAAAAAATGTGGTACGTGTTTAATATTTTTAAAGAAACAAAAGTTATGCAACATTGTAATGATGTGGATTTACTCGTCTCGAACGCGCACAGTGTATAGTCTGCCCTGTATTGAAAATAACGCGTTTTATTTCCCTTGTGTATTTTGCCATTTATTTCTATAAACATAATACAGAGCACATTCACCTGATGAAGCAAGAAAAAACTCCTAGAACATATTTAATCTTTAAATGTTCCCAGAATGTTTCTTTAGGCTGAATATTGTGGGGGACATCAGCAAAATATATGTTTTCAAAACACTGTTCAGTTGTGTGGATGATTCACTAATGTTTGTTTTAGGGTGCGAAAAAACAACAACATTCACCTGATGAAAAAATAATATTCCTGGCAACATTATGTCTGTTCTTTAAAGGATGTTTCTGTACATACAGAGAGGTTCCCAAAACACAGAAACCGTTAAAGGATGTTTCTGTACATACAGAGGTTCCCAAAACACAGAAACCGTTAAAGGATGTTTCTGTACATACAGAGAGGTTCCCAAAACACAGAAACCGTTAAAGGATGTTTCTGTACATACAGAGAGGTTCCCAAAACACAGAAACCGTTAAAGGATGTTTCTGTACATTCCCAAAACAGAAACCGGGATGTTTCCCAAAAAAACACAGAAACCGTTAAAGGATGTTTCTGTACATACAGAAACCGTTAAAGGATGTTTCTGTACATACAGAGGTTCCCAAAACACAGAAACCGTTAAAGGATGTTTCTGTTCAGAGAGTTCCCAAAACACAGAAACCGTTAAAGGATGTTTCTGTATGTTTCCGTTAAAGGATGTTTCTGTACATACAGAGATTCCCAAAACACAGAAACCGTTAAATGGATGTTTCTTTCTGTACATACAGAGGTTCCCAAAACACAGAAACCGTTAAAGGATGTTTCTGTACATACAGAAACCGATGTTCTGTACATACAGAGGTTCCCAAAACACAGAAACCGTTAAAGGATGTTTCTGTACATACAAAACAAAACACAGAAACCGTTAAAGGATGTTTCTGTACATACAGAGGTTCCCAAAACACAGAAACCATTAAAGATTCCCAAAAAAACACAGAAACCGTTAAAGGATGTTTCTGTACATACAGAGGTTCCCAAAACACAGAAACCATTAAAGGATGTTTCTGTACATACAGAGGTTCCCAAAACACAGAAACCGTTAAAGGATGTTTCTGTACATACAGAGGTTCCCAAAACACAGAAACCGTTAAAGGATATGTCTGTACATACAGAGGTTCCCAAAACACAGAAACCGTTAAAGGATGTTTCTGTACATACAGAGAGGTTCCCAAAACACAGAAACCGTTAAAGGATGTGTCTGTACATACAGAGAGGTTCCCAAAACACAGAAACCGTTAAAGGATGTTTCTGTACATACAGAGGTTCCCAAAACACAGAAACCGTTAAAGGATGTTTCTGTACATACAGAGGTTCCCAAAACACAGAAACCGTCCAGTTGTGTTGACATCCAGATAATGTTTATATCAGGGTCAAAACGAATCATTCATTTGATGCTGCAAGACTGTTGACAGAACTGCCTTTCTGTGTTCTTTAAAAGGTTCCCAGAACATTTAATTAGGCGGAACAGTGTAGGTACATTTACACAATATTCTCAGTTGTGATGACATTAATACAATGTTTAAGTTTAAGTTAGGTTGCACAGGACATTCCTAAAAATGTTGTAAGAACGTTGAAAAAACACCTAGTATAAGTTCTTTAAAGGTTCCCAAAACATTTAAATTAAATTATGGGAGTTGTCAGGGATGTGCCAAGAATAGTCTTGCGATATTCAGATAGGTTGCATAGAACATTCCCTTAATGTTGCACACGATTTCCGTATAAGTCCGTTTTTATGACGTTCATAGCACATTTGTTTTAGGTTTAACATAATAATCAATTGATGTTCACACAATGTACATTTGACCACGTATTTCATTTTTACTTAGGCACTACTACACTAAGATACTATGCACTCCTACACTAAGATACTATGACGCTGGCTTTGTTTGGTGACAATGTTTACTAATGAATTGACTCTTGGGCAATGGAACAGAGTTCTCCCAGGTCTACAAAGCTGGTCTCTGAAGGCTGGTTTCCATTATTTGCACCCTATCCCTTGGTTGAACGAAAATGTAAGAGTAGAGATCAGGAAAAAAAAAAAAACCTGACGGACTTTCAGAAGTCATCCTACTTACTTTCCCGTAAACGTTAGGTTAGAGCAAGGTAAATAGCTAGCTAAAGTTAGCTAGCTAGCTTATTGTGTTGAGAAGGTATTTTTCTTATGCTCTACTAGTTAGCACTTTAGCTAGTTAACACTTTAGCTAGTTAGCACTATAGCTAGTTAGCACTTTAGCTTGTTAGCACTTTAGCTGGTTAGCAATTTAGCTGTTAGCACTTTAGCTAGTTAGCACTTTAGCTGTATAGCACTTTAGCTTGTCAGCACTTTGGCTTGTTAGCACTTTAGCTAGGAGTCTAAATAATCCAATGAGTCCCACCGTAACACAGACGCATTTTGAACTCCGCGTGTTTAAACGTGTTTACAGACTTCTGGGATGTACAATTTGTATTTGATTATTATTATTCTGCAAATATTTGAAGTGTGATTAACGAATACTGAGCTAGAGAGGTTTGTGTTTGTGAGACAAGGACAGATCCCGAAGGTGGCCAGGGGCCGGGTCTTTTTATAGAAAAAAAATGTCTGTAGAGTCTGAGTTTCAAACTACTGAAAGTGAAACAGGCTCCTCCCATTGTCGTCATGACTACAGGCTCTTCCCATTGGCGTTTTTAAAAATTGGCCGATTAATCGGTATTGGCTTATTTGGTCCTCTAATAATCGGTATCGGTGTTCAAAAATCATAATCGGTCGACCTCTAACAGAGACACAGACACAGACACAGACACAGACATAGAGAGACAGACAGAGAGAGACGTAGAGAGACAGACAGAGAGAGACACAGACAGAGACACAGACAGAGAGAGACAGAGACAGAGAGAGACGTAGAGAGACAGACAGAGAGACACAGAGAGAGACAGAGACAGAGAGAGACGTAGAGAGACAGACAGAGAGGCATAGACAGAGAGAGACATAGACAGAGAGAGACACAGAGAGAGACAGAGAGAGACAGAGACAGACGTAGAGAGACAGACAGAGAGACAGACAGAGAGAGACATAGACAGAGAGAGACACAGAGAGAGACATAGACAGAGAGAGACACAGACAGAGCCATAGACAGAGAGAGACACAGAGAGAGACAGAGAGAGACACATAGAGAGACACAGAGAGAGACAGAGTGAGACACAAACAGAGAGAGACACAGACAGAGAGAGACCACTTATCTTGTGGTCACTAGATTCAGAACTCCTGGCTAAAAAGTATACAATACTTCTGAAGGAAAACTTAAATGAGTCAATTTAAAAGCTGTAAACAGCAGCTGTATATGTTGTTATGGACTACTGGACTCACCACTTCAAACCCCAACATGACTTCCCACATCATCCCACATCATCCCACAGTCATCCCACGTCATCCCACATCATCCAGCTGTAAGTCGCTCTGGATAAGAGCGTCTGCTAAATGACTTAAATGTAAATGTAAATGTGGGAGGAAGAAAAGGGAAGGAAGGTGCTTCTTCAGAACTGAGAAACCAAGATTTGAATTATTCAGACATAAACAACCACTAAAGGGAACCAACAACCACTTTGTGAATGAAAAGGTCACATTTCTGCTTCCACCACCATTCACAACAAAGCTGACCTATAGAGAAGAGGTGGAGGGAGTGGGGGAGAAGAGGTGGAGGGAGAAGAGGTGGAGGGAGTGGGGGGAGAAGAGATGGAGGGAGTGGGGGAGAAGAGGTGGAGGGAGTGGGGAGAAGAGATGGAGGGAGTGGGGGAGAAGAGGTGGAGGGAGTGGGGGAGAAGAGGTGGAGGGAGTGGGGGAGAAGAGATGGAGGATTGGGGGAGAAGAGGTGGAGGGAGAAGGGGGGGAGAAGTGGAGGGAGAAGGGTGGAGGGAGTGGAGGGAGAAGGTGGAGAGAAGAGGTGGAGGGAGGTGGGGGAGAAGAGGTGGAGGGAGTGGGGAGAAGAGGTGGAGGGAGAAGAGGTGGAGGGAGGGGGGGAAGAGAGAGGTGGGGGAGAAGAGGTGGAGGGAGTGGGGGGAGAAGAGGTTGAGGGAGTGGGGGGGAGAAGAGGAGGGAGTGGGGGGAGGTGGAGGGAGGGGGAGAGAGGTGGAGGGAGTGGGGGAGAAGAGGTGGAGGGAGTGGGGGAGAAGAGGGGAGGGGAGTGGGGGGGGAGAAGAGGTGGAGGGAGTGGGGGAGAAGAGGTGGGAGGGGCGGAGGGGAAGAGGTGGAGGGAGTGGGGGAGAGGGAGGGAGTGGAGGGATGTGGGGGGGGGAGAAGAGGTGGAGGAGGGGGGAGAAGAGATGGAGGGAGTGGGGAGAGAGGTGGAGGGAGAAGAGGAGGGGGAGAAGAGGTGGAGGGAGTGGGGGAGAAGAGGTGGAGGGAGTGGGGGAGAAGAGGTGGAGGGAGTGGGGGGGAAGAGGTGGAGGGAGTGGGGGAGAGGTGGAGGGAGTGGGGGAGGAGTGGAGGGAGTGGGGAGAAGAGGTGGAGGGAGTGGGGGAAGAAGAGGTGGAGGGAGTGGGGGAGAAGAGGTGGAGGGAGTGGGGGAGAAGAGAAGAGTGGAGGGAGAAGAGGTGGAGGGAGGGGGAGAAGGGATGGAGGGAGTGGGGGAGAAGAGGGAGGGAGGAGAAGAGGTGGAGGGAGTGGGGAGAAGAGGTGGAGGGAGTGGGGGAGAAGAGGTGGAGGGAGTGGGGGGAGAGAGGTGGAGGGAGTGGGGGAGGAGAAGAGGTGGAGGGAGTGGGGGAGGAAGAGGTGGAGGGAGTGGGGGGAGAGGTGGAGGGAGTGGGGGAGAAGAGGAGGGAGTGGGGGAGAAGAGGTGGAGGGAGTGGGGAGAAGAGGTGGAGGGAGTGGGGGGAGAAGAGGTGGAGGGAGTGGGGGAGAAGAGATGGAGGGAGTGGGGAGAAGAGATGGAGGGAGGGAGTGGGGGAGGGAGAAGGTGGAGGGAGTGGGGAGAAGAGGTGGAGGGAGAAGAAGAGGGGAGGGAGTGTGGGAGAAGAGGTGGAGGGGAGTGGGGAGAAGGTGGAGGGAGTGGGGGAGAAGAGGTGGAGGGAGTGGGGAAGAAGAGGTGGAGGGAGGGGGAGAAGAGGGTGGAGAAGAGAGGAGTGGGGGAGAAGAGGTGGAGGGAGTGTGGGAGAAGAGGTGGAGGGTGTGGGAGAAAGAGGTGGAGGGAGTGGGGGGAGAAGAGGTGGAGGGAGTGGGGGAGAAAGAGGTGGAGGGAGAAGAGGTGGAGGGAGTGGGGGAGAAGAGGTGGAGAGAGTGGAGGGAGAAGAGGTGGAGGGAGTGGGGGAGAAGAGGTGGAGGGAGTGGGGAGAAAGAGGTGGAGGGAGAAGAGGTGGAGGGAGTGGGGAGAAGAGGTGGAGGGAGTGGGGGGAGAAGAGGTGGAGGGAGAAGAGGTGGAGGGAGTGGGGGAGAAGAGGTGGAGGGAGTGGGGGAGAAGAGGTGGAGGGAGTGGGGGAGAAGGTGGAGGGAGTGGGGAGAAGAGTGGAGGGAGGGAGAAGAGGTGGAGGAGAAGAGTGGGGAGAAGAGTGGGGGGAAGAGATGGAGGGAGTGGGGGAGAAGAGGTGGAGGGAGAAGAGGTGGAGGAGAAGAGGTGGAGGGAGTGGGAGAAGAGGTGGAGGGAGTGGGGGAAGAGGTGGAGGGAGTGGGGGAGAAGAGGTGGAGGGAGTGGGGAGAAGAGGTGGAGGGAGTGGGGGGAGAAGAGGTGGAGGGAGTGGGGGAGAAGGGTGGAGGGAGTGGGGAGAAGAGGTGGAGGGAGAAGGAGAGTGGGGAGAAGAGGTGGAGGGGAAAGAGGTGGAGGGAGTGGGGAGAGAGAGGTGGAGGAGAGGGGAGAAGAGGTGGAGGGAGTGGGGGAGAAGAGGTGGAGGGAGTGGGGAGAAGAGGTGGAGGGGAGGGGGGAGAAGAGGTGAGGGAGTGGGGAGAGAGGTGGAGGGAGTGGGGAGAAGAGGTGGAGGGAGTGGGGAGAAGAGGTGGAGGGAGGGGGAGAGGGTGGAGGGAGTGGGGGAGAAGAGGTGGAGGGAGGAGAGTGGGGGAGGGGGGGAGAAGAGGTGGAGGGAGTGGGGGAGAAGAGGTGGAGGGAGTGGGGGAGAAGAGGTGGAGGGAGTGGGAGAAGAGGTGGAGAGGAGTGGGGGAGAAGAGGTGGAGGGAGTGGGGGAGAAGAGGATGGAGGGAGTGGGGGAGAAGAGGTGGAGGGAGTGGGGGAGAGAGAGGAGGTGGAGGGAGTGGGGTGAGAGGAGGTGGGGGGAAGAGGGGGGGAGAGAGGTGGAGGGAGTGGGGGAGAAGAGGTGGAGGGAGTGGGGGAGAAGAGGTGGAGGGAGTGGGGGAGAAGAGGTGGAGGGAGTGGGGGAGAAGAGGTGGAGGGAGTGGGGGAGAAGAGGTGGAGGGAAGAGGTGGAGGGAGTGAGAAGAGGTGGAGGGAGTGGGGAGAAGAGTGGGGAGAGGTGGAGGGAGAAGAAGGTGGAGGGAGTGGGGAGAAGAGGTGGAGGGAGTGGGGGGGGAGAGAGGTGGAGGGAGTGGGGAGAAGAGGTGGAGGAGTGGGGGGGAGAAGAGGTGGAGGGAGTGGGGAGAAGAGGTGGAGGGGAGTGGGGGGAGAAGAGGTGGAGGGAGTGGGGGGGGAGAGAGGGAGGGAGTGGGGGGAAGAGGTGGAGGGAGAAGAAGAGTGGAGGGAGTGGGGAGAAGAGGTGGAGGGAGGGGGGGAGAAGAGGTGGAGGGAGTGGGGAGAAGAGGTGGAGGGAGTGAGGGGAGGAGAGAGTGGGGAGAAGAGGTGGGGGAGAAGAGATGGAGGAGTGGGGGAGAAAGAGGTGGAGGGAGTGGGGGAGAGAGGTGGAGGGAGAAGAGGGGAGGAGAAGAGGTGGAGGGAGTGGGGGAGTGGGGGAGGAGAGAGGGTGGAGGGAGTGGGGAGAAGAGGTGGAGGGAGTGGGGGAGAAGAGGTGGAGGGAGTGGGGGAGAAGAGGTGGAGGGAGAAGAGGTGGAGGGAGTGGGGAGAAGAGGTGGAGGGAGGGGGAGAAGAGGTGGAGGGAGTGGGGAGAAGAGGTGGAGGGAGAAGAGGTGGAGGGAGGGGGGGGGGAGAAGAGGTGGAAGGGGGGAGAGGTGGAGGGGAGTGGGGAGAGGTGGAGGGAGTGGGGGGAGAAGAGGTGGAGGGAGTGGGGGAGAAGAGGTGGAGGGAGTGGGGGGGAGTGGGGGAGTGAGAGGTGGAGGGAGTGGGGGAGAAGAGGTGGAGGAGTGGGGGAGTGGGGGAAGAGGTGGAGGGAGTGGGGGAAAGGGGAGTGGGGGAGAGGGAGAGGTGGAGGGAGTGGGGGGGGAGAATGAGGGATTAGAAGAAGTGGGGGAGAAGAGGTGGAGGGAGTGGGGGGAGAAGTGGGGTGGAGGGGGGAGTGGGGAGGTGGAGGGAGAAGAGGTGGAGGGAAAAGAGGTGGAGGGAGTGGGGGGAGAAGAAGAGGAGGGAGTGGGGGGAAGAGATGGAGGAGAAAGAGGGGGGGGTGGGGGGAGGAGGTGTGGGGGAAGGTGGGGGGAGAAGAGGTGGAGGGAGTGGGGGGAGAAGTGGAGGTGGGAGGGAGTGGGGGGAGGTGGAGAGGTGGGGAGAATGGAGTGGGGGAGAAGAGGTGGAGGGGGAGTGGGGGAGGGGGAGAGAGGTGGAGGAGTGGGAGAAGAGGTGGAAGAGGGGAGAAGGGTGGAAGGGAGTGGGGGAGAAGAGGTGGAGGAGTGGGGAGAAGAGGGGAGGGAGAAGAGTGGGGGGGAGAGGTGGAGGGAGTGGGGAGAAGAGGTGGAGGGAGGTGGGGGGAGTAAGGTGGAAGGAGTGGGAGAAAGGGTGGAGGGAGTGGGGGAGAAGAGGTGGAGGGAGAAGAGGTGGAGGGGGGAGAGAGGTGGAGGGAGTGGGGAGAAGAGATGGAGGGAGTGGGGGGAGGTGGGAGGGAGAAGGTGGAGGGAGTGGGGGAGAAGAGGTGGAGAGGGAGTGGGAGGAGAAGAGGTGGGGAGTGGGGGGAGGTGGAAGAGTGGAGGGAAGAGGTGGGGGAGAGAGGAGGGGAGGGTGTGGGAGAAGAGGTGGAGGGAGTGTGGGAGGGAGAGGGAGGAGGTGGAGGGAGTGGGGGAGAAGAGGTGGAGGGAGGGAGAAGAGGTGGAGGGAGTGGGGAGAAGAGGTGGAGGGAGTGGAGAAGAGGTGGAGGTGGGAGTGGAGGGAGAAGGGTGGAGGGAGTGGGGGAGAAGAGGTGGAGGGAGTGGAGGGAGGAGAGTGAGAGGGAGGGAGGGGGAGAAGAGGTGGAGGGAGTGGGGGGAGAAGAGGTGGGAGGAGAAGAGGTGGAGGGTGGGGGGAGAAGAGGTGGAGGGAGGTGAGAGAGGTGGAGGGAAGAGGTGGAGGGAGAAGAGGGAGTGAGGAGAAGAGGTGGAGGAGAGTGGGGGAGGAGAAGAGGGGAGTGGGGAGAGAGTGGAGGGAGAAGGAGGTGGAGGGAGGGGGAGAAGAGGTGGAGGGAGTGGGGGAGGAGAGGTGGAGGGAGAGGGGGAGAAGAGGTGGAGAGGGAGAAGAGGTGGAGAGGGTGTGGGAGAAGAGGTGGAGGGAGAAGGAGTGGAGGGAGTGGGGGAGAGAAGAGGTGGGGAGGGAGAAGAGGTGGAGGGGAGAAGAGGTGGAGGGGAGAAGAGGTGAAGGGAGTGGGTGAAGGAAGAGGTGGAGGGAGTGGGGAGAAGAGGTGGAGGGAGGTGGGGGAGAGAGATGGAGGGAGTGGGGGAGGAGGTGGAGGGGAGTGGGGGGAGGTGGAAGGAGGGGGAGGAGGTGGAGGGAAGGGAGGTGGGGAGAAGAGGTGGAGGAGAAGAGATGGAGGGAGTGGAGGGGAGAAGAGGTGGAGGGAGTGGGAGAAGAGGTGGAGGGAGAGGGGGAGAAGAGGTGGAGGGGGGGAAGAGGTGGAAAGTGGAGAGGGGAAAGGAGAAGAGGTGGAGGGAGGAGGTGGGGGAGGAGTGGGGAGAAGAGGTGGAGGGAGAGGGGGAGAAGAGGTGGAGGGAGAAGGGGGAGAGGAGGTGGGGAGAAGAGGTGGAGGGGAGAGAGGTGGAGGGGAGTGGGGGAGAGAGAGGTGGAGGGTGGAGTGGGGGTGGAGAGTGGGGAGAAGAGGTGGAGGGGAGTGGAGGGAGTGGGGGGGGAGGTGGAGGTGGAGGGTGGAGGAGTGGAGGAGAAGAGGTGGAGGGGGAGAAGAGGTGGAGGGAGAGGGGAGAAGAGGTGGAGGGAGAAGAGGTGGAGGGAGTGGGGGAGAGAAGATGGAGGGAGTGGGGAGAAGAGGTGGAGGGAGAAGAGGTGGAGGGAGTGGGGGAAGAGGTGGAGGGAGTGGGGAGAAGAGGTGGAGGGAGTGGGGGAGAAGAGGTGGAGGAGTGGGAGAAGAGGTGGAGGGGGAGAAGAGGTGGAGGGAGTGGGGGAGGAGGGAGAGGGGAGAGAAGGGTGGAGGGAGAAGAGGGAGTGGAGGGGAGTGGGGGAGAAGAGGTGGAGAGGTGGAGAAGTGGTGGAGAGAGGTGGAGGAGAAGAGGTGGAGGGAGAAGAGGTGGAGGGGGGGGAGAAGAAGAGGTGGAGGGAGTGGGGGAGAAGAGGTGGAGGGAGTGGGGGGGAGAGGTGGAGGGAGGGGGGGAGGAAGAGGTGGAGGGAGTGGGGGAGAAGAGGTGGAGGGGGAGAAGAGGTGGAGGGAGAAGAGGTGGAGGGAGGGGGAGAAGAGGTGGAGGGTGAAGTGGGAGAGAGGTGGAGGGGAGGGAGAGAGGTGGAGGTGGAGAGAAGAGGTGGAGAAGGGAGGTGGGGAGTGGGGGAGAGAGGTGGAGGGAGAAGAGGTGGAGGGAGTGGGAGAAAGAGGTGGAGGGAGAAGAGGTGGAGGTGGGGGGAGGAGGTGGAGGGAGTGGGGGAGAGAGAGTGGGGTGGAGGGAGTGGAGGAGAAGAGGTGGAGGGAGAGGGGAGAGGTGGAGAGGTGGAGGAGGAGAAGAGGTGGAGGGAGGTGGAGGGAGTGGGGGAGAAGAGGGAGGAGTGGGGAGAAGAGGTGGGGAGTGGGGGAGAGAAGATGGAGGAGTGGGGGAGGAGAGGTGGAGAAGGAGGGGAGGGGAGAAGAGGTGGAGGGGGGGAGGAGAGAAGAGGTGGAGGAGGTGGGGAGGGGGAGAGAGTGGAGGAAGAGAGAGGAGGGGAGAAGATGGAGGTTGAGGAGGTGGGGAGTGGGGGAGAGGTGGAGGGAGGAGGTTGAGGGAGAAGAGGTGGAGTGGGGAGAAGGGGGAGGAGTGGGGGGAGAGGTGGAGGGAGAAGAGGGGTGGAGGGAGTGGGGGAGAAGAGGTGGAGGAGAAGAGGTGGAGGGAGTGGGGGAGGTGGAGGGAGGTGAGAGGGGGGAAGAGGTGGAGGGGAGAAGAGGTGGAGGGAGTGGGGGGAGAAGAGAGGTGGAGGGTGGAGAGAAGAAAAGAGGTGAGTGGGGGGAGAGAGGTGGAGAGTGGGAGTGGAGGTGGGGAGAAGAGGTGGGAGGGGGAGAGGAGAAGAGGAGGAGGGAGAAGAGGTGGAGGGAGAAGAAGGTGGAGGGAAGAGGTGGAGGAGTGGGGAGAGGTGGGTGGAGAAGGAGGGGGAGAGGTGGAGGGAGAAGAGGTGGAGGGAGGGGGGAGAAGAGGTGGAGGAGTGGAGGTGGAGGGAGAAGAAGGTGGAGGGAGGAGGTGGAGGGAGTGTGGAGGGGGTGGAGGGAGAAGAGGTGGAGGGAGAAGAGGTGGAGGGAGGTGGGAGAAGAGGTGGAGGGAGAGAAGAGGTGGAGGAGGAGTGTACAGAGAAGAGTGGAGGGAGAAGAGGTGGAGGGAGTGGGGGAGAAGAGGTGGAGGGAGTGGAGGAGTGGGGGGAGAAGAAGGGAGTGGGGGAGGGAGTTGTGGGGGGAGAAGAGGGGAGAGGGTGGAAAGTGGGGGGGAGAGGGAGTGGGGGAGTGGGGAGAAGAGGTGGAGGGAGTGTGGGGAGAAGAGGTGGAGGGAGAAGAGATGGAGGGTGGGGGAGAAGAGGTGGAGGGAGAAGAGGTGGAGAGGGAGTGGGGGGGGGAGAGGTGGAGGGGAGTGGGGGAGAAGAGGTGGAGGAGGGAGTGGGGGGAGAAGAGGTGGAGGGAGAAGAGGGGAGGAGAAGAGGTGAGGTGGAGGGAGTGGGGAGAAGAGGTGGAGGGAGAAGAGGTGGAGGGAGAAGAGGTGAAGGGAGTGGGGGAGAAGAGGTGGAGGGAGTGGGGGAGAAGAGGTGGAGTGGAGAAGAGGTGGAGGGAGGAGGTGGGGGGAGTGAGAGGGTGGAGGGATGGAGGGGGGAGAAGAGGTGGAGGAGAAGAGGTGGGGAGGAGAGTGGGGGAGGGAGAGGTGGAGGGAGTGGGGGAGAAGAGGTGGAGGGAGTGGGGGAGAAGAGGTGGGGAGAAGGGTGGAGGAGAGAGGTGGAGGGAGAGGTGAGAGGTGGAGGGAGAAGAGAGGTGGAGGGAGTGGGGAGAGAGGTGGAGGGAGTGGGGGGGGGAAGAGGTGGAGGGAGTGGGGGAGAAGAAGAGGAGGGAGTGGAGGGAGGTGGAGGGAGTGGGGAGGTGGGTGGGGAGGAGAAGAGGTGGAGGGAGAAGAGGTGGAGGGAAGTGCAATTCAAATTAAAAACATGTTTTTTCCTTTTCCATATGTGGTGTTCTCTGTAGGTGGGTCTAACTGAAGGTGGTGTGTACGGGCAAATCAAATCAAACTGTTTACGGTTCAAATCAAGGTAACAGCATTCCAGAGTCCAAACCACCTGCAATAAAATGCCATGATACCCCCGACATGAACGTAAGGTACTTGATGAAAGGATACAGTATAGAATATAGAAAGGTACTTAATGAAAGGACACAGTACACAATATAGAAAGGTACATATATTAAAGGATACAGTACACAACTTGGAAAGGTACTTCATGGAAGGATACAGTACACAATATGGAAAGGTACTTACAGTCAATGTGAATGTGTTGTAATACTTTGAGTTTCCTTTGACTGGGTTTCTCTAAAGGATCCTTTTGTAATTCATAGTGACAATTTGAGCTGAAAGTGTGGACTTCATCTGAAAACCAGCCACGCACGCACAAACACCCCCCCCTATATTTTTACCTGATTACCCTATTGTACTGCCTGGTTGGCTGCGATGCTGCATGGAGGACCTGTGAACAGGAAGATGAGGTGAGCCCCGCAAAGCACTTTGTTTCCCCGACACAGTCCTCTTTTTCTGCCTGATTGGCCCCTTCATCACCCAGCAAGGGGCACAGGATGGAGAGGAGGAGAGGGAGAGAGACAGGAGGGGGGGAGACAGGAGAGGGGAGAAAGGAGAGGAGAGGGTGAACGAGAAGGTAAAGGAACTTAAGAATAGAGAGGAGGAGAGATAGGAGAAGAGGGAAGGAGAGGAGAAGAGGGAGAGGAGGAGAGCTTGAGATAAGAGAAGACGGAAGTGAGAGAATAGGATAGAGGAGAGGAGAAGAGGGTGAAGGAGAAGATCAAGTAAAATAAGAATAGAGAGGAGGAGAGATGGGAGAGGAAATGTGGGGAGAGGAGAGGAGAAGATGGGAGAAGAGGAGAGGAGAAGAGAGGGGAGGGGAGGGGAGGGGAGGGGTAGTCAAAGGAAGTGTTGGATCATGGGATGTAAGAGAGGTTGTGATGGGTTAAAAAATAACAGATAAAATGGAGACGTGAAAAAAACTGAGTAAATCATGAAGGAGGGGATGATGGGAAGGAGTGGATGATGGGAAGGAGTGGATGATGGGAAGGAGTGGATGATGGGAAGGAGTGGATGATGGGAAGGAGTGGATGATGGGAAGGAGTGGATGATGGGAAGGAGGGGATGATGGGAAGGAGTGGATGATGGGAAGGAGGGGATGATGGGAAGGAGTGGATGATGGGAAGGAGTGGATGATGGGAAGATGGGAAGGAGTGGATGATGGGAAGGAGTGGATGATGGGGTGAAAGAGAGAAAAGAGGAGAGGACATTATCGTTTGTATTTCATCTTTTATCCCCAGGATGAACGTTCTCTCTCTCTTTCTCTCTCTCTCTCTCTCTGTCTCTCTCTCTGTCTCTCACTCTCTCTCTCTCTCTCTCTCTGTCTCTCTCTCTGTCTCTCTCTCTCTCTGTCTCTCACTCTCTCTGTCTCTGTCTCTCTCTCTCTCTCTCTCTGTCTCTCTCTCTCTCTGTCTCTCACTCTCTCTCTCTCTCTCTCTCTCTGTCTCTCTCTCTGTCTCTCTCTCTCTCTGTCTCTGTCTCTCTCTCTCTCTCTGTCTCTCTCTCTCTGTCTCTCTGTCTCTCTCTGTCTCTCTCTCTCTCTCTCTGTCTCTCTCTCTCACTCTCTCTCTCTCTCTCTCTCTCTCTCTACCTCTCCCTGTGAGCGTGTGAATACAGTGTACAAACTGCCTGTGTTGAAGATAAATGGAGTGTAAACCACACAGATATATTTATCAAAGGAAGTTGTTCAAATGCAAGAGTCCCAAATGGTTAAAAGTAGATCACTATGTAGAGAATAGGGTGCCTCCTCCCCAACATAATCCTCATAATCATCTTCCTCTTCTCCTCCTCCTCCTCCTCCCCCTCCCCCTCCTCCTCATCTTCCTCTTCTCCTCCTCCTCCCCAGCATAATCCTCATAATCATCATCCTCTTCTCCTCCTCCTCTTCCTCCCCCTCCTCGTCCTCCTCCTCATCTTCCTCTTCTCCTCCTCCTCTTCCTCCCCCTCCTCGTCCTCCTCCTCATCTTCCTCTTCTCCTCCTCCTCTTCTAACGTTAGCTAAAGCTGTTAACAAAATGAGTCTCAGATGAGTTTCCAGTGGAGCCCTTTTTGTCTAGGGAGGTAAATGGACGGTTCCAGCGCACTTTATTTCGTGATAAACTGGATCACTCAAAGTTTCGAATGCTGCAATTGTTTTCTTTCGGAGGATTATAGGCTTGGGGTGGCTTCCTCGATCACGCAGGTATCCAGCCTACGTAAGAAAATTGTGTAAAACGCAGAGTGGAATGTTAACCTTTTCCACGCCAGTGGCTGGATGGCGTTCGCGTTGGATGCATTTCCGTCTTGTCTTTTGTCGTTATCCAATCGGTGTTGTCCGGAGTTTGTTCGCCATGGGAGACTCCTCCCCTCTGGATCGAGAGGGGCTCTTCCCCCATCTGATAGTGGAAGGAGCAAGAGGAGCCAATCAACGATGGTCGTGTGTAAAAAGCCGTGGAAGCCCGAAGACGGTGGCCTGCGTGCATAGCTGCCTACCCTCCCAACGAGAGGCCCGGAGCGGATACAAACCTCGAATGGTTTAGCCGTTCTGGAGCTTCCTGCACCTTCAGCGATGGGGGTACCTGTCTCTGTGGCCACAGGCCTACAACTCCTACGATTTAGAAGTCGACGTCAGGAACCTTCCGTCTCCTGGAGCTCCT
This sequence comes from Oncorhynchus nerka, assembly GCF_034236695.1. Classification (NCBI taxonomy): domain Eukaryota; kingdom Metazoa; phylum Chordata; class Actinopteri; order Salmoniformes; family Salmonidae; genus Oncorhynchus; species Oncorhynchus nerka. The sequence continues at coordinate 98,958,325 of NC_088399.1, read as the reverse complement.
GGATCGAGCTTCTCCATCTGTTTGGTGGCACCAGGCGTCGGGACCAACGGGCTCAAGTTATCCTGCCTCACGTCCATCCAGAAAGTGTTCTCTGAATCCTGTGAATCGTGGGAGTGGGAGGATTTCCTCGTCCTTCTCGCCAGTAGTGGTTTTGGCTCCATGGTAAGAAATGGGACCTGGTGTAAAAACAATGTCTTATCCAGGAGCCTGAGTAAATGACATCACTAAGCTGCTCCCGACATCGGGACACGGAAATCGATTCTAACGTAGTCCATGTGGGTTTCAATGACATTATGAAGGGCAGCTCTGAACAGTTGAAACTAGATTTTAAAGAGCTGAATGACTCTCTGCTAAACACTAATAAACGACCCATCATATCTGGCCCTGTGAGCCGGGTTTGATCAAGGGTTTGTGGGTCATGTTTCGAAGGACTCCTTTGGGGATTTTCACCGATGAGACAAGATCGAAATTGGGGAGAAAAACAAAGTGTCTGGGAGATTTAAATATTTCATCAAGCTGCCCACTCAATAAAAAAGCGTGTAACTAGGTTATCAGTCAACCTACCAGGGTATTTACAAACAACACAGGAATGAAGTCATCTTTACTAATGCCGCAGAAATGTTTTTGAAAACAGTATCCAGATCAATAGGATGTAGTGATCACAATATAGTAGCCATATCTAGGAAAACCAAAGTTCCAAAGTCTGGGCCTAATATAGTGTATAAGAGGTTAAGCAATACGATTTGAAGTGATTCATATGTTGATGTAAAGAATATTTGCTGGTCTGTGGTGTGTAATGAGGAACAACCAGACGCTGCTGGTCTGTGGTGTGTAATGAGGAGCAACCAGATGCTGCACTTGACACATTTATGAAATTGCTTATTCCCAGTTACTAATAAGCAATGCACCCATTAAGAAAATGTTGAATCCCCTTGGATTGATGATGATTTAAAAAAATGGTTGAGAGGGATGAGACAACAGGCAAAATGAGTAAGTAAATAAATAAATAAGTCTGAATAAGAGGTCATGCAAGAGGATCTGTAGTGATTCCTATGTTGTTGATGTAAATATTGTGTGGTCTGTGGTGTGTAATCAGGAGCAACCAGACGCTTCTGGTCTGTGGTGTGTAATGAGGAACAACCAGACGCTGCTGGTCTGTGGTGTGTAATGAGGTGTGTAATGAGGAGCAACCAGAGAGAGAGAGAGAGAGAGAGATAGAGAGAGAGTGAGACAGACAGAGATATAGAGGGAGAGAGAGAGAGAAAGAGAGAAAGAGAGAGAGAGAGAGAGAAAGCGAGAGAAAGAGACAGAGAGAGACAACGAGAGAGGGAGAGAGAGAGAGATAGAGAGAGAGAGAGAAAAGGCAATAGAAATAAAGAGAAGCGTTGAGATAGAGATAACAGACAGATATAGTTCCATACATTTTCTCACATTGTCAGACGTCTTTTCCTACTCTTTCTTTATTTCACAACAAATAGATTTAGAAATAGGACCAAACAAGTTCAATCAGGGTTTTCTTTTGAAGAAATACTAATAATATATAGTCTCATGTCTTGCGTACCCCCTTGAGTCTGCGCCCCCAAGGAAATGTCATTTACATAATTCTCTCAAAATACACACACACAACCGTTAAAAACTTTGGGGTCAATTAGAAATGTCCTTGTTTTTGAAAGAAAAGCTTTTTTTTTTTTTGGTCCATTAAAATAACATGAAATTGATCAGAAATACAGTGTAGACATTATTAATGTTGTAAATGACTTTTGTAGCTGGAAATAGGCTCATTATCAGCAACCATCACTCCTGTGTTCCAATGGCACGTTTCTTCTGAAACTCGTCAGTCTCTTCTTGTTCTGACAAATGAAGGCTGTTCCATGTGAGAAATTGCCAAGAAACTGAAGATCTCGTACAACGCTGTATACTACTCCCTTCACAGAACAGCACAAACTGGCTCTAACCAGAATAGAAAGAGGAGTGGGAGGCCCCGGTGCACAACTGAGCAAGAGGACGTGTACATTAGAGTGTCTAGTTTGAGAAACAGACGCCTCACAAATCCTCAGCTGGTAGTGTTACGTTCTCCAGTTTGTGTGTTGTTGTGGGTTTGTATTTGTATTTATTTCAGGAAATGGCTTCCTGGATTCCCCCAAGCAGCTGATTGGTCCCCCATTGCAGATTGGAGGTCTGATCACGCCCTCTCGTTAAGGGATACAGCTGTCTTCAATTGCAGACTCCTTCTCTTCTAAAAGCCAGTGTTCCTTTGCTCAGAAAGAGATCTGATTGGTGTGTCCTGTGTTGGTTGTTGCTCAGAGAGAGATCTGATTGGTGTGTCCTGTGTTGGTTGTTGCTCAGAGAGAGATATGATTGGTGTGTCCTGTGTTGGTTGTTGCTCAGAGAGAGATCTGATTGGTGTGTCCTGTGTTGGTTGTTGCTCAGAGAGAGATCTGATTGGTGTGTCTTGGGGTCATTGTCCATTTGGAAGACCAATTTGTGACCAAACATTAACTTCCTGACTGATGTCTTGAGATGTTTCTTCAATATATCCACACAGTTTTCCTCATGAAGCCATTTTTTTTTTTTTTTTTTTTTTTTTTTTTTTTCACCTTTATTTAACCAGGTAGGCTAGTTGAGAACACCTTTATTGAACCAGGTAGGCTAGTTGAGAACACCTTTATTTAACCAGGTAGGCCAGTTGAGAACACCTTTATTTAACCAGGTAGGCCAGTTGAGAACACCTTTATTTAACCAGGTAGGCTAGTTGAGAACACCTTTATTTAACCAGGTAGGCTAGTTGAGAACACCTTTATTTAACCAGGTAGGCTAGTTGAGAACACCTTTATTTAACCAGGTAGGCTAGTTGAGAACACCTTTATTTAACCAGGTAGGCCAGTTGAGAACACCTTTATTTAACCAGGTAGGCCAGTTGAGAACACCTTTATTTAACCAGGTAGGCCAGTTGAGAACACCTTTATTTAACCAGGTAGGCCAGTTGAGAACACCTTTATTTAACCAGGTAGGCCAGTTGAGAACACCTTTATTTAACCAGGTAGGCTAGTTGAGAACACCTTTATTTAACCAGGTAGGCCAGTTGAGAACACCTTTATTTAACCAGGTAGGCTAGTTGAGAACACCTTTATTTAACCAGGTAGGCTAGTCGAGAACACCTTTATTTAACCAGGTAGGCCAGTTGAGAACACCTTTATTTAACCAGGTAGGCTAGTTGAGAACACCTTTATTTAACCAGGTAGGCTAGTTGAGAACACCTTTATTTAACCAGGTAGGCCAGTTGAGAACACCTTTATTGAACCAGGTAGGCTAGTTGAGAACACCTTTATTGAACCAGGTAGGCCAGTTGAGAACACCTTTATTGAACCAGGTAGGCTAGTTGAGAACACCTTTATTTAACCAGGTAGGCTAGTTGAGAACACCTTTATTTAACCAGGTAGGCCAGTTGAGAACACCTTTATTGAACCAGGTAGGCTAGTTGAGAACACCTTTATTTAACCAGGTAGGCTAGTTGAGAACACCTTTATTTAACCAGGTAGGCCAGTTGAGAACACCTTTATTTATCCAGGTAGGCCAGTTGAGAACACCTTTATTTAACCAGGTAGGCCAGTTGAGAACACCTTTATTTAACCAGGTAGGCTAGTTGAGAACACCTTTATTTAACCAGGTAGGCTAGTTGAGAACACCTTTATTTAACCAGGTAGGCTAGTTGAGAACACCTTTATTTAACCAGGTAGGCTAGTTGAGAACACCTTTATTTAACCAGGTAGGCCAGTTGAGAACACCTTTATTTAACCAGGTAGGCCAGTTGAGAACACCTTTATTTAACCAGGTAGGCCAGTTGAGAACACCTTTATTTAACCAGGTAGGCCAGTTGAGAACACCTTTATTTAACCAGGTAGGCCAGTTGAGAACACCTTTATTTAACCAGGTAGGCTAGTTGAGAACACCTTTATTTAACCAGGTAGGCCAGTTGAGAACACCTTTATTTAACCAGGTAGGCTAGTTGAGAACACCTTTATTTAACCAGGTAGGCTAGTTGAGAACACCTTTATTTAACCAGGTAGGCCAGTTGAGAACACCTTTATTTAACCAGGTAGGCTAGTTGAGAACACCTTTATTTAACCAGGTAGGCTAGTTGAGAACACCTTTATTTAACCAGGTAGGCCAGTTGAGAACACCTTTATTGAACCAGGTAGGCTAGTTGAGAACACCTTTATTGAACCAGGTAGGCCAGTTGAGAACACCTTTATTGAACCAGGTAGGCTAGTTGAGAACACCTTTATTTAACCAGGTAGGCTAGTTGAGAACACCTTTATTTAACCAGGTAGGCTAGTTGAGAACACCTTTATTTAACCAGGTAGGCTAGTTGAGAACAAGTTCTCATTTGCAACTGCGACCTGGCCAAGATAAAGCATAGCAGTGTGAACAGACAACACAGAGTTACACATGGAGTAAACAATTAACAAGTCAATAACACAGTAGAAAAAAGGGGGAGTCTATATACAATGTGTGCAAAAGGCATGAGGTAGGCGAATAATTACAATTTTGCAGATTAACACTGGAGTGATAAATGATCAGATGGTCATGTACAGGTAGAGATATTGGTGTGCAAAAGATCAGAAAAGTAAATAAATAAAAACAGTATGGGGATGAGGTAGGTGAAAATGGGTGGGCTATTTACCAATAGACTATGTACAGCTGCAGCGATCGGTTAGCTGCTCAGATAGCTGATGTTTGAAGTTGGTGAGGGAGATAAAAGTCTCCAACTTCAGTGATTTTTGCAATTCGTTCCAGTCACAGGCAGCAGAGTACTGGAACGAAAGGCGGCCAAATGAGGTGTTGGCTTTAGGGATGATCAATGAGATACACCTGCTGGAGCGCGTGCTACGGATGGGTGTTGCCATCGTGACCAGTGAACTGAGATAAGGCAGAGCTTTACCTAGCATGGACTTGTAGATGACCTGGAGCCAGTGGGTCTGGCGACGAATATGTAGCGAGGGCCAGCCGACTAGAGCATACAAGTCGCAGTGGTGGGTGGTATAAGGTGCTTTAGTGACAAGACGGATGGCACTGTGATAGACTGCATCCAGTTTGCTGAGTAGAGTGTTGGAAGCCATTTTGTAGATGACATCGCCGAAGTCGAGGATCGGTAGGATAGTCAGTTTTACTAGGGTAAGCTTGGCGGCGTGAGTGAAGGAGGCTTTGTTGCGGAATAGAAAGCCGACTCTTGATTTGATTTTCGATTGGAGATGTTTGATATGAGTCTGGAAGGAGAGTTTACAGTCTAGCCAGACACCTAGGTACTTATAGATGTCCACATATTCAAGGTCGGAACCATCCAGGGTGTTGATGCTAGTCGGGCATGCGGGTGCAGGCAGCGATCGGTTGAAAAGCATGCATTTGGTTTTACTAGCGTTTAAGAGCAGTTGGAGGCCACGGAAGGAGTGTTGTATGGCATTGAAGCTCGTTTGGAAGTTAGATAGCACAGTGTCCAATGACGGGCCGAAAGTATATAGAATGGTGTCGTCTGCGTAGAGGTGGATCAGGGAATCGCCCGCAGCAAGAGAAACATCATTGATATATACAGAGAAAAGAGTCGACCCGAGAATTGAACCCTGTGGCACCCCCATAGAGACTGCCAGAGGACCGGACAGCATGCCCTCCGATTTGACACACTGAACTCTGTCTGCAAAGTAATTGGTGAACCAGGCAAGGCAGTCATCCGAAAAACCGAGGCTACTGAGTCTGCCGATAAGAATATGGTGATTGACAGAGTCGAAGGCCTTGGCAAGGTCGATGAAGACGGCTGCACAGTACTGTCTTTTATCGATGGCGGTTATGATATCGTTTAGTACCTTGAGTGTGGCTGAGGTGCACCCGTGACCGGCTCGGAAACCAGATTGCACAGCGGAGAAGGTACGGTGGGATTCAAGATGGTCAGTGACCTGTTTGTTGACTTGGCTTTCGAAGACCTTAGATAGGCAGGGCAGGATGGATATAGGTCTGTAACAGTTTGGGTCCAGGGTGTCTCCCCCTTTGAGGAGGGGGATGACTGCGGCAGCTTTCCAATCCTTGGGGATCTCGGACGATATGAAAGAGAGGTTGAACAGGCTGGTAATAGGGGTTGCGACAATGGCGGCGGATAGTTTCAGAAATAGAGGGTCCAGATTGTCAAGCCCAGCTGATTTGTACGGGACCAGGTTTTGGAGCTCTTTCAGAACATCTGCTATCTTGATTTGGTTAAGGAGAACCTGGAGAGGCTTGGGCGAAGAGCTGCGGGGGGGGCGGAGCTGTTGGCCGAGGTTGGAGTAGCCAGGCGGAAGGCATGGCCAGCCAGCCGTTGAGAAGTGCTTATTGAAGCTTTCGATAATCGTGGATTTATCGGTGGAGACCGTGTTACCTAGCCTCAGTGCAGTGGGCAGCTGGGAGGAGGTGCTCTTGTTCTCCATGGACTTCACAGTGTCCCAGAACTTTTTGGAGTTGGAGCTACAGGATGCAAACTTCTGCCTGAAGAAGCTGGCCTTAGCTTTCCTGACTGACTGCGTGTATTGGTTCCTGACTTCCCTTGTGAAGTGCAAGAGACCCTCCTGCAGCAAAGCACCCCCACAACATGATGCTGCCACCCCCGTGCTTCACGGTTGGGATGGTGTTCTTTGGCTTGCAAGCGTTCCCCTTTTTCCTCCAAACATAACAATGGTCATTATATCAGGTGTTTGGAAATTACTCCAAAGGGTGAACCAGACTTGTGGAGGTCTACAATTATTTTCTAAAGTCTTGGCTGAATTATAAGTGAAATACTCTCTGTAAACAATTGTTGGAAAAATGACTTGTGTCATGCACCAATCAGATGTCCTTGCCAAAACGAACTTGCCAAAACTATAGTTTGTTCACAAGAAATTTGTGGAGTGGTTGAAAAAAATGAGTTTTAATGACTCCAACTTGAGTGTATTTAAACTTCCGACGTCAACTGTATTTCCTGTTACTAAGTTATTTACAGTTTCCTTTAGTTTTCCATGTGGACCAATTTATCGTTGAATTCATTTTCCAACAATGAAAGTTAGATATGGCAAATATGAAATAGGAGAAAATCTTACTATGATACTACTGTAGTAAATACTACTATAATACTATAATACTACTGTAGTAAATACTACTATAATACTATAATACTACTGTAGTAAATACTACTATAATCCTATAATACTACTGTAGTAAATACTACTATAATACTACCGTAGTAAATACTACTATAATACTACTGTAGTAAATATTACTATAATACTACTGTAGTAAATACTACTATAATATTACTGTAGTAAATACTACTATAATACTATAATACTACTGTAGTAAATACTACTATAATACTATAATACTACTGTAGTAAATACTACTATAATACTATAATACTACTGTAGTAAATACTACTATAATCCTATAATACTACTGTAGTAAATACTACTATAATACTATAATACTACTGTAGTAAATACTACTATAATCCTATAATACTACTGTAGTAAATACTACTATAATACTACCGTAGTAAATACTACTATAATACTACTGTAGTAAATATTACTATAATACTACTGTAGTAAATACTACTATAATATTACTGTAGTAAATACTACTATAATACTAATACTACTGTAGTAAATAATATTATAATACTACTGTAGTAAATACTACTATAATACTACTGTAGTAATTACTACTATAATACTACTGTAGTAAATACTACTATAATAATACTGTAGTAAATACTACTATAATACTAATACTACTGTAGTAAATACTACTATAATACTAATACTAATATAGTAAATACTACTATAATACTAATGTAGTAAATACTACTATAATACTATTGCAGTAAATACTACCATAATAATCCTGTAGTAAATACTGCTATGATACTAATACTACTGTAGGAAATACTACTATAATACTAATACTACTGCAGTAAATACTACTATAGTAATAATACTACTGTTGTAAATACTACTCTAATACTACTGTGGTAAATACTACTATAATACTATGATACTACTGTAGTAAATCCTACCATAATACTATGATACTACTGTAGTAAATACAACTATAATACGACTGTAGTAAATACGACTATAATACTACTGTAATAAATACTACTATAATACTACTGTAGTAAATACTACTATAATACTACTGTAGTAGACACTACTGTAGTAAATACTACTATAATACCACTGTAGTGAATACTACTATAATCCTACTGTAGTAAATACTACTATACTATTACTGTAGTAAATACTACTATAATACTACTGTGGTAAATACTACTATAATACTACTGTAGTAAATACTACTATAATACTAATACTACTGTTGTAAATACTACTATAATACTATGATACTACTGTAGTAAATCCTACCATAATACTATGATACCACTGTAGTAAATACTACTATAATCCTACTGTAGTAAATACTACTATACTATTACTGTAGCAAATACTACTATAATACTACTGTAGTAAATACTACTATAATACTACTGTAGTAAATACTACTAAAATACTAATACTACTGTAGTAAATACTACTATAATACTAATACTACTGTAGTAAATACTATTATAATACTACTGTAGTAAATACTACTATAATACTAATACTACTGTAGTAAATACTATTATAATACTACTGTAGTAAATACTACTATAATACTACTGCAGTAAATACTACCATAATACTACTGTAGTAAATACTGCTATGATTCTAATACTACTGTAGTAAATACTACTATAATACTAATACTACTGTAGTAAATCCTACCATAATACTAATATCACTTTAGTAAATCCTACTATGATACAACTATAGTAAATACTACTATTATAGAACTATTGTAAATACTACTATAGTAAATACTACTATTATAGAACTATCGTAAATCCTACTATAGTAAATAATACTAGTATAGAGCTATAGTAAATCCTACTATAATACTACTATAGTAAAGCCTAATATAGTACTATACACAATAGATACAGCTAGACCCTATAGCTGAGACTACACACTAGATACAGTTAGACTCTATAGCTGAGACTACACACTAGATACAGCTAGACCCTATAGCTGAGACTACACACTAACACTAGATACAGCTAGACTCTATAGCTGAGACTACACACTAGATACAGCTAGACTCTATAGCTGAGACTACACACTAACACTAGATACAGCTAGACTCTATAGCTGAGACTACACACTAGATACAGCTAGACTCTATAGCTGAGACTACACCCTAACACTAGATACAGCTAGACTCTATAGCTGAGACTACACACTAGATACAGCTAGACTCTATAGCTGAGACATTTACATTACATTTAAGTCATTTAGCAGACGCTCTTATCCAGAGCGACTTATGAGACTACACACGAACACTAGATACAGCTAGACTCTATAGCTGAGACTACACACTAGATACAGCTGGACTCTATAGCTGAGACTACACACTAGATACAGCTAGACTCTATAGCTGAGACTACACACTAGATACAGTTAGACTATATAGCTGAGACTACACACTAACACTAGATACAGCTAGACTCTATAGCTGAGACTACACACTAACACTAGATACAGTTAGACTCTATAGCTGAGACTACACACTAACACTAGATACAGTTAGACCCTATAGCTGAGACTACACACTAACACTAGATACAGTTAGACTCTATAGCTGAGACTACACACTAACACTAGATACAGCTAGACTCTATAGCTGAGACTACACACTAGATACAGTTAGACTCTATAGCTGAGACTACACACTAGATACAGTTAGACTCTATAGCTGAGACTACACACTAGATACAGTTAGACTCTATAGCTGAGACTACACACTATATACAGTTAGACTCTATAGCTGAGACTACACACTAACACTAGATACAGTTAGACCCTATAGCTGAGACTACACACTAGATACAGCTAGACACTATAGCTGAGACTACACACTAACACTAGATACAGTTAGACTCTATAGCTGAGACTACACACTAGATACAGTTAGACTCTATAGCTGAGACAGACTACACACTAGATACAGTTAGACCCTATAGCTGAGACTACACACTAACACTAGATACAGTTAGACTCTATAGCTGAGACTACACACTAGATACAGTTAGACTCTATAGCTGAGACTACACACTATATACAGTTAGACCCTATAGCTGAGACTACACACTAACACTAGATACAGTTAGACTCTATAGCTGAGACTACACACTAACACTAGATACAGTTAGACTCTATAGCTGAGACTACACACTAGATACAGTTAGACTCTATAGCTGAGACTACACACTAACACTAGATACAGCTAGACCCTATAGCTGAGACTACACCCTAACACTAGATAAAGCTAGACTCTATAGCTGAGACTACACACTAGATACAGCTAGACTCTATAGCTGAGACTACACACTAACACTAGATACAGCTAGACTCTATAGCTGAGACTACACACTAGATACAGCTAGACTCTATAGCTGAGACTACACACTAGATACAGCTAGACTCTATAGCTGAGACTACACACTAACACTAGATACAGTTAGACTCTATAGCTGAGACTACACACTAACACTAGATACAGTTAGACCCTATAGCTGAGACTACACACTAACACTAGATACAGTTAGACTCTATAGCTGAGACTACACACTAGATACAGCTAGACTCTATAGCTGAGACTACACACTAACACTAGATACAGTTAGACTCTATAGCTGAGACTACACACTAACACTAGATACAGTTAGACCCTATAGCTGAGACTACACACTAACACTAGATACAGTTAGACTCTATAGCTGAGACTACACACTAGATACAGTTAGACCCTATAGCTGAGACTACACACTAACACTAGATACAGTTAGACTCTATAGCTGAGACTACACACTAGATACAGTTAGACTCTATAGCTGAGACTACACACTAGATACAGTTAGACTCTATAGCTGAGACTACACACTAACACTAGATACAGCTAGACCCTATAGCTGAGACTACACACTAACACTAGATACAGTTAGACCCTATAGCTGAGACTACACACTAGATACAGCTAGACTCTATAGCTGAGACTACACACTAACACTAGATACAGTTAGACTCTATAGCTGAGACTACACACTAGATACAGTTAGACTCTATAGCTGAGACAGACTACACACTAGATACAGTTAGACCCTATAGCTGAGACTACACACTAACACTAGATACAGTTAGACTCTATAGCTGAGACTACACACTAGATACAGTTAGACTCTATAGCTGAGACTACACACTAGATACAGTTAGACTCTATAGCTGAGACTACACACTAGATACAGCTATACCCTATAGCTGAGACTACACACTAGATACAGTTAGACTCTATAGCTGAGAATACACACTAGATACAGTTAGACTCTATAGCTGAGACTACACACTAGATACAGCTAGACTCTATAGCTGAGACTACACACTAGATACAGCTAGACCCTATAGCTGAGACTACACACTAGATACAGCTAGACTCTATAGCTGAGACTACACACTAGATACAGCTAGACCCTATAGCTGAGACTACACACTAGATATAGTTAGATCCTATAGCTGAGACTACACACTAACACTAGATACAGCTAGACCCTATAGCTGAGACTACACACTAGATACAGTTAGATCCTATAGCTGAGACTACACACTAGATACAGTTAGACTCTATAGCTGAGACTACACACTAGATACAGTTAGACTCTATAGCTGAGACTACACACTAACACTAGATACAGTTAGACTCTATAGCTGAGACTACACACTAACACTAGATACAGTTAGACTCTATAGCTGAGACTACACACTAGATACAGTTAGACCCTATAGCTGAGACTACACACTAATTACAGTTAGACTCTATAGCTGAGACTACACACTAGATACAGTTAGACCCTATAGCTGAGACTACACACTAACACTAGATACAGTTAGACTCTATAGCTGAGACTACACACTAGATACAGTTAGACCCTATAGCTGAGACTACACACTAGATACAGCTAGACTCTATAGCTGAGACTACACACTAACACTAGATACAGCTAGACTCTATAGCTGAGACTACACACTAGATACATTTAGACCCTATAGCTGAGACTACACACTAGATACAGTTAGACCCTATAGCTGAGACTACACACTAACACTAGATACAGCTAGACTCTATAGCTGAGACTACACACTAACACTAGATACAGTTAGACTCTATAGCTGAGACTACACATTAACACTAGATACAGTTAGACTCTATAGCTGAGACTACACATTAACACTAGATACAGCTAGACTCTATAGCTGAGACTACACACTAACACTAGATACAGTTAGACTCTATAGCTGAGACTACACATTAACACTAGATACAGCTAGACTCTATAGCTGAGACTACACACTAGATACAGTTAGACTCTATAGCTGAGACTACACACTAACACTAGATGCAGTTAGACTCTATAGCTGAGACTACACACTAGATACAGCTAGACTCTATAGCTGAGACTACACACTAACACTAGATGCAGTTAGACTCTATAGCTGAGACTACACACTAGATACAGCTAGACCCTATAGCTGAGACTACACACTAGATACAGACTCTATAGATGAGACTACAAACTAGATACAGTGAAACTCTATAGCTGAGACTACACACTAGATACAGTTAGACTCTATAGCTGAGACTACACACTAGATACAGTTAGACTCTATAGCTGAGACTACACACTAGATACAGCTAGACTCTATAGCTGAGACTACACACTAGATACAGTTAGACCCTATAGCTGAGACTACACACTAGATACAGTTAGACTCTATAGCTGAGACTACACACTAGATACAGTTAGACTCTATAGCTGAGACTACACACTAGATACAGTTAGACTCTATAGCTGAGACTACACACTAGATATAGTTAGACTCTAGCTGAGACTACACACTAGATACAGTTAGACTATAGCTGAGACTACACACTAGATACAGTTAGACTCTATAGCTGAGACTACACACTAACACTAGATACAGTTAGACTCTATAGCTGAGACTACACACTAGATACAGTTAGACTCTATAGCTGAGACTACACACTAGATACAGCTATACCCTATAGCTGAGACTACACACTAGATACAGCTAGACTCTATAGCTGAGACTACACACTAACACTAGATACAGCTAGACTCTATAGCTGAGACTACACACTAGATACATTTAGACCCTATAGCTGAGACTACACACTAGATACAGTTAGACCCTATAGCTGAGACTACACACTAACACTAGATACAGCTAGACTCTATAGCTGAGACTACACACTAACACTAGATACAGTTAGACTCTATAGCTGAGACTACACATTAACACTAGATACAGCTAGACTCTATAGCTGAGACTACACACTAACACTAGATACAGTTAGACTCTATAGCTGAGACAACACATTAACACTAGATACAGCTAGACTCTATAGCTGAGACTACACACTAGATACAGTTAGATCCTATAGCTGAGACTACACACTAGATACAGTTAGACTCTATAGCTGAGACTACACACTAGATACAGTTAGACTCTATAGCTGAGACTACACACTAACACTAGATACAGTTAGTGTGTAGTCTCAGCTATAGAGTCTAACACTAGATACAGTTAGACTCTATAGCTGAGACTACACACTAGATACAGTTAGACCCTATAGCTGAGACTACACACTAGTTACAGTTAGACTCTATAGCTGAGACTACACACTAACACTAGATGCAGTTAGACTCTATAGCTGAGACTACACACTAGATACAGCTAGACCCTATAGCTGAGACTACACACTAGATACAGACTCTATAGATGAGACTACAAACTAGATACAGTTAGACTCTATAGCTGAGACTACACACTAGATACAGTTAGACTCTATAGCTGAGACTACACACTAGATACAGTTAGACTCTATAGCTGAGACTACACACTAGATACAGCTAGACTCTATAGCTGAGACTACACACTAGATACAGTTAGACCCTATAGCTGAGACTACACACTAGATACAGTTAGACTCTATAGCTGAGACTACACACTAGATACAGTTAGACTCTATAGCTGAGACTACACACTAGATACAGTTAGACTCTATAGCTGAGACTACACACTAGATACAGTTAGACTCTATAGCTGAGACTACACACTAACACTAGATACAGTTAGACTCTATAGCTGAGACTACACACTAGATACAGTTAGACTCTATAGCTGAGACTACACACTAGATACAGTTAGACTCTATAGCTGAGACTACACACTAGATACAGTTAGACCCTATAGCTGAGACTACACACTAGATACAGTTAGACTCTATAGCTGAGACTACACACTAACACTAGATACAGTTAGACTCTATAGCTGAGACTACACACTAACACTAGATACAGACTCTATAGCTGAGACTACACACTAACACTAGATACAGTTAGACTCTATAGCTGAGACTACACACTAACACTAGATACAGACCCTATAGCTGAGACTACACACTAGATACAGTTAGACTCTATAGCTGAGACTACACGCTAGATACAGCTAGACTCTATAGCTGAGACTACACACTAGATACAGTTAGACGCTATAGCTGAGACTACACACTAACACTAGATACAGCTAGACTCTATAGCTGAGACTACACACTAGATACAGTTAGACTCTATAGCTGAGACTACACACTAGATACAGCTAGACTCTATAGCTGAGACTACACACTAGATACAGTTAGACTCTATAGCTGAGACTACACACTAGATACAGCTAGAATCTATAGCTGAGACTACACACTAGATACAGTTTACTCTATAGCTGAGACTACACACTAGATACAGTTAGACTCTATAGCTGAGACTACACACTAGATACAGCTAGACTCTATAGCTGAGACTACACACTAGATACAGTTAGACCCTATAGCTGAGACTACACACTAGATACCGTTAGACTCTATAGCTGAGACTACACACTAACACTAGATACAGTTAGACTCTATAGCTGAGACTACACACTAGATACAGTTAGACTCTATAGCTGAGACTACACACTAGATACAGCTAGACCCTATAGCTGAGACTACACACTAGATACAGTTAGATTCTATAGCTGAGACTACACACTAGATACAGTTAGACTCTATAGCTGAGACTACACACTAGATACAGTTAAGACTCTATAGCTGAGACTACACACTAGATACAGCTAGACCCTATAGCTGAGACTACACACTAGATACAGCTAGACTCTATAGCTGAGACTACACACTAGATACAGCTAGACCCTATAGCTGAGACTACACACTAGATACAGCTAGACTCTATAGCTGAGACTACACACTAGATACAGCTAGACCCTATAGCTGAGACTACACACTAGATACAGTTAGATCCTATAGCTGAGACTACACACTAACACTAGATATAGTTAGAGTCTATAGCTGAGACTACACACTAGATACAGTTAGACTCTATAGCTGAGACTACACACTAGATACAGCTAGACTCTATAGCTGAGACTACACACTAGATGCAGTTAGACCCTATAGCTGAGACTACACACTAGATACAGCTAGAACCTATAGCTGAGACTACACACTAACACTAGATACAGTTAGACTCTATAGCTGAGACTACACACTAGATACAGTTAGATCCTATAGCTGAGACTACACACTAGATACAGTTAGACTCTATAGCTGAGACTACACACTAGATACAGTTAGACTCTATAGCTGAGACTACACACTAACACTAGATACAGTTAGACTCTATAGCTGAGACTACACACTAACACTAGATACAGTTAGACTCTATAGCTGAGACTACACACTAGATACAGTTAGACCCTATAGCTGAGACTACACACTAGATACAGTTAGACTCTATAGCTGAGACTACACACTAGATACAGTTAGACCCTATAGCTGAGACTACACACTAACACTAGATACAGTTAGACTCTATAGCTGAGACTACACACTAGATACAGTTAGACCCTATAGCTGAGACTACACACTAACACTAGATACAGCTAGACTCTATAGCTGAGACTACACACTAGATACATTTAGACCCTATAGCTGAGACTACACACTAGATACAGTTAGACCCTATAACTGAGACTACACACTAACACTAGATACAGCTAGACTCTATAGCTGAGACTACACACTAACACTAGATACAGTTAGACTCTATAGCTGAGACTACACATTAACACTAGATACAGTTAGACTCTATAGCTGAGACTACACATTAACACTAGATACAGCTAGACTCTATAGCTGAGACTACACACTAACACTAGATACAGTTAGACTCTATAGCTGAGACTACACACTAGATACAGTTAGACTCTATAGCTGAGACTACACACTAGATACAGCTAGACCCTATAGCTGAGACTACACACTAGATACAGTTAGATTCTATAGCTGAGACTACACACTAGATACAGTTAGACTCTATAGCTGAGACTACACACTAGATACAGTTAAGACTCTATAGCTGAGACTACACACTAGATACAGCTAGACCCTATAGCTGAGACTACACACTAGATACAGCTAGACTCTATAGCTGAGACTACACACTAGATACAGCTAGACCCTATAGCTGAGACTACACACTAGATACAGCTAGACTCTATAGCTGAGACTACACACTAGATACAGCTAGACCCTATAGCTGAGACTACACACTAGATACAGTTAGATCCTATAGCTGAGACTACACACTAACACTAGATATAGTTAGAGTCTATAGCTGAGACTACACACTAGATACAGTTAGACTCTATAGCTGAGACTACACACTAGATACAGCTAGACTCTATAGCTGAGACTACACACTAGATGCAGTTAGACCCTATAGCTGAGACTACACACTAGATGCAGTTAGACCCTATAGCTGAGACTACACACTAGATACAGCTAGAACCTATAGCTGAGACTACACACTAACACTAGATACAGTTAGACTCTATAGCTGAGACTACACACTAGATACAGTTAGATCCTATAGCTGAGACTACACACTAGATACAGTTAGACTCTATAGCTGAGACTACACACTAGATACAGTTAGACTCTATAGCTGAGACTACACACTAACACTAGATACAGTTAGACTCTATAGCTGAGACTACACACTAACACTAGATACAGTTAGACTCTATAGCTGAGACTACTACACACTAGATACAGTTAGACCTATACAGACTAGCTGAGACTACACACTAGATACAGTTAGACTCTATAGCTGAGACTACACACTAGATACAGTTAGACCCTATAGCTGAGACTACACACTAACACTAGATACAGTTAGACTCTATAGCTGAGACTACACACTAGATACAGTTAGACCCTATAGCTGAGACTACACACTAACACTAGATACAGCTAGACTCTATAGCTGAGACTACACACTAGATACATTTAGACCCTATAGCTGAGACTACACACTAGATACAGTTAGACCCTATAACTGAGACTACACACTAACACTAGATACAGCTAGACTCTATAGCTGAGACTACACACTAACACTAGATACAGTTAGACTCTATAGCTGAGACTACACATTAACACTAGATACAGTTAGACTCTATAGCTGAGACTACACATTAACACTAGATACAGCTAGACTCTATAGCTGAGACTACACACTAACACTAGATACAGTTAGACTCTATAGCTGAGACTACACACTAGATACAGTTAGACTCTATAGCTGAGACTACACACTAGATACAGCTAGACCCTATAGCTGAGACTACACACTAGATACAGTTAGATTCTATAGCTGAGACTACACACTAGATACAGTTAGACTCTATAGCTGAGACTACACACTAGATACAGTTAGACCCTATAGCTGAGACTACACACTAGATACAGTTAGACCCTATAGCTGAGACTACACACTAGATACCGTTAGACTCTATAGCTGAGACTACACACTAACACTAGATACAGTTAGTCTCTATAGCTGAGACTACACACTAACACTAGATACAGCTAGACTCTATAGCTGAGACTACACACTAGATACAGCTAGACCCTATAGCTGAACTAGCAGACCCACGCTGTGTTCTGGTGTTCTGGTGTTCTGGTGTTCCAGTGTTCCAGTGTTCCAGTGTTCTGGTGTTCCAGTGTTCTGGACATCTCCCTCCATCGCTCCACGGACACAACAGCTCATTAGACTAGACGTAGCAACGGGGAACAACCGTTTCACGAGGCCCTGTGGAGAGGGATGGAGAAGGGTACGAGAAAGATGGAGAGTAAGAGAGAGGTACAGGATATAGACAGAGAGAAAGAGGGAGGATAGATAAACAGAGAAAATAGATATAGCTAAAGAAAGAAATATAGATGGAGGAGAGGACGAACAAAGGAGATGAGAGAGGAGGACAGTGGAGGGGAGTGAAGGTGCATAGAGAAGAGAATATGAGAGGTGGCGAGGAGATGAAAGGAGTGTAGAGGAGAGGAGAGGTGGAGAGGAGACGAGAGGAGTGTAGAGGAGAGGAAAGAAGAGAAGTGGAGAGGAGAGGAAAGAAGAGAAGTGGAGAGGAAAAAAGAGAACTGGAGAGGATTGAGAGGTGGAGAGGAGAGGAGAGGAGGTTAAGTAGAGTAGAGTAAAATAGAGGAGAGTCGAGAGGAGAGGAGAGGAGAGTAGAGGAATGTAGTGGAATGTAGAGTAGAGTAAAAGAGAGGAGAGGAGAGTAGAGGAATGTAGTGGAATGTAGAGTAGAGTAGAGTAGGGGAGTGTACGGAATGAGAGGAGAGAAGTGTAGAGGAATGTTGAGGAGAGAGGAGAGTAGAGGAGAGAGGAATGAGCGCAGTGCTTATAGGTGTCTGGTCTCCAGGGAAATGACAGGGAGCGAAACGTTGGATAATTATTTCCAGCTTTACCAAATCGATCCCAGGCCAAAACAACAACAGCGCAACAGGCGAGAAATCCATTCCAGCACTCTGCAAAGCGTAAAGAACTATCGCAGGGAAATTGAAATCATCAATGACCGTCAGACAGGGCTGATGGTGTGTCAGCAGCATTAACAGAACCGGCTCAGCGCTGATCAGAATGTTCTAGCAAGTCTCATAATCACCAATCTACCAGAGCGCTGGATACACTCCCAACAACCATCCTCACAGAGAGAGAAAGACCTTCCTCACAGAGAGAGAAAGACCTTCCTCACAGAGAGATGAAGACCTCCCTCACAGAGAGATGAATACCTTCCTCACAGAGAGAGAAATACCTTCCTCACAGAGAGAGAAAGACCTTCCTCACAGAGAGATGAAGACCTCCCTCACAGAGAGATGAAGATCTCCCTCACAGAGAGAGAAAGACCTTCCACACAGAGAGAGAAATACCTTCCTCACAGAGAGAGATGAAGCCCTTCCTCACAGAGAAAGACCTTCCTCACAGAGAGAGAAAGACCTTCCTCACAGAGAGAGATGAAGACCTTCCTCACAGAGAGAGAAAGACCTTCCCTCACAGAGAGATGAAGACCTTCCTCACAGAGAGAGAAAGACCTTCCTCACACAGAGAGATGAAGACCTTCCTCACAGAGAGAGAAAGACCTTCCTCACAGAGAGAGAAAGACCTTCCTCACAGAGAGAGAAAGACCTTCCTCAGAGAGAGAGAAAGACCTTCCTCAGAGAGAGAGAAAGACCTTCCTCAGAGAGAGAGAAAGACCTTCCTCACATAGAGAAAGACCTTCCTCACAGAGAGAGAAAGACCTTCCTCACAGAGAGAGAAAGACCTCCCTCACAGAGAGATGGATACCTTCCTCACAGAGAGAAAGACCTTCCTCACAGAGAGAGAAAGACCTTCCTCACAGAGAGAGAAAGACCTTCCTCCGAGAGAGAAAGACCTTCCTCACAGAGAGAGAAATACCTTCCTCAGAGAGAGAGAAAGACCTTCCTCAGAGAGAGAGAAAGACCTTCCTCACAGAGAGAGAAAGACCTTCCTCACAGAGAGACTAAGACCTTCCTCACAGAGAGAGAAAGACCTTCCTCAGAGAGAGAGAAAGACCTTCCTCACAGAGAGAGAAAGACCTTCCTCACAGAGAGATGAAGACATTCCTCACAGACAGAGAAATACCTTCCTCACAGAGAGAGAAAGACCTTCCTCACAGAGAGAGAAAGACCTTCCTCAGAGAGAGAAAGACCTTCCTCACAGAGAGATGAAGACCTTCCTCACAGAGAGATGAAGTCCTTCCTCAGAGAGAGAGAAAGACCTTCCTCACAGAGAGAGAAAGACCTTCCTCACAGAGAGAGAAAGACCTTCCTCACAGAGAGAGAAAGACCTTCCTCAGAGAGAGAGAAATACCTTCCTCAGAGAGAGAGAAAGACCTTCCTCACAGAGAGATGAAGACATTCCTCACAGAGAGAGAATGACCTTCCTCAGAGAGAGAGAAAGACCTTCCTCACAGAGAGAGAAAGACCTTCCTCACACAGAGATAAGAAGGGAATCTGATAAATATTAACAGAGAAGTGGAACGCAATCTAATTAACGTATTTTGACAAAATATCTTCAAGATTCCCAAACTCTGGAACATCTTCAACCTTTGAGGCCTGGCAGGATTCCTTGGCTGAATCCTCTCGCTGTCTCAGAAGAATCTTCGTCAAACTGTGTCAACGTCTAATGTCCTGGTCATTTAATCATGATATGTCGTGCTAAATTAGTGGCACTGATGTCACTGAGCCATCTCCACTAGCAACACAACACTCTCACTACTCAACCGAGGCAGGGAGCCGGTGTTGATGCTCAATAATGAATCAGAAGCAGCTGCCTCTTTTACACCAGGATGTTTAGTTTAGTTTAAGTTGGTCATGGAACTACTACTAGAGAAAATCCCTTCAGCTCTACACAGCAGTGTCACAAATTATCAAGGTGCCCACCAGGTACAACCCTAAATCCGTAACCACGGGCATCCTCTTAGATATCAACCTAACCAACACGACCTCTAAATACACCTCCGCTGTCTTAAACCAGGATCTCAACCATCATTGCCTCATTGCCTGTGTCCGTAATGGGTCAGCGGTCAAACAACCACCCCTCATCACTGTCAAACGCTCCCTAAATCCCTTCAGCGAGCAGGCCTTTCTATTCGACCTGGCCCGGGTATCCTGGAAGGATATTGACCTCATTCCGTCAGTAGAGGAGGCCTGGTCACACTTTAAAAGTGCCTTCCTCACCAACTTAAATAAGCATGCCTCATTCAAAAAATGTAGAGCTAAGAACAGATGTAGCCGTTGGTTCACCCCAGACTTGACTGCCCTTGACCAGCACGAAAACATCCTGTGGCATTCTGCAATAGCATCGAATTACACCCCCGATATGCAACTTTTCAGGGAAGTCAGGAACCAATATACTCGGTCAATTAGGAAAGCAAAGGCTAGCTTTTTCAAACAGAAATGTGCTTCCTGTAGCACTAATTCCATGGAGGTTAAGAGCACCTCCTCCCAGCTGCTCACTACACTGAGGAAACACTGTCACCAATGATAAATCTACGATAATTGATCATTTCAATCAGCATTTTTCTACGTTGGCCATGCTTTCCACCTGGCTACCCTAACCCCTGCCAACATCTCAGCACCCCCTGCAGCAACTTGGAAGAGCCCCCCAGCGCCCACTTCTCCATCACCCAAATCCAGATAGCTGATGTTCTGAAAGAGATGCAAAATCTGGATCCCTACAAATCAGCCACAATCTGGACACTCTCTTTCTAAAATTATCTGCTGAAATTGTTGCAACACCTATTACCAGTCTGTTCAACCGCTCTTTCGTATCATCTGAGATTCCTAAAGATTGGAAAGGTAACGCGGTAATCCCCCTCTTCAAAGGGGGAGACACTCTAGACCCAAACTGTTACTGACCAATATCTATCCGACCCTGCTTTTCTAAGGTCTTCGGAAGCCAAGTTAACAAACAGATCACCGACCATTTCGAATCCCACCGTACCTTCTCCGCTATGCAATCTGGTTTCCGAGCTGGTCATGGGTGCACCTCAGCCACGCTCAAGGTCCTAAACTATATCATAACTGCCATCGATAAAAGACAATACTGCGCAGCCGTATTCATCGACCTGGCCAAGGCTGTTGACTCGGTCAGTCACCACATTCTTATCGGCAGACTCAACAGTCTTGGTTTCTCAAATGACTGCCTCGCCTGCTTCACCAACTTCTTCGACAAAGTTCAGTGTGTCAAATTTGAGGGCCTGTTGTCCGGACCTCTGGCAGTCTCTGTGGGGGTGCCACAGGGTTCAATTCTCGGGCCGACTCTCTTCTCTGTATACATCAATGATGTCGCTCTTGCTGCTGGTGATTCTCTGATCCACCGCTATGCAGACGACACCATTCTGTATACTTCTGGCCCTTCCTTGGACACTGTGTTAAAACTTCTTAAGGCTGGGGGGCAGTATTTTTACGTCGGGATGAAAAAGGGCCCAAAGTCAACTGCCTGCTACTCAGGCCCAGAAGCTAGGATATGCATATAATATATATATATTTGGATAGAAAACACTAAAGTTTCTAGAACTGTTAAAATTATGTCTGTGAGTGTAGCAGAACGTATTTGGCAGGCGAAACCCCGAGGACAAACCATCCAGGATTTTTTTATTTTTAAGGTCACTCTCTTTTCAATGGATCTAGTATTCTAAGGCACTTGCTTGCAGTTCCTATCGCTCCCACTAGATGTCAACAGTATTTAGAAATTGGTTGATGTTTTTCCTTTGAGAAATGAAGAATGCGGGCTGTTCAGAACTAGGGTCAAGTCTAGTGTACTGTTGTGGGTTTTGATAGTGTGAGTTGTAAACACCGTGGGTTGTAACAGCGTGGGTTGTGAAAGTGTGGGTTGTAACAGTGTGGGTTGAGACAGCGTGGGTAGAGACAGTAGTGGGTTGTGGTAGGCGGGCTGTTCAGAACTAGGGTCAAGTCTAGTGTACTGTTGTGGTAGTGTGGGCACACGGCCAAAAAGCTCCACTTTGTTTTCATCCGGTATTGAACACAGTTTATCCCGTCTTAAATTTTATTGATAATTTATGTTTAACTTCTTAGTGATCCCTTCGCGCGCCAATCTCGTTAACGGGATTGATTTGACAACACCCAGTGAAATAGCACTTTGCCAAATTCAAAACCAGAAAGACTCTAATAATAATTAATGAATCATGCAAATGTTATACAAGTATACATCGGTTTAAAGATGAACTTCTTGTTAATCCAGCCACAGTGTCAGATTTCAAAAAGGCTTTACGGTGAAAGCAAACCCTGCGATTATCTGATGACAGCAAACATACACATGAAAATCATATTTCATCCCACCAGGCGCGACACAAAACTCAGAAATAACGATATAATTGACCTTACCTTTGAAGATGTTCTTCTGTTGGCACTCCAATATGTCCATTAAACAAATGGTCCTTTTGTTCAATAAATTCTGTCGTTCTCCAAAATGTTCCTTTATTTGGTGCGTTTGATCCAGAAAAACACTGGTTCCAACTCGCGCAACATGACTACAAATGATCTAATATAGTTACCTGTAAACTTGATCCAAACACTTCAAAGAACTTTCCTAATCCAACTTTAGGTATTTTTAACTAACCTCCAGATGAGCTTCAATGCCATACAACACTCCTTCCGTTGCCCCCAACTGCTCTTAAATGCAAGTAAAATTAAATGCATGCTTTTAAACCGATCGCTGCCCGCATCTGCTCGCCAGTCCAGCATCACTACTCTGGACAGCTCTGACTTAGAATATGTAGACAACTACAAATACCTAGGTGTCTGGCTAGACTGTAAACTCTCCTTCCAGACTCACAGACCCATATCAAACATCTCGAATCCAAAATTAAATCTAGAATGGCTTCCTATTTCGCAACAAAGCATCCTTCACACACGCAGCCAAACATACCATAGTAAAACGGACTATCATACAGATCCTTGACTTCGGCGATGTCATTTACGAATAGCCTCCAACACTACTCAGCAATGTGGATGTAGTCTGTCACAGTGCCATCAGTTTTGTCACCAAAGCCCCATATAGTACCCACCACTGCGACCTGTATGCTCTTGTTGGCTGGCCCTCGCTTCATATTCGTCGCCAAACCCACTGGCTCCAGGTCATCTATAGGTCTTTGCTAGGTAAAGCCCTGCCTTATCTCAGCTCACTGGTCACCATAGCAGCACCCACCCATAGCACGCACTCCAGGAGGTATATTTCACTGGTCATCCCCCGAAGCCAACTCCTCATTTGGCCACCATTCCTTCCAATTCTCTGCTGCCAATGACTGGAATGAATTTGAAAAAAATCACTGAAGCTAGAGACTTATATCTCCCTCACTAACTTTAAGCATCAGCTGTCAAGGCAGCTTACAGATCATTGCACCTGTACATAGCCCATCTGTAAATAGCCCATCCAAATACCTCATCCCCACATTGTTTCTCCTTCGCACCCCAGTATCTCAACTTGCACATTCGTCTTCTGCACATCAAAACAAAAAGCAACAAAAGAAAACGTGTGGCATATCGAGAAGCTGATTAAACGGCATGATCATTGCATAGGTGCACCATGTGCTGGGGACACAAAAAAAGGCCAATCTAAAATGTGCAGTTTTTGTCACACAGCACAGTGTGTTGACCACCAGAGCTGTTGCCAGGGCATTTTATGTTAATTAATCTACTATAAGCTGCCTCCAACCTAGTTTTAAAGTTCAACCAGGCTCTCACAACCACACACCACATGTAACAGCGCCAGCCCAGATTTTTGAAGCTCATTTGCGTGCTCATCATCACCAGGGTCTTGACCTGACTGCAGTTCGGTGTTGTAACCGACTTCAGTGGGCAAATTCTCACCTTCAATGGCCACTGGCACGCTGGAGAAGTTCTTCAAGGATGAATCCCAGTTTCAACTGACCTTACAATTCCTGGAAGCTGAAAATGTCCCAGTTTTCCCATGGCTCAACAGACATGTGTCACGAACCGGCTCAAAGCCCGTAACAAAGGGAGACAACGTGGAGATAAGGAGTAGCAAAATATATATTTATTAACTAAAGCAACTAAGTATAATATACAATGGTGTGTGTAATCAGTAATCAGTAGTGTAAGTGAGTGTTTTGCATGCATGAATGTGATAAAGCAGGGTGTTGAAAGGTGCCAATGCAAACAAACAAAAGGCCACCAAGAACCACAACACAATCTACAAAAGGTGTCTGCATGGAGAGAGTCTCTTCCATGAATGTGGAAGAGGTCTATTTATCCTGGGAGACACCTGGCCCAGGTGTTTCCCATGTAGTTGACGACCCTCTCAACTCCGCCCACCGGCATCCTAATAAGGAAACAAGAACAAAGACAGAATACGGCAGACAGAGTGGGAGGGTCGTCACACATGTCACCGATTGTTTTGGATCGACGTGTAAAACAGCGTGTTCCAATGCCGATTAGCCACAATGCAGACAGCCCGGTTAACCACAATGCAGACAGCCCGGTTAGCCACAATGCAGACAGCCGGTTAGCCACAATGCAGACAGCCCGGTTAGCCACAATGCAGACAGCCCGGTTAGCCACAATGCAGACGGCCCGGTTAGCCACAATGCAGACGGCCCGGTTAGCCACAATGCAGACGGCCAGGTTAGCCACAATGCAGACAGCCCGGTTAGCCACAATGCAGACGGCCCGGTTAGCCACAATGCAGACGGCCCGGTTAGCCACAATGCAGACGGCCCGGTTAGCCACAATGCAGACAGCCCGGTTAGCCACAATGCAGGCAGCCCGGTTAGCCACAATGCAGACAGCCCGGTTAGCCACAATGCAGACAGCCCGGTTAGCCACAATGCAGACAGCCCGGTTAGCCACAATGCAGACAGCCCGGTTAGCCACAATGCAGACGGCCCGGTTAGCCACAATGCAGACAGCCCGGTTAGCCACAATGCAGACGGCCCGGTTAGCCACAATGCAGACGGCCCGGTTAGCCACAATGCAGACGGCCCGGTTAGCCACAATGCAGACAGCCGGTTAGCCACAATGCAGACAGCCCGGTTAGCCACAATGCAGACAGCCCGGTTAGCCACAATGCAGACAGCCCGGTTAACCACAATGCAGACGGCCCGGTTAACCACAATGCAGACGGCCCGGTTAGCCACAATGCAGACGGCCCGGTTAACCACAATGCAGACGGCCCGGTTAGCCACAATGCAGACGGCCCGGTTAGCCACAATGCAGACGGCCCGGTTAGCCACAATGCAGACGGCCCGGTTAGCCACAATGCAGACGGCCCGGTTAGCCACAATGCAGACGGCCCGGTTAGCCACAATACAGACGGCCCGGTTAGCCACAATTCAGACGGCCCGGTTAGCCACAATGCAGACGGCCCGGTTAGCCACAATGCAGACGGCCCGGTTAGCCACAATGCAGACGGCCCGGTTAGCCACAATGCAGACGGCCGGTTAGCCACAATGCAGACGGCCCGGTTAGCCACAATGCAGACGGCCCGGTTAGCCACAATGCAGACGGCCCGGTTAGCCACAATGCAGACGGCCCGGTTAGCCACAATGCAGACAGCCCGGTTAGCCACAATGCAGACAGCCCGGTTAGCCACAATGCAGACGGCCCGTTTAGCCACTGTGCAGACAGCCCGGTTAGCCACAATGCAGACAGCCCGGTTAGCCACTGTGTGGGAGCACTGGTTGTTCGGCCCAATTGAGGTAGTATGTACATGAATGTATAGTTAAAGTGACTATGCATATATGATAAACAATGTAAATAGTCCGGGTAGCCATTTGATTACCTGTTCAGGAGTCTTATGGCTTGGGGGTAGAAGCTGTTGAGAAGGCTTTTTTTGTCCTAGACTTGGCACTCCGGTACCACTTGCCATGCAGTGGTAGAGAGAAGAAGTCTATAACTGGGGTGGCTGGGACCTTTGACAACTTTTAGGGATTTCCTCTTACACCGCCTGGTATAGAGGTCCTGGATGGAAGGAAGCTTGGCCCCGGGGATGTACTGGGCCACACGCACCACCCTCCGTAGTGCCTTACGGTTAGAGGCAGAGCAATTGCCGTACCAGGCAGTAATGCAATGCTCTCGATGTTGCTGCTGTCGAACCTTTTGAGGATCTCAGGACCCATGCCAAATCTTTTTAGTTTCCCGAGGGGACATAGTCTTGAAGAGGGCATGACAAAGTCTATCTTGGGGTGTTTGGACCATTCTAGTTTGTTGTTGATATGGACACCAAGGAACTTGAAGCTCTCAAACTGCTCCACTACAGCCCAATTGATGAGAATGGGGGCGTGCTCGATCCTCCTTTTCCTGTAGTTCCACAATCATCTTCTTAGTCTTGGTTATGTTGAGGGATAGGTTGTTATTCTGGCACCACCCGGTCAGGTCTCCGACCTCCTCCCTATAGGCTGTCTCGTCGTTGTTGGTGATCAGGCCTAACACTGTTGTGTCGTCTGCAAACTTAATGATGGTGTTGGAGTCGTGCCTGGCCATGCAGTCATAGGTGAACAGGGAGTACATTTACATTTACATTTAAGTCATTTAGCAGACGCTCTTATCCAGAGCGACTTACAAATTGAGTACAGGAGGGGACTGAGCACGCACCACTGGGGAGCTCCGGTGTTGAGGTTCAGTGTGGCAGATGTGTTGCTACCTACCCTCACCACCTGGGGGCGGCCCGTCAGGAAGTCCATGATCCAGTTGCAGAGGGAGGTGTTTAGTCCCAGGATCCTTAGCTTAGTGATGAGCTTTTAAGGTACTATGATGTTGAACGCTGAGCTGTAATCAATAAACAGCATTCTCACATAGGTGTCCCTTTTGTCCAGGTGGGAAAGGGCAGTGTGGAGTGCAGTAGAGATTGCATCATCTGTGGATCTGTTTGGGCGGTGTGCAAATTGGATTGAGTCTAGGGTTTCTGGGATAATGGTGTTGATGTGAGCCATTACCAACCTTTCAAAGCACTTCATGGCTACGGATGTGAGTGCTACGGGTCTGTAATTGTCATTTAGGTAGGTTGCCTTTGTGTTATTGGGCACAGGGACTATGGTGTTCTGCTTGAAACATGTTGGTATTACAGACTCAATAAGGGACATGTTGAAAATGTCAGGGAAGACAAACTGCCAGCACATTCTAGGACCACACATCCTGGTAATCCGTCTGGCTCTGCGGCCTTTTGAATATTGACCAGTTTAAAAGGTCTTACTCACATCAGCTACGGAGAGCTTGATCACTGAGTCGTCCGGAACAGCTGACGCTCTCATGCATGCCTCAGCGTTGCTTGCCTCGAAGCGAGCATAGAAGTGTTTTTAGCTTGTCTGGCAGGCTCGTGTCACTGGGCAGCTCGCGGCTGGGCTTCCCTTTGTAGTCTGTAATTGTTTGTAAGCCCTGCCACATAAGACGAGCATCAGAGCCTGTGTATACGTAGTAGTATGATTCAATCTTAGCCTTGTATTGACAATTTGCCAGTTTTTTTCATTGTATTTTTCTCTTTTCATACCAAATTGGTAGTCTTGTCTCATCACTGAAACTCCCGTATGGACTCCTGAGAGGCGAAGGTCGAGAACCATGCGTCCTCTGTCGTGGAAATTTCCTGTATTTACCAAATCATGAGAGCAAACCACACACAAGTCCGAGTTAGTTATCACAAAGTCCATCTTTAATTATATGAGCTCCATCACAACCCTGTGACTCTCAGATCAATTCAGTGTCTATAAATTAATTATCTGAGAGTCCCTTACACATTGCAACTGAGATCCTTTATAGCAAAGACACACGTAGCCAGACAGCATCGGCATAATTTATCGTTCAGCTTTGTCTCCTAA
Organism: Oncorhynchus nerka; assembly: GCF_034236695.1. Taxonomy (NCBI): domain Eukaryota; kingdom Metazoa; phylum Chordata; class Actinopteri; order Salmoniformes; family Salmonidae; genus Oncorhynchus; species Oncorhynchus nerka. Next base: position 98,929,376 of record NC_088399.1, on the reverse strand, counting down.
ACTATGGTCTTTTCTCAAACTCAGAACCTAAACAAATCCTCCATATCAACAGGCATATATCAAATCCATCCTATATTGACAAGATCAAAGAGACACATCGACTGGCACACAGACATTGTGGAGCCAAGAGATACACGCTTGACCTCTCCCCTCTCTCCGGCCCAAATAACTTAGTCTGACATAGAACAGATACTGCAACCCCGCCACAGTATTATACAAACACATTCTGATGAGAAGTAACTTACAAACTTATGATGAATATAAAACATCTTACCTATGTTACCAACTCATTCTGATTATTCCCCAACACCTCCGAAACACAACCCAACCGCTTCTTGACACAATGCACATCCAACCCGGAAGCCAGTCGCACCAATGTGTCGGAGGCACTGCGCCCGGCCCGCCACAGGAGTCACGAGTGCACAATGAAACAAGGATATCCCTGCCAGCCAAACCCTCCCTAACCCGAACGAGGCTGGGCCAATTGTGCATCATCATGGGCCTTCCAGTCGCGCCCGGCTTCTACATAGCCTGGGCTCGAACCCAGAATCTCTGGTGGCACAGCTATTCAGTGCCTTAGACCACTGTGCCACCCGGGAGGCCGACGATTTTCCTGTTTGTTGGTTCGTCGCAGGGCATAGCAGGATTTCTTGTAAGCTTCTGGGTTAGAGGCCTAATTATTTGACTGATTTCCTTTCATGAACTGTAACTCAATAAAATCGTTGAAATTGTTGCATGTTGCGTTCATGTTTTTTGTTCATCTACTCATTGTAATTTACTAAGATAAATAAAACATCTCGCTTCATTGAGGGATTTTTGAACAGCTTCTCACTTTGTTTCTCCAGTTGTGGCAAAATTCTAAAAAATGACAGTTGCATATATGTTATTCTTGTTGCTAGGCTACCGTTTACATTGATTTTAGCTTTAGCGATTATTCAATTATAGTTAGTGTCTGAAAAAATGATTATGATTTTAATATTTGTCAAATTATTGAGCGTGTCCTCAAAACTCATATAAGCATCAGAAATTGCTCTCATGTAACATATCTAAACGCATATCAAGACCATGAAATGTACCACTGTTGTATTTGCTGAGAAAATATACTATACTTCTGTCAGTATTTGCAAGAGAGACCAAAACTGTTGAAAAAAAATAAGATAATGAACGAGCTAGAAACAAAGACACAGGGAGAAGTGTCAGACAGAGAACGAGACATGAGAGAAGAAGACAACAGAGGAATGATGCCAGCCATTAGACGGCAGCAGGGTGTGTGTTTGTGTGTTTCCTCCCAATGAAAAGGAAACATCATTAGTCCTCATTAAACCTCTGGGCCTCCCCCTCGGAATACACACACTACACGGAGAGAGAGAGATGAGAGGGAGAGGTAGAGGGAGAGGGAGAGAAAGTAGAGAGGGAATGATAGAGAGGATGAGTTAGGGAGGGAAAGAGAGGGGTAGAGAGAGAGGATGAGGTAGGGAGGGAGAGAGAGAGAGAGGAGAGAGAGAGAGGATGAGGTAGGGAGGGAGAGAGAGGAGAGAGAGGAGAAAGAGAGAGGATGAGGTAGGGAGGGAAAGAGAGGGGGAGAGAGAGGATGAGGTAGGGAGGGAGAGAGAGAGGAGAAAGAGAGTGGATGGGGTAGGGAGGGAGAGAGAGGAGAAAGAGAGAGGATGAGGTAGGGAGGGAAAGAGAGGGGGAGAGAGAGAGAGAGAGGATGAGGTAGGGAGGGGGAGAGAGGAGAAAGAGAGAGGATGAGGTAGGGAGGGGGAGAGAGGAGAGAAAGGGGTAGAGGGAGAAAGAGAGAGGATGAGGTAGGGAGGGAGAGAGGAGAAAGAGAGAGGATGAGGTAGGGAGGGAAAGAGAGGGGGGTCGTTGAGTTTGTTGTTATTTCGCTTTTTTCACATTTTGAGTTATTTTATGTTATTTGTTCAATGTTCCCTCCATGAAGAAACAGAAAAGCACCAGGTTGAACTCACTTCACAGCAGTCTGGTAACCAACCAGTCGATCGCATTCCCAGTCGAACGCATTCCCAGTCGATCGCATTCCCAGTCGATCGCATTCCCAGTCGATCGCATTCCCAGTCGATCGCATTCCCAGTCGATCGCATTCCCAGTCGATCGCATTCCTAGCATTCCCAGTCGATCTCATTCCTAGCATTCCCAGTCGATCGCATTCCCAGTCGATCTCATTCCCAGTCGATCTCATTCCTAGTCGATCTCATTCCCAGTCGATCTCATTCCCAGTCGATCACATTCCCAGTCGATCGCATTCCTAGTCGATCGCATTCCCAGTCGATCACATTCCCAGTCGATCGCATTCCCAGTCGATCGCATTCCTAGCATTCCCAGTCGATCGCATTCCTAGTCGATCGCATTCCCAGTCGATCTCATTCCCAGTCGATCTCATTCCCAGTCGATCTCATTCCCAGTCGATCGCATTCCCATTCGATCTCATTCCCAGTCGATCGCATTCCCAGTCGATCGCATTCCAAGTCGATCGCATTCCCAGTCGATCTCATTCCCAGTCGATCGCATTCCTAGTCGATCACATTCCTAGTCGATCGCATTCCCAGTCGATCGCATTCCTAGTCGATCGCATTCCCAGTCGATCGCCAAACATTTCTGTAAAAACAATATATATGTTTTTGTCTAGGACTGTTGCCAGTAGGTGCACCCGGTTCAGCTGCCCTGCGCCAACTGTCATGTTGAACCATGTGTCTGAATGTACAAACTCCACCTTTGCAGTAACCGAGCAGCCATAACAGAAAGCTACAGCAGAGTTGATACTGTGAGATTTCAAAACGTTTTAAAAGACTAGAGACTGGCAACGAATACAGCAAAGAGATGCTGTTTTTATGAGTGAGTTCATGTTCAAGTTCTTCCTGCTACTGATCACCATTAATCCTGTTGACATTAGTAAATATTAGTATATTATATATTCGTAAAACTATGAAATAACAGATTTTGAATCAGGTAATGACCAACAAAGTGTTTTATATTCAAAATATATTTAATATTAAAGATTCTTCAAAGTTCCCACACGTTGCCTTGATGACAGCTTTGCACACTCTTGGCATTCTCTCAACCAGCTTCACCTGGAATGCTTTTCCAACAGTCTTGACGGAGTTCCCACATATGCTGAGTACTTGTTGGCTGTCCAACTCATCCAACACAATCTCAATTGGGTTGAGGTAGGGTGATTGCAGAGGTCAGGTAATCTGATGCAGCACTCCATCACTCTCCTGCTTGGTCAAATAGCCCTTACACAGCCTGAAGGTGTGTTTTGGGTCATTGTCCTAT
>NC_088399.1:98873579-98921079 GCF_034236695.1 Oncorhynchus nerka | reverse complement strand
CAGTATCCCTGCCTACATGTACACATCTCTACCTAAAATACTCCAGTATACCTCTCTGCATGTACACATCTCTACCTAAAATACTCCAGTATCCCTGCCTACATGTACACATCTCTACCTAAAATACTCCAGTATACATCTCTGCATGTACACATCTCTACCTAAAATACTCCAGTATCCCTGCCTACATGTACACATCTCTACCTAAAATACTCCAGTATACCTCTCTGCATGTACACATCTCTACCTAAAATACTCCAGTATCCCTGCCTACATGTACACATCTCTACCTAAAATACTCCAGTATACCTCTCTGCATGTACACATCTCTACCTAAAATACTCCAGTATACCTCTCTGCATGTACACATCTCTACCTAAAATACTCCAGTATACCTGCCTACATGTACACATCTCTACTTAAATACTCCGGTATCCCTGCCTACATGTACACATCTCTACCTAAAATACTCCAGTATACCTCTCTGCATGTACACATCTCTACCTAAAATACTCCAGTATACCTGCCTGCATGTACACATCTCTACCTAAAATACTTCCAGTATCCCTGCCTGCATGTACACATCTCTACCTAAAATACTCCAGTATCACTTTCCCCTAATACCTGCCTGCATGTACACATCTCTACCTAAAATACTCCAGTATCACTTTCCCCTAATACCTGCCTGCATGTACACATCTCTACCTAAAATACTCCAGTATCACTTTCCCCTAATACCTGCCTGCATGTACACATCTCTACCTAAAATACTCCAGTATACCTCTCTGCATGTACACATCTCTACCTAAAATACTCTAGTATACCTCTCTGCATGTACACATCTCTACCTAAAATACTCCAGTACACCTCTCTGCATGTACACATCTCTACCTAAAATACTGCAGTATACCTCTCTGCATGTACACATCTCTACCTAAAATACTCCAGTATACCTCTCTGCATGTACACATCTCTACCTAAAATACTCCAGTATACCTCTCTGCATGTACACATCTCTACCTAAAATACTCCAGTATCCCTGCCTACATGTACACATCTCTACCTAAAATACTCCAGTATACCTCTCTGCATGTACACATCTCTACCTAAAATACTCCAGTATCCCTGCCTACATGTACACATCTCTACCTAAAATACTCCAGTATACATCTCTGCATGTACACATCTCTACCTAAAATACTCCAGTATCCCTGCCTACATGTACACATCTCTACCTAAAATACTCCAGTATACCTCTCTGCATGTACACATCTCTACCTAAAATACTCCAGTATCCCTGCCTACATGTACACATCTCTACCTAAAATACTCCAGTATACCTCTCTGCATGTACACATCTCTACCTAAAATACTCCAGTATACCTCTCTGCATGTACACATCTCTACCTAAAATACTCCAGTATACCTGCCTACATGTACACATCTCTACTTAAATACTCCGGTATCCCTGCCTACATGTACACATCTCTACCTAAAATACTCCAGTATACCTCTCTGCATGTACACATCTCTACCTAAAATACTTCAGTATCCCTGCCTACATGTACACATCTCTACCTAAAATACTCCAGTATACCTCTCTGCATGTACACATATCTACCTAAAATACTCCAGTATACCTCTCTGCATGTACACATCTCTACCTAAAATACTCCAGTATACCTCTCTGCATGTACACATCTCTACCTAAAATACTCCAGTATCCCTGCCTACATGTACACATCTCTACCTAAAATACTCCAGTATCCCTGCCTACATGTACACATCTCTACCTAAAATACTCCAGTATCCCTGCCTACATGTACACATCTCTACCTAAAATACTCCAGTATCCCTGCCTACATGTACACATCTCTACCTAAAATACTCCAGTATCCCTGCCTACATGTACACATCTCTACCTAAAATACTCCAGTATCCCTGCCTACATGTACACATCTCTACCTAAAATACTCCAGTATCCCTGCCTACATGTACACATCTCTACCTAAAATATTCCAGTATCCCTGCCTACATGTACACATCTCTACCTAAAATAATCCAGTATACCTGCCTGCATGTACACATCTCTACCTAAAATACTCCAGTATCCCTGCCTACATGTACACATCTCTACCTAAAATACTCCAGTATACCTGCCTGCATGTACACATCTCTATCTAAAATACTCCAGTATACCTCTCTGCATGTACACATCTCTACCTAAAATACTCCAGTATACCTCTCTGCATGTACACATCTCTACCTAAAATACTCCAGTATCCCTGCCTGCATGTACACATCTCTACCTAAAATACTCCAGTATCACTTTCCCCTAATACCTGCCTGCATGTACACATCTCTACCTAAAATACTCCAGTATCACTTTCCCCTAATACCTGCCTGCATGTACACATCTCTACCTAAAATACTCCAGTATCACTTTCCCCTAATACCTGCCTGCATGTACACATCTCTACCTAAAATACTCCAGTATCACTTTCCCCTAATACCTGCCTGCATGTACACATCTCTACCTAAAATACTCCAGTATACCTCTCTGCATGTACACATCTCTACCTAAAATACTCCAGTATACCTCTCTGCATGTACACATCTCTACCTAAAATACTCCAGTATACCTCTCTGCATGTACACATCTCTACCTAAAATACTCCAGTATACCTCTCTGCATGTACACATCTCTACCTAAAATACTCCAGTATACCTCTCTGCATGTACACATCTCTACCTAAAATACTCCAGTATACCTCTCTGCATGTACACATCTCTACCTAAAATACTCCAGTATCCCTGCCTACATGTACACATCTCTACCTAAAATACTCCAGTATACCTCTCTGCATGTACACATCTCTACCTAAAATACTCCAGTATCCCTGCCTGCATGTACACATCTCTACCTAAAATACTCCAGTATACCTCTCTGCATGTACACAGCTCTACCTAAAATACTCCAGTATCCCTGCCTGCATGTACACATCTCTACCTAAAATACTCCAGTATACCTGCCTGCATGTACACATCTCTACCTAAAATACTCCAGTATCCCTGCCTGCATGTAGACATCTCTACCTAAAATACTCCAGTATCACTTTCCCCTAATACCTGCCTGCATGTACACATCTCTACCTAAAATACTCCAGTATCACTTTCCCCTAATACCTGCCTGCATGTACACATCTCTACCTAAAATACTCCAGTATACCTCTCTGCATGTACACATCTCTACCTAAAATACTCCAGTATACCTCTCTGCATGTACACATCTCTACCTAAAATACTCCAGTATACCTCTCTGCATGTACACATCTCTACCTAAAATACTCCAGTATACCTCTCTGCATGTACACATCTCTACCTAAAATACTCCAGTATACCTCTCTGCATGTACACATCTCTACCTAAAATACTCCAGTATACCTCTCTGCATGTACACATCTCTACCTAAAATACTCCAGTATACCTCTCTGCATGTACACATCTCTACCTAAAATACTCCAGTATACCTCTCTGCATGTACACATCTCTACCTAAAATACTCCAGTATCCCTGCCTACATGTACACATCTCTACCTAAAATACTCCAGTATACCTCTCTGCATGTACACATCTCTACCTAAAATACTCCAGTATCCCTGCCTACATGTACACATCTCTACCTAAAATACTCCAGTATACCTCTCTGCATGTACACATCTCTACCTAAAATACTCCAGTATCCCTGCCTACATGTACACATCTCTACCTAAAATACTCCAGTATACCTCTCTGCATGTACACATCTCTACCTAAAATACTCCAGTATACCTCTCTGCATGTACACATCTCTACCTAAAATACTCCAGTATACCTCTCTGCATGTAAACATCTCTACCTAAAATACTCCAGTATACCTCTCTGCATGTACACATCTCTACCTAAAATACTCCAGTATCCCTGCCTACATGTACACATCTCTACCTAAAATACTCCAGTATACCTCTCTGCATGTACACATCTCTACCTAAAATACTCCAGTATACCTCTCTGCATGTACACATCTCTACCTAAAATACTCCAGTATACCTCTCTGCATGTAAACATCTCTACCTAAAATACTCCAGTATACCTCTCTGCATGTACACATCTCTACCTAAAATACTCCAGTATCCCTGCCTACATGTACACATCTCTACCTAAAATACTCCAGTATACCTCTCTGCATGTACACATCTCTACCTAAAATACTCCAGTATCCCTGCCTACATGTACACATCTCTACCTAAAATACTCCAGTATACCTCTCTGCATGTACACATCTCTACCTAAAATACTCCAGTATACCTCTCTGCATGTACACATCTCTACCTAAAATACTCCAGTATACCTCTCTGCATGTAAACATCTCTACCTAAAATACTCCAGTATACCTCTCTGCATGTACACATCTCTACCTAAAATACTCCAGTATCCCTGCCTACATGTACACATCTCTACCTAAAATACTCCAGTATACCTCTCTGCATGTACACATCTCTACCTAAAATACTCCAGTATACCTCTCTGCATGTACACATCTCTACCTAAAATACTCCAGTATACCTCTCTGCATGTAAACATCTCTACCTAAAATACTCCAGTATACCTCTCTGCATGTACACATCTCTACCTAAAATACTCCAGTATCCCTGCCTACATGTACACATCTCTACCTAAAATACTCCAGTATACCTCTCTGCATGTACACATCTCTACCTAAAATACTCCAGTATCCCTGCCTACATGTACACATCTCTACCTAAAATACTCCAGTATACCTCTCTGCATGTACACATCTCTACCTAAAATACTCCAGTATCCCTGCCTACATGTACACATCTCTACCTAAAATACTCCAGTATACCTCTCTGCATGTACACATCTCTACCTAAAATACTCCAGTATACCTCTCTGCATGTACACATCTCTACCTAAAATACTCCAGTATCCCTGCCTGCATGTACACATCTCTACCTAAAATACTCCAGTATACCTGCCTGCATGTACACATCTCTACCTAAAATACTCCAGTATCCCTGCCTGCATGTACACATCTCTACCTAAAATACTCCAGTATCACTTTCCCCTAATACCTGCCTGCATGTACACATCTCTACCTAAAATACTCCAGTATCACTTTCCCCTAATACCTGCCTGCATGTACACATCTCTACCTAAAATACTCCAGTATCACTTTCCCCTAATACCTGCCTGCATGTACACATCTCTACCTAAAATACTCCAGTATACCTCTCTGCATGTACACATCTCTACCTAAAATACTCCAGTATACCTCTCTGCATGTACACATCTCTACCTAAAATACTCCAGTATACCTCTCTGCATGTACACATCTCTACCTAAAATACTCCAGTATACCTCTCTGCATGTACACATCTCTACCTAAAATACTCCAGTATACCTCTCTGCATGTACACATCTCTACCTAAAATACTCCAGTATACCTCTCTGCATGTACACATCTCTACCTAAAATACTCCAGTATCCCTGCCTACATGTACACATCTCTACCTAAAATACTCCAGTATACCTCTCTGCATGTACACATCTCTACCTAAAATACTCCAGTATCCCTGCCTACATGTACACATCTCTACCTAAAATACTCCAGTATACATCTCTGCATGTACACATCTCTACCTAAAATACTCCAGTATCCCTGCCTACATGTACACATCTCTACCTAAAATACTCCAGTATACCTCTCTGCATGTACACATCTCTACCTAAAATACTCCAGTATCCCTGCCTACATGTACACATCTCTACCTAAAATACTCCAGTATACCTCTCTGCATGTACACATCTCTACCTAAAATACTCCAGTATACCTGCCTACATGTACACATCTCTACTTAAATACTCCGGTATCCCTGCCTACATGTACACATCTCTACCTAAAATACTCCAGTATACCTCTCTGCATGTACACATCTCTACCTAAAATACTTCAGTATCCCTGCCTACATGTACACATCTCTACCTAAAATACTCCAGTATACCTCTCTGCATGTACACATCTCTACCTAAAATACTCCAGTATACCTCTCTGCATGTACACATCTCTACCTAAAATACTCCAGTATACCTCTCTGCATGTACACATCTCTACCTAAAATACTCCAGTATACCTCTCTGCATGTACACATCTCTACCTAAAATACTCCAGTATCCTTGCCTACATGTACACATCTCTACCTAAAATACTCCAGTATCCCTGCCTACATGTACACATCTCTACCTAAAATACTCCAGTATCCCTGCCTACATGTACACATCTCTACCTAAAATACTCCAGTATCCCTGCCTACATGTACACATCTCTACCTAAAATACTCCAGTATCCCTGCCTACATGTACACATCTCTACCTAAAATACTCCAGTATCCCTGCCTACATGTACACATCTCTACCTAAAATACTCCAGTATCCCTGCCTACATGTACACATCTCTACCTAAAATATTCCAGTATCCCTGCCTACATGTACACATCTCTACCTAAAATACTCCAGTATCCCTGCCTACATGTACACATCTCTACCTAAAATACTCCAGTATCCCTGCCTACATGTACACATCTCTACCTAAAATATTCCAGTATCCCTGCCTACATGTACACATCTCTACCTAAAATACTCCAGTATCCCTGCCTACATGTACACATCTCTACCTAAAATACTCCAGTATCCCTGCCTACATGTACACATCTCTCTGAACACTGACACTGAATAAAGCTTCCTCTCTGAGGTACTGAACACTGACACTGAATAAAGCTTCCTCTCTGAGGTACTGAACACTGACACTGAATAAAGCTTCCTCTCTGAGGTACTGAACACTGACACCGTGTATATCGCTTCCTCTCTGAGGTACTGAACACTGACCCTGAATAAAGCTTCCTCTCTGAGGTACTGAACACTGACACTGAATAAAGCTTCCTCTCTGAGGTGCTGAACACTGACACCGTGTATATCGCTTCGTCTCTGAGATACTGAACACTGACCCTGAATTAAGCTTCCTGTCTTATTTCTTATTTCTTGTGTAAATACAAATACAACTTCAGAAACTTCCCTTATAATTACATGTTTTTTAGATAATACCTTCTTGAGGTTTAATAGATCAATTCAAGGAGATATCTGGGATTTTCTGCGAGTTTCTTCAGAATTTGTAAATGTTCACATTTCTACTTTTTTTTAATCCAAAGATTAGTACAAATCAGACAACGTCATCGTAATGTTACAAGAACTCTGCAACACCTTTCTGGCACTTCCTCCTTTAGTAAGGGGCCCAAATTATGCTTTTAAAAAATCAAAGCACATTCCATTTGTATTTGTACAGCCTTAATTCTCCAATGATATTCTCACACAGCGCTTGGCAGAAGCTAAATGCCATTGAATTAAGCCTCTGGGGTTGTAGGAAACTTCAGGCCCAAAAAAAACTAAAAAATGTTCCCCTGTCAAACTCCTCTCAACCTTGAGAGTAACCCTTTTCTATTGGGAGGGTCAAGTTCCGACTGTGAAAAGTCTGAAGTCGCTCAGCTTTTCTTCACCCAAAAACGAATCTGACTGAAAGGAAGAGGTGAAAGTATATTCTGCCGTATCGACCGTCCCTTCCAGATTCAGAGTTATGTCCAATTAACGTGATCAGGAAAAACTCCAGGTCCAATATGACATGAAACGAAGGAAAAAATTAGAGGATGTATCCATAGACTATTGAGACACACCCATAGCACTGCACTCTGTAGGAGCTATAGCTTTACAGCATCCCCTTACCCACTATCCCCTATCCCCTATCCCCTACCCCTTACCCCCTATCCACTATCCTATCCCCTATCCCTTACCCCTATCCCCCATCCCTACCCCGTACCCCCTATCCCCTACCCATATCCACTATCCCATCCCCTATCCCCTACCCCTTACCCCCTATCCCCTACCCCTTACCCCCTATCCACTATCCCATCCCCTACCCCTTACCCCCTATCCCCGAGCCCCTACCCCTTACCCCCTATCCCCTATCCCTACCCCATCCCCTATCCTCTACCATTACCCCCTATCTCCTATCCCATCCTCTACCCCTTACTCACTATCCCCTACCCGTTACCCCCTATCCCTACCCCATCCCCTATCCTCTACTCCTTATCCCCTACCCCTTACCCCCTATCCGCTACCCCTTACCCCCTATCCCTACCCCATCCCCTATCCCTCTCCCTATCCCTACCCCATCCCATATCCCTATCCCCTACCCCTTACCCAATATCCCTATCCCCTACCCCTTACCCCTATCCCCTATCCCCTATCCCCTACCCCTTACCCCTATCCCCTATCCCATCCCCTACCCCATCCCCCTATCCACTATCCCATCCCCCATCCCCTACCCTTTCCCCCTATCCCCTATCCCATCCCCTACCCTTTCTCCCTATCCACTATCCCATCCCGTATCCCCTACCCCTATCCACTATCCCCTACCCCTTACCCCTTCTCCCCTACCCCTATTCCCTACCCCTACCCCATCCCCTATCCCCTACCCCTTACCTCCTATTCCCTACCCCTACCCCATCTCCTATCCCTTACCTCCTATTCCCTACCCCTACCCCATCCCCTACCCCGTACCTCCTATTCCTACCCCTACCCCATCTCCTATCCCTTACCTCCTATTCCCTACCCCATCCCCTACCCCTTACCTCCTATTCCCTACCCCTACCCCATCTCCTATCCCTTACCCCTTACCCTCTATCCCTACCCCCTAGTCTCTACCCCTATCCCCAATCAGGTACCCCTACCCCATCTCCTATCCCTTACCCCCTACCCCATCTCCTATCCCTTACCACCTAGGCTCTACCCCCTAGTCCCTACCCCTAGTCCCTACCCCTAGTCTCTACCCCTAGTCTCTACCCCCTAGTCTCTACCCCCTAGTCTCTACACCCTAGTCCCTACCCCTAGTCTCTACCCCTAGTCTCTACCCCTAGTCTCTACCCCTAGTCCCTACCCCCTAGTCCCTACCCCTAGTCTCTACCCCCTAGTCCCTACCCCTAGTCTCTACCCCTAGTCTCTACCCCTAGTCTCTACCCCCTAGTCTCTACCCCCTAGTCTCTCTGCCTCTCTGTCACATGAACCCTGATTCATAATGCTTCACCAATGGCTGTGTATTTTGAGTAAGTAAGGTTCAAAGTGAGCTAAAAGTGGAGGGAATTGACCCTTGACCCTTCTGAGAAAAGGATGAAAGGTCATTGATAAGTGGAAATGTATATAGCTGGAACACATCCAGGGAGTGCATCCCAAATGGCACCCTATTCCCTACATTTAAATGCAACCTTTATTTAACTCTGGCAAGTCAGTTAAAGAACAAATTATTATTTAAAATGACAGCCTACCGGTGAACAGTGTGTTAACTGGTCTAGGAACAGTGGGTTAACTGGTCTAGGAACAGTGGGTTTACTGGTCTAGGAACAGTGGGTTTACTGGTCTAGGAACAGTGGGTTAACTGGTCTAGGAACAGTGGGTTAACTGGTCTAGGAACAGTGTGTTAACTGGTCTAGGAACAGTGGGTTTACTGGTCTAGGAACAGTGGGTTAACTGGTCTAGGAACAGTGGGTTAACTGGTCTAGGAACAGTGGGTTAACTGGTCTAGGAACAGTGGGTTAACTGGTCTAGGAACAGTGGGTTAACTGGTCTAGGAACAGTGTGTTAACTGGTCTAGGAACAGTGGGTTAACTGGTCTAGAAACAGTGGGTTTACTGGTCTAGGAACAGTGGGTTAACTGGTCTAGGAACAGAGGGTTAACTGTTAACAGCCTACCGGTGAACAGTGTGTTAACTGGTCTAGGAACAGTGGGTTAACTGGTCTAGGAACAGTGGGTTAACTGGTCTAGGAACAGTGGGTTAACTGGTCTAGGAACAGTGGGTTAACTGGTCTAGGAACAGTGGGTTAACTGGTCTAGGAACAGTGTGTTAACTGGTCTAGGAACAGTGGGTTAACTGGTCTAGGAACAGTGGGTTAACTGGTCTAGGAACAGTGTGTTAACTGGTCTAGGAACAGTGGGGTTAACTGGTCTAGGAACAGTGGGTTAACTGGTCTAGGAACAGTGTGTTAACTGGTCTAGGAACAGTGGGGTTAACTGGTCTAGGAACAGTGTGTTAACTGGTCTAGGAACAGTGTGTTAACTGGTCTAGGAACAGTGTGTTAACTGGTCTAGGAACAGTGTGTTAACTGGTCTAGGAACAGTGGGGTTAACTGGTCTAGGAACAGTGGGTTAACTGTTAACAGCCTACCGGTGAACAGTGGTTTAACTGCCTTGTTCAATTTCAGAACGCTAGATTTGTAGGGATTGGAAGTCGGAAGTTTACATATACTTAGGTTGGAGTCATTAAAACTTGTTTTTCAGCAACTCCACAAATTTCTTGCTAACAAACTATAGTTTTGGCAAGTCGGTTAGGACATCTACTTTGTGCATGACACAAGTAATTTTTCCAACAATTGTTTACAGACAGATTATTTCACTGTATCACAATTCCAGTGGGTCAGAAGTTTACATACACTAAGTTGACTCTGCCTTTAAACAGCTTGGAATATTCCAGAAAATGATGTCATGGCTTTAGAAGCTTCTGATAGGCTAATTAACTTAATTTGAGTCAATTGGAGGTGTACCTGTGGATGTATTTCAAGGCCTACCTTCAAACTCAGTGCCTCTTTGCTTGACATCATGGGAACATCAAAAGAAATCAGCCAAGTCCTAAGAATACAAATTGTAGACCTCCACACGTCTTGTTCATCCTTGAGAGCAATTTCCAAATGCCTGAAGGTACCACACTCTGTACAAACAATAGTACGCAAGTATAAACACCATGGGACCACGCAGCCGTCATACCGCTCAGGAAGGAGATGCGTTCTGATCAACGTACTTCGGGGTGAAAAGTGCAAATCAATCCCAGAACAACAGCAAAGGATATTGTGAAGATGCTGGAGGAAACAGGTACAAAAGTAGAGTCGTATATAGACATCACCTGAAAGGAAGAAGCCACTGCTTCCGCCATAAAAAGACAGAATACGGTTTGCAACTGCACATGGGGACAAATATCGTAATTTTTGGAGAAATGTCGTCTGGTCTGATGAAACAAAAATAGAACTGTTTGGTCATAATGACCATTGTTATGTTTGGAGGAAAAAGGCGGAGGCTTGCAATCTGAAGAACACCATCCCAACCAACCACGGTCAGTGGCAGCATCTTGTGGTGGGGGTGGCAGCATCTTGTGGTGGGGGTGGCAGCATCTTGTGGTGGGGGTGGCAGCATCTTGTGGTGGGGGTGGCAGCATCTTGTGGTGGGGGTGGCAGCATCTTGTGGTGGGGGTGCTTTGCTGCAAGAGGGACTCGTGCACTTCAGAAAATACAGGGCATCATGAGGGCAGGAAAATTATGTGGATATATTGAAGCAACATCTCAAGACATCAGTCAGGAAGTTAATTGAAGCTTGGTCGCAAATGGGTCTTTCAAATGGACAATGTCCCCAAGCATACTTCCAAAGTTGTGGCAAAATGGCTTAAGGACATCAACTTCAAGGTATTGGAGTGGCCATCACAATGCCCTGACCTCAAACCTATGAAAAAGTGTGTGTGAGCAAGCAGGCCTACAAACCTGACTAAGTTACTCCAGCTCTGTCAGGAGGAATGGGCAAAAATTCACCCAATTTATTTTGGGAAGCTTGTGGAAGGCTACCTGCAACGTTGGACCCAAGTTGAACAATTTAAAGGCAATGCTACCAAATACTAATTGAGTGTATGTAAACTTCTGACCCACTGGGAATGTGATGAACAAAATAAAAGCTGAAATAAATAATTCTCTCAACTATTATTCTGACATTTCACATCTTAAAATAAAGTAGTGATCCTAACTGAACTAAGACAGGGAATGTTTCCTGGTACTAAATGTCAGGAATTGTGAAAAACTGAGTTTAAATGTATTTGTCTAAGGTGTATGTAAACTTCTGACTTCAACTGTATATATATATATATATATATATACATAGAGATAGAGGGTGTGTGAGTGAGTCACTGAACTGTAGATATATATATACACACATAGAGAGAGATAGAGGGTGTGTGAGCGAGTCACTGAACTGTAGATATATACACACATAGAGAGAGATAGAGGGTGTGTGAGCGAGTCACTGAACTGTAGATATATATATACACACATAGAGAGAGATAGAGGGTGTGTGAGCGAGTCACTGAACTGTAGATATATACACACATAGAGAGAGATAGAGGGTGTGTGAGTGAGTCACTGAACTGTAGATATATTTATACATAGAGAGAGATAGAGGGTGTGTGAGCGAGTCACTGAACTGTAGATATATATATATATACATAGAGAGAGATAGAGGGTGTGTGAGCGAGTCACTGAACTGTAGATATATTTATACATAGAGAGAGATAGAGGGTGTGTGAGTGAGTCACTGAACTGTAGATATATATACATAGAGAGAGATAGAGGGTGTTTGAGCGAGTCACTGAACTGTATATATACACACATAGAGAGAGATAGAGGGTGTGTGAGTGAGTCACTGAACTGTAGATATATATATACATAGAGAGAGATAGAGGGTGTGTGAGTGAGTCACTGAACTGTAGATATATATATACATAGAGAGAGATAGAGGGTGTTAGAGCGAGTCACTGAACTGTAGATACATATATACACACATAGAGAGAGATAGAGGGTGTTTGAGCGAGTCACTGAGGGGGAAAGTGTATGTGAGCTGTCAGCGAATGTTCCAAGACGAATATCGGGAGGCCTGTTTGCTGGCATTTACTGAGACTTGGCTGGATAACAGAGTCCCGGACAGAGAAGAGGAGCCGGCCGGCTTCACTCTGGTCAGAGCGGACTGTGATCTGACGGTTACAGGGAAGCTTCACGACCTGCTTGTCAGGGACCAGTGGTGTAAATCGATCCTGGTAAGAGAGAGACTCTGTACCACCGACATTGAACTGATGTCTGTGTCACTGCGACCCTACTATCTACCCTGCTATCTGCCCTACTATCTGCCCTACTATCTGCCCTACTATCTGCCCTACTATCTGCCCTACTATCTACCCTACTATCTGCCCTACTATCTACCCTACTATCTGCCCTACTATCTACCCTTCTATCTACCCTACTATCTACCCTACTATCTACCCTACTATCTGCCCTACTATCTGCCCTACTATCTACCCTACTATCTACCCTACTATCTGCCCTACTATCTACCCTACTATCTGCCCTACTATCTGCCCTACTATCTGCCCTACTATCTGCCCTACTATCTACCCTTCTATCTGCCCTACTATCTGCCCTACTATCTGCCCTACTATCTGCCCTACTATCTGCCCTACTATCTACCCTTCTATCTGCCCTACTATCTACCCTACTATCTGCCCTACTATCTGCCCTACTATCTGCCCTACTATCTACCCTACTATCTGCCCTACTATCTGCCCTACTATCTGCCCTACTATCTACCCTACTATCTACCCTACTATCTGCCCTACTATCTGCCCTACTATCTACCCTACTATCTGCCCTTCTATCTACCCTACTATCTGCCCTACTATCTACCCTGCTATCTACCCTGCTATCTGCCCTTCTATCTACCCTGCTATCTGTCCTACTATCTGCCCTACTGTCTACCCTACTATCTGCCCCGGGAGTTACCCAAATTGTTTGTTACCTTCATGTACATTCAACCGAAAGCTAATATAACAAAGGCATCAGAGATTATTTATAATTAGAAATAGATACTGGAATCCATCTCCCCCGATGCACCAAAATGTATTTTAGGGTATTTTAACAACTGTACCTTGCACAAAGTCCTGCGCACATACCACCAGTATGATGAAATGTCACGCTAAGAAAAATAGGACTCTTGATTTGTGCTATGGGACAATACCAAATATGTTTCTGCCACCACCAGACCTCCCCTGGGGACATCAGACCACAATGTGGTCTAACTCAGGCCAACCTACTGTCGGCTTCTGGAGAGGGAGAAACCCACAGTTAAAACTACCTCAGGCCAACCTACTGTCGGCTCCTGGAGAGGGAGAAACCCACAGTTAAAACTACCTCAGGCCAACCTACTGTCGGCTTCTGGAGAGGGAGAAACCCACAGTTAAAACTACCTCAGGCCAACCTACTGTCGGCTCCTAGAGAGGGAGAAACTCACAGTTAAAACTACCTCAGGCCAACCTACTGTCGGCTCCTAGAGAGGGAGAAACCCACAGCTAAAACTACCTCAGGCCAACCTACTGTCGGTTCCTAGAGAGAGAGAACCCCACAGCTAAAACTACCTCAGGCCAACCTACTGTCGGCTCCTGGAGAGGGAGAAACCCACAGTTAAAACTACCTCAGGCCAACCTACTGTCGGCTCCTAGAGAGGGAGAAACCCACAGTTAAAACTACCTCAGGCCAACCTACTGTCGGCTCCTGGAGAGGGAGAAACTCACAGTTAAAACTACCTCAGGCCAACCTACTGTCGGTTCCTGGAGAGGGAGAAACCCACAGTTAAAACTACCTCAGGCCAACCTACTGTCGGCTCCTAGAGAGGGAGAAACCCACAGTTAAAACTACCTCAGGCCAACCTACTGTCGGCTCCTGGAGAGGGAGAAACCCACAGTTAAAACTGTCCAGATCTGGAATGACAACAGTATCACTTGTCTCCAGGGGTGTTTTGACTACTATGTAGGAGGTATTTGGTCTCCAGGGGAGGTATTTGGTCTCCAGGGGAGGTATTTGGTCTCCAGGGGTAGTCTGACTGTACTATGTAGGAGGTATTTGGTCTCCAGGGGAGGTATTTGGTCCCCAGGGGTGTTTTGACTGTACTGTGTGGGAGGTATTTGGTTTCCAGGGTGTTTTGACTACTATGTGGGAGGTATTTGGTCTCCAGGGGGGTGTTTTGACTACTACGTGGGAGGTATTTGGTCTCCAAGGTGTTTTGACTACTATGTGGGAGGTATTTGGTCTCCAGGGTGTTTTGACTACTATGTGGGAGGTATTTGGTCTCCAGGGTGGTTTGACTGTACTATGTGGGAGGTATTTCGTCTCCAGGGTGTTTTGACTACTATGTGGGAGGTATTTGGTCTCCAGGGGAGGTATTTGGTCTCCAGGGGAGGTATTTGGTCTCCAGGGGTGTTTTGACTACTATGTGGGAGGTATTTGGTCTCCATGGTGTTTTGACTACTATGTGGGAGGTATTTGGTCTCCAGGGTGTTTTGACTACTATGTGGGAGGTATTTGGTCTCCAGGGGTGTTTGGACTACTATGTAGGAGGTATTTGGTCTCCAGGTGTGTTTTGACTACTATGTAGGAGGTATTTGGTCTCCAGGGGAGGTATTTGGTCTCCAGGGTGTTTGGACTGTACTATGTGGGAGGTATTTGGTCTCCAGGTGTGTTTTGACTACTATGTAGGAGGTATTTGGTCTCCAGGGGAGGTATTTG
Source organism: Oncorhynchus nerka (assembly GCF_034236695.1). Lineage (NCBI taxonomy): Eukaryota > Metazoa > Chordata > Actinopteri > Salmoniformes > Salmonidae > Oncorhynchus > Oncorhynchus nerka. The sequence continues at coordinate 98,905,554 of NC_088399.1, read as the reverse complement.
GTCTCCAGGGTGGTTTGACTACTATGTGGGAGGTATTTGGTCTCCAGGGGAGGTATTTGGTCTCTAGGGTGTTTTGACTGTACCATGTGGGAGGTATTTGGTCTCCAGGGTGTTTTGACTGTACCATGTGGGAGGTATTTGGTCTCCAGTGTGTTTTGACTGTACCATGTGGGAGGTATTTGTTCTCCAGGGGTGGTTTGACTGTACTATGTGAGAGGTATTTGAGACAGCAGCTCTGATCTTGATGAACTCATAGATGTTGTTTCAGACTAATGTAAACTTCTGTGTTGAGTCAGTTGAGTCAATCTTCCCTAACAAAAAGCCTTGGGTATCAAAACATCTAAAATCACTACATCATTGGAAAAACATAGTTTATGCTGAGGGCTTTAAGAAAAGGATAAGCTTGAGAGCAGGCATGTTTATTTCATTTCATTTGCGATTTTTAGAAATCGCTAACGTTGCGTTATGGTAATGAGCTTGAGGCTGTAGTTACGCTACCGCATACGGGTTTGGGCGGACTATGAGGTTAAGAGATGTACAACGTGAGGTCAGTGACAGAACTGCTAGATAAGGACAAGGACAAGCTGGACAAGGAGGCATACAAGGAAACAGGAAACGAGCGTGGAGAGGAGCCTCTCCTCAGGAAACACAAGGGTGGAGAGGAGCCTCTCCTCAGGAAACACAAGGGTGGCCTGGAGACCCAGGGACACATAGGCAGGAGAAAACCAGTACTGACCTTAGGGGACATGAGGGCCAGAACATGGCTAATGAACTGAATGTTTTCTTCTCAAGATTTGAATCAGACAACTTTGTGTCGGAGGTGAAACAAAGGGAAGCGTCATTACAAATGTTTGAGAGAGTTGTTGTTCAACAGTCTGATGTTGTGAAGTAGTTCAGGGGATGTAACGCATACGAAAGCCCAGACTAAATAAGTGGACATGTGTTTAAGCACTGTGCTGAACAACTGGCAGGTGTTTTTACAGACATTTTCCAATCCTCACTCGACCAGCAACACGTGCCAGTATTGTGGGAAAACTCAATAATTATACCAATTCCTAAACATCTAATCCCTCTGTGCTGAATGACGACCGGCCTGTCGCCTTGACATCCTTAGTAATGAAATGCCTTGAGAATCTTGTGAAAAGTCATATTCTCAGCGTCACCCAGAAGCTTCCTGACCCATTTCAGTTTGCCTATCAGCCTAGCAGAGGAGTTGATGATGCCATTCTTACCCTCCTTAACATGGTCTATAGACATCTAGAGCCAAATCCCATGTCAGGGTTCTGTTTGTTGACTTTTCTTCTGCCTTCAACACAGCCCTACATTCTGGCAAGAGACTCATTCGGGACTTCTCCTTAGGGGCTGGTTTTGTGGCTTTTGGACTTCCTGAGCCAATGCTCAGCGAGTCAAAATAGGTCCCCACGTGTCGGATATACGCAATACCCACACAGTCTCTCCTCAGGGATGTGTTTTGTTTCCACTCCACCACCAACACAGTCTCTCCTCAGGGATGTGTTTTGTCCCCACTCCACCACCAACACAGTCTCTCCTCAGGGATGTGTTTTGTCTCCACTCCTCCACCAACACAGTCTCTCCTCAGGGATGTGTTTTGTCTCCACTCCACCACCAACACAGTCTCTCCTCAGGGATGTGTTTTGTCTCCACTCCACCACCAACACAGTCTCTCCTCAGGGATGCATTTGTCTCCACTCCACCACCGACACAGTCTCTCCTCAGGGATGCGTTTTGTCTCCACTCCACCACCGACACAGTCTCTCCTCAGGGATGTGTTTTGTCTCCACTCCACCACCAACACAGTCTCTCCTCAGGGATGTGTTTTGTCTCCACTCCACCACCAACACAGTCTCTCCTCAGGGATGTGTTTTGTCTCCACTCCACCACCAACACAGTCTCTCATTTAACATTACATTCTCTCCTCAGGGATGTGTTTTGTCTCCACTCCACCACCAACACAGTCTCTCCTCAGGGATGTGTTGCATCCCCACTCCACCACCACACAGTCTCTCCTCAGGGATGTGTTTTGTCTCCACTCCACCACCAACACAGTCTCTCCTCAGGGATGTGTTTTGTCTCCACTCCACCACCAACACAGTCTCTCCTCAGGGATGTGTTTTGTCTCCACTTCTGTACATCTTGTACACTAATAGTTGTACTAGTTTTCATCCTAACAGGACACCTTGTTAAGTTCGCTGATGACACTGCCTTGATCAGCCTGTTGCATGATGACGAGGAACATCATGGCCCGGGGTCCTAGATGACTTTGTAGAGTGGTGTGAGGAATCACACTTGGTCCTCAACACCAACAAGACCAACGAGATGTGCATAGACTTCAGGAAGTGTACAACACCATACCTCTGCAACATATATCAGAGGTCAGAACAGAGATTGTAGAGGAATAGAGATACCTGGGTGTCCTCTTGGACAATAAGCTTCCGTGGAGTACATGTACAGACCTGATCTACAAACAGAGCCAACAGTGACTGTACTTTCTCAAAAAGCTGGGATCTTTTAATGTAGACTGTACTATACTGACTCTTTTTAACAAATCTTTCATTGAGAGTATTTTACCTTGTTGTATAATTTGTTGGTTTGGCAATTCCACTGTCAGCCAGAGAAATATGCTGAGAAGGATTGTCACCACAGCAAGCAAGGTACTTAGAGTCAAACAGGCCTGGATGAGATCTTTAAGGTCAGGGCCCTCAGCATATAAGCCACCTAGAAAAAGAACCATTTCTGGCTCATTTTTCCAAAAACCAGCCTGAAACTCTTTCTAAAGACTGTTGCCGTCTAGTGGAGGCCCTAGGAACTGCAGTCTGGGAGACCTTGGCCTTATAATAAAAGTGATGGCCATTGAAAATAGTGGTAGGCTGACATTTTTTTTGTGGGGGGGGGGTTGTCCTCTGGATTTTGCCTGCCATATCAGTTCTGTTATGCTCACATACATAATTGTAAAAGTTTTAGAAACCTTAGAGTCTTTTCTATCCAATCTACCAAGTATATGCATATCCTAGCTTCTGGGCCTGAGTAACATGCAGTTTACATTGGGCACGCTTTCATCACGAAGTCAAAATACTGGCCACTCCCAAGAGAGGTTAATTACAGGTTCCTCAGCAAGGTACTTGGAGACAAACGGACAGGCCTGGATGAGATCTTTAAGGTCAGGTTCCTCAGCAAGGTACTTAGAGTCAAACTGACAGGCCTGGATGAGATCTTTAAGGTCATGGCCCTCAGCAAGGTACTAGGAGTCAAACAGACAGGCCTGGATGAGATCTTTAAGGTCAGGTTCCTCAGCAAGGTACTTGGAATCAAACAGGCAGGCCTGGATGAGATCTTTAAGGTCAGGGCCCTCCCCAAGGTACTTGGATTCAAACAGACAGGCCTGGATGAGATCTTTAAGGTCAAGTTCCTCCCCAAGGTACTAGGAGTCAAACAGACAGGCCTGGATGAGATCTTTAAGGTCAGGTTCCTCCCCAAGGTATTAGGAGTCAAACAGACAGGCCTGGAAGAGATCTTTGACGCATATAAGGCCCTGCCCCGCTCTCCTTTCGGAAAAGCTGACCACGACTCCATTTTGTTGATCCACGCCTACAGACAGAAACTAAAACAAAAAGCTCCCGCCCTGAGGTCTGTTCAACGCTGGTCCGACCAATCTGATTCCACACTCCAAGACTGCTTCCATCACGTGGACTGGGATATGTTTCGTATCGCGTCAGACAACAACATTGACGAATACGCTGATTCGGTGAGCGAGTTCATTAGAACGTGCGTTGAAGATGTCGTTCTCATAGCAACGATTAAAACATTCCCAAACCAGAAACCGTGGATTGATGGCAGCATTCGCGTGAAACTGAAAGTGCGAACCACTGCTTTTAATCAGGGCAAGGTGACCGGAAACATGACCGAATACAAACAGTGTAACTATTCCCTCCGCAAGGCAATCAAACAAGCTAAGCGTCAGTATAGAGACAAAGTAGAATCTCAATTCAACGGCTCAAACACAAGAGGTATGTGGCAGGGTCTACAGTCAATCACGGATTACAAAAAGAAAACCAGCCCCGTCACGGACCAGGATGTCTTGCTCCCAGGCAGACTAAATAACTTTTTTGCCCGCTTTGAGGACAATACAGTGCCACTGACACGGCCCGCAACCAAAACATGCGGACTCTCCTTCACTGCAGCCGACGTGAGGAAAACATTTAAACGTGTTAACCCTCGCAAGGCTGCAGGCCCAGACGGCATCCCCAGCCGCACCCTCAGAGCATGCGCAGACCAGCTGGCTGGTGTGTTTACGGACATATTCAATCAATCCCTATACCAGTCTGTTGTTCCCACATGCTTCAAGAGGGCCACCATTGTTCCTGTTCCCAAGAATGCTAAGGTAACTGAGCTAAACGACTACCGCCCCGTAGCACTCACTTCCGTCATCATGAAGTGCTTTGAGAGACTAGTCAAGGACCATATCACCTTCACCCTACCTGACACCCTAGACCCACTCCAATTTGCTTACCTCCCAAATAGGTCCACAGACGATGCAATCTCAACCACACTGCACACTGCCCTAACCCATCTGGACAAGAGGAATACCCATGTGAGAATGCTGTTCATCGACTACAGCTCGGCATTTAACACCATAGTGCCCTCCAAGCTCGTCATCAAGCTCGAGACCCTGGATCTCGACCCCGCCCTGTGCAACTGGGTACTGGACTTCCTGACGGGCCGCCCCCAGGTGGTTAGGGTAGGCAACAACATCTCCTCCCCGCTGATCCTCAACACTGGGGCCACACAAGGGTGCGTTGAGCCCTCTCCTATACTCCCTGTTCACCCACGACTGTGTGGCCACGCACACCTCCAACTCAATCATCAAGTTTGCGGACGACACAACAGTGGTAGGCTTGATTACCAACAACGACGAGACGGCCTACAGGGAGGAGGTGAGGGCCCTCGGAGTGTGGTGTCAGGAAAATAACCTCACACTCAACGTCAACAAAACTAAGGAGATGATTGTGGACTTCAGGAAACAGCAGAGGGAACAACCCCCTATCCACATCGATGATACAGTAGTGGAGAGGGTAGTAAGTTTTAAGTTCCTGGGCGTACACATCACAGACAAACTGAATTGGTCCACCCACACAGACAGCATCGTGAAGAAGGCGCAGCAGCGCCTCTTCAACCTCAGGAGGCTGAAGAAATTTGGCTTGTCACCAAAAGCACTCACAAACTTCTACAGATGCACAATCGAGAGCATCCTGTCGGGCTGTATCACCGCCTGGTACGGCAACTGCTCCGCCCACAACCGTAAGGCTCTCCAGAGGGTAGTGAGGTCTGCACAACGCATCACCGGGGGCAAACTACCTGCCCTCCAGGACACCTACACCACCCGATGTCACAGGAAGGCCATAAAGATCATCAAGGACAACCACCCGAGCCACTGCCTGTTCACCCCGCTATCATCCAGAAGGCGAGGTCAGTACAGGTGCATCAAAGCTGGGACCGAGAGACTGAAAAACAGCTTCTATCTCAAGGCCATCAGACTGTTAAACAGCCACCACTAACATTGAGTGGCTGCTGCCAACACACTGACTCAACTCCAGCCACTTTAATAATGGGAATTGATGGGAAATGATGTAAATATATCACTAGCCACTTTAAACAATGCTACCTAATATAATGTTTACATACCCTACATCATTCATCTCATATGTATACGTATATACTGTACTCTATATCATCTACTGCATCTTTATGTAATACATGTATCACTAGCCACTTTAACTATGCCACTTTGTTTACATACTCATCTCATATGTATATACTGTACTCGATACCATCTACTGTATCTTGCCTATGCCGCTCTGTACCATCACTCATTCATATATCTTTATGTACATATTCTTTATCCCCTTACACTTGTGTCTATAAGGTAGTAGTTTTGGAATTGTTAGTTAGATTACTTGTTGGTTATTACTGCATTGTCGGAACTAGAAGCACAAGCATTTCGCTACACTCGCATTAACATCTGCTAACCATGTGTATGTGACAAATAAGATTTGATTTGATTTGATATATATATATTAGATATATATATATGTATATGTATATATGTATATATATATAGAGAGAGAGAGATACACACATATATATATATATATATATATATATATATATAGAGAGAGAGAGAGAGAGAGAGGCAGAGAGAGAGAGAGAGAGAGAGATGAAAGTAGAGTGAAGTGCTTAACTAGCCCTGTTAATGAGATCATGTGTTTTAACGATTGAATCAAGACCACTTTTTATGGAGCCCAATAAAGTCTTCAAGCATTTACTGCCGAGCGCATCTCTGCTTAACTGAGTCTTGACACAAGCAGGCACACTCTGTGTGGACTCCACAAGAGCTACCTGGATAAATTATATTATATTTATTCCTCATGTCACCCCACTGCACTTCACCTCTTCTGGGTGTGTGGAGGTGTGTGGAGCTGTGTGGAGGTGTGTGGAGGTGTGTGGAGGTGTGTGGAGGTGTGTGTGGAGGTGTGTGGAGGTGTGTGGAGGTGTGTGGAGGTGTGTGGAGGTGTGTGGAGGTGTGTGGAGGTGTGTGGAGGTGTGTGTGGAGGTGTGTGGAGGTGTTTGGAGGTGTGTGTGGAGGTGTGTGTGGAGGTGTGTGGAGGTGTGGGAGGTGTTTGGAGGAGTGTGTGGAGAGTGGAGGTGTGTGTGAGGTGTGTGGAGGTGTGTGGAGGTGTGTGGAGGTGGAATGGAGGTGTGTGTGGAGGAGTGTGTGGAGGTGTGTGGAGGTGTGTGGAGGTGTGTGGTGGAGAGGTGTGTGTGGAGGTGTGTGTGGAGTGTGTGGAGGTGTGTGGAGGTGTGTGGGAGGTGTGGGTGGAGGTGTGTGGAGAGTGGAGGTGTGTGGGTGGGTGTGTGTGGAGGTGTGTGTGGAGGTGTGTGGAAGTGTGTGTGTGGGAGGTGTGTGGAGGAGTGTGTGGAGGTGTGTGTGGAGGTGTGTGGGAGGTGTGTGTGTGGAGGTGTGTGGAGGTGTGTGGAGGTGTGGGAGGTGTGTGTGGAGGTGTGTGTGGGAGGAGTGTGTGGAGGTGTGTGGAGGTGTGTGGAGGTGTGTGGAGGTGTGTGTGGAGGTGTGTGGAGGTGTGTGGAGGTGTGTGTGGAGGTGTGTGTGGAGGTGTGTGGAGGTGTGTGTGGAGGTGTGTGGAGGTGTGTGTGGAGGTGTGTGTGGAGGTGTGTGGAGATGTGTGGAGGTGTGTGTGGAGGTGTGTGGAGATGTTTGGAGGTGTGTGGAGGTGTGTGGAGGTGTGTGGAGGTGTGTGTGGAGGTGTGTGGAGGTGTGTGTGGAGGTATGTGTGGTGTGTGTGGAGGTGTGTGTGGAGGTGTGTGTGGAGGTGTGTGGAGGTGTGTGTGGAGGTATGTGTGGAGGTGTGTGTGGAGGTGTGTGGAGGTGTGTGTGGAGGTGTGTGGAGGTGTGTGTGGAGGTGTGTGTGGAGGTGTGTGGAGGTGTGTGGAGGTGTGTGTGGAGGTGTGTGGAGGTGTGTGGAGGTGTGTGGAGATGTGTGGAGGTGTGTGTGGAGGTGTGTGTGGAGGTGTGTGGAGGTGTGTGTGGAGGTGTGTGGAGGTGTGTGGAGGTGTGTGTGGAGGTGTGTGTGGAGGTGTGTGGAGGTGTGTGGAGATGTGTGGAGGTGTGTGGAGGTGGGAGGTGTGTGGAGGTGTGTGTGGAGGTGTGTGTGGAGGTGTGTGGAGGTGTGTGGAGATGTGTGGAGGTGTGTGTGAGGTGTGTGGAGGTGTGTGGAGTGTTTGGAGGTGTGTGGAGGTGTGTGTGGAGGTGTGTGGGAGGGGTGTGTGGAGGTGTTTGGAGGTGTGTGGAGGTGTGTGTGGAGGTGTGTGTGGAGGTGTGTGAGAGTGTGTGTGTGGAGGTGTGTGTGGAGGTGTGTGTGGAGGTGTGTGTGGAGGTGTGTGTGGAGGTGTTTGGAGTGTGTGGAGGTGTGTGGAGGTGGAGGTGTGTGGAGGTGTGTGTGGAGGTGTGTGGAGGTGTGTGGAGGTGTTTGGAGGTGTGTGGAGGTGTGTGTGGAGGTGTGTGGGAGGTGTGTGGAGGTGTTTGGAGGTGTGTGGAGGTGTGTGTGGAGGTGTGTGGAGGTGTGTGGAGGTGTGTGGAGGTGTGTGGAGGTGTGTGTGGAGGTGTGTGTGGAGGTGTGTGTGGAGGTGTTTGGAGGTGTGTGGAGGTGTTTGGAGGTGTGTGGAGTGTGTGTGTGGAGGTGTTTGGAGGTGTGTGGAGGTGTGTGTGGAGGTGTTTGGAGGTGTGTGGGAGGTGTTTGTGAGGTGTGTGGAGGTGTGTGGAGGTGTGTGAGGTGTGTGGAGTGTGTGGAGGTGTGTGTGGAGGTGTGTGGAGGTGTTTGGAGGTGTGTGGAGGTGTGTGTGGAGGTGTGTGTGGAGGTGTGTGTGAGGTGTGTGGAGGTGTGTGGAGGTGTGTGGAGGTGTGTGGAGGTGTGTGTGGGAGTGTGTGGAGGTGTGTGTGGAGGTGTGTGGAGGTGTGTGGAGGTGTGTGGAGGTGTGGAGGTGTGTGGAGGTGTGTGGGGTGTTTGGAGTGTGTGTGGAGGTGTGTGTGGAGGTGTGTGTGGAGGTGTGTGTGGTGGAGGTGTGTGGAGAGTGTGTGGAGGTGTGTGGAGGTGTGTGGAGATGTGTGGAGGTGTGTGGGAGGTGTGTGGAGGTGTGTGGAGATGTGTGTGGAGGTGTGTGGGAGGTGTGTGGAGGTGTGTGGAGGTGTGTGGAGGAGTGTGTGGAGGTGTGGAGGTGTGTGGAGGTGTGTGGAGGTGTGTGTGGAGGTGTGTGGAGGTGTGTGGAGGTGTGTGGAGGTGTGTGTGGAGTGTGTGGAGGTGTGTGTGGAGGTGTGTGTGGAGGTGGAGGTGTGTGTGGGTGTGTGTGGAGAGTGTGTGGAGGTGTGTGGAGGTGTGTGGAGGTGGAGGAGTGTGTGGAGGTGTGTGTGGAGGTGTGTGGAGGTGTGTGGAGGTGTGTGTGGAGGTGTGTGTGGAGGTGTGTGGGAGGTGTGTGGAGGTGTGTGGAAGTGTGTGTGGAGGTGTGTGGAGGTGTGGAGGTGTGTGTGGAGGTGTGTGTGGAGGTGTGTGGAGGTGTGTGGAGGTGTGTGGAGAGGTGTGTGTGGAGGTGTGTGGAGGTGTGTGTGGAGGTGTGTGGAGGTGTGTGTGAGGTGTGTGGGAGGTGTGTGGAGGTGTGTGTGGAGTGTGTGGAGGTGTGTGGAGGTGTGTGGAGATGTGTGTGTGGAGGTGTGTGGAGGTGAGGTGTTGGAGGTGTGTGGAGGTGTGTGGAGGTGTGTGTGGAGGTGAGGTGTGGGAGGTGTGTGTGGAGGTGTGTGGAGGTGTGTGGAGGTGTGTGGAGGTGTGTGGAGAGGTGTGTGGAGGTGTTTGGAGGTGTGTGTGGAGGTGTGTGGAGGTGTGTGGAGGTGTGTGGAGGTGTGTGGAGGTGTGGAGGTGTGGAGGAGGTGTGTGGAGGTGTGTGGAGGTGTGTGTGGAGGTGTGTGGAGGTGTGTGGAGGTGTGTGGAGGTGTGTGTGGAGGTGTGTGGAGGTGTGTGGAGGTGTGTGGAGGTGTGTGGAGTGTTTGGAGGTGTGTGTGGAGGTGTGTGGAGGTGTGGAGGTGTGTGGAGGTGTGTGGAGGTGTTTGGAGGTGTGTGTGGAGGTGTGTGGAGGAGGTGTGTGTGGAGGTGTGTGGAGGTGTGTGGAGGTGTTTGGAGGTGTGTGTGGAGGTGTGTGGAGGTGTGTGGAGGTGTGTGGAGGTGTGTGGAGGTGTGTGTGGAGGTGTGTGGAGGTGTGTGTGGAGGTGTGTGGAGGTGTGTGGGAGGTGTGTGGAGGTGTGTGGAGGTGTGTGTGGAGGTGTGTGGAGGTGTGTGGAGGTGTGTGGAGGTGTGTTGGAGGTGTGTGGAGGTGTGTGTGGAGGTGTTTGGAGGTGTGTGTGGAGGTGTGTGGAGGTGTGTGGAGGTGTGTGTGGAGGTGTGTGTGGAGGTGTGTGTGGAGGTGTTTGGAGGTGTGTGTGGAGGTGTGTGGAGGTGTGTGGAGGTGTGTGTGGAGGTGTTTGGAGGTGTGTGTGGGAGGTGTGTGTGGAGGTGTGTGGAGGTGTGTGGAGGTGTGTGTGGAGGTGTGTGTGGAGGTGTGTGGAGGTGTTTGGAGGTGTGTGTGGAGGTGTGGAGGTGTGGAGGTGTGTGGAGGTGTGGAGGTGTGTGGAGGTGTGTGTGGAGGTGTGGGAGGTGTGGGAGGTGTGTGTGGAGGTGTGTGGAGGTGTGTGGAGGTGTGTGGAGGTGTGTGGAGGTGTGTGTGGAGGTGTGTGGAGGGTGTGTGGAGGTGTGTGGAGGTGTGTGGAGGTGTGTGGAGGTGTGTGGAGGTGTGTGTGGAGGTGTGTGTGGAGAGGTGTGTGGAGGTGGTGTGTGGAGGTGTGTGGAGGTGTGTGGAGGTGTGTGTGTTTGGAGGTGTGTGTGGAGGTGTTTGGAGGTGTGTGTGGGAGGTGTGTGGAGGTGTTTGGAGGTGTGTGGAGGTGTGTGGAGGTGTGTGGAGGTGTTTGGAGGTGTGTGGAGGTGTGTGGAGGTGGAGGTGTGTGTGGAGGTGTTTGGAGGTGTGTGTGGAGGTGTGGAGGTGGAGATGTGTGGAGGTGTGTGGAGGTGTGTGGAGGTGTGTGGAGGTGTGTGGAGGTGTGTGGAGGTGTGTGGAGGTGTGTGTGGAGGTGTGTGGAGGTGTGTGGAGGTGTGTGGAGGTGTGTGGAGGTGTGTGGAGGTGTGTGGGGTGTGTGTGGAGGTGTGTGGAGGTGTGTGGAGGTGTGTGGAGGTGTGTGTGGAGGTGTGTGGTGTGTGGAGGTGGAGGAGTGTGTGGAGGTGTGTGGAGGTGTGTGGAGGTGTGTGTGGAGGTGTGTGGTGGAAAGTGTGTGTGGAGGTGTGTGTGGAGGTGTGTGGAGGTGTGTTGAGAGGTGTGTGGAGGTGTGTGTGGAGGTGTGTGTGGAGGTGTGTGGAGGTGTGTGGAGGTGTGTGTGGAGGTGTGTGTGGAGGTGGAGGTGTGGGAGGTGTGTGGAGGTGTGTGTGGAGGTGTGTGGAGGTGTGTGGAGGTGTGGAGGTGTGGAGGTATGTGTGGAGGTGTGTGTGGAGGTGTGTGTGGAGGTGTGTGTGGAGGTGTGTGGAGGTGTGTGGAGGTGTGTGGTGTGTGGAGGTGTGTGTGGGAGGTATGTGTGGAGGTGTGTGTGGAGGTATGTGTGGGAGGTGTGTGGGAGGTGTGTGGAGGTGTGTGGAGGTGTGTGTGGAGGTGTGTGGAGGTGGAGGTGTGTGGAGGTGTGTGGAGGTGTGTGGAGGTGTGTGGAGATGTGTGGAGGTGTGTGGAGTGTGTGTGTGGAGGTGTGTGTGGAGGTATGTGTGGAGGTGTGTGTGTGGAGGTGTGTGTGGAGGTGTGTGGAGGTGTGTGGAGGTATGTGTGGAGGTGTGTGTGGAGGTATGTGTGGAGGTGTGTGTGGAGGTGTGTGGAGGTGTGTGTGGAGGTGTTTGTGGAGGTATGTGTGGAGGTGTGTGGAGGTGTGTGTGGAGGTGTGTGTGAGGTGTGTGGAGGTGTGTGGAGGTGTGTGGAGGTGTGTGTGGAGGTGTGTGTGGAGGTGTGTGGAGATGTGTGGAGGTGTGTGTGGAGGTGCGTGGAGGTGTGTGTGGAGGTGTGTGTGGAGGTATGTGTGGAGGTGTGTGGAGGTATGTGTGGAGATGTGTGGAGGTGTGTGTGGAGGTGTGTGTGGAGGTGTGTGGAGGTGTGTGGAGGTGTGTGTGTGGAGGTGTGTGGAGGTGTGTGGAGGTGTGTGTGGAGGTGTGTGTGGAGATGTGTGGAGGTGTGTGGAGTGTGTGTGGTGGAGAGGTGTGTGGAGGTGTGTGGAGGTGTGTGGAGGTATGTGGAGTGTGTGTGGAGGTGTGTGTGGAGGTGTGTGTGGAGGTGTGTGGAGTGTGTGTGGAGGTGTGTGTGGAGGTGTGTGTGTGGAGGTGTGTGTGTGGAGATGTGTGTGTGTGGAGGTGTGTGTGTGGAGGTGTGTGTGGAGATGTGTGGAGGTGTGATTTTATCGCAAGAGGATTTGGTGGATTTCCACTTGTGGATACAACAGCTCTCAGGCAAGAAGGGGAGACAGTGATACGGAAGGAGACTGAGGGAGATAAAAGGAGGAAGGAAGCTAGAGACAGAGAAAGAGAGATCCTTACAACACTTTGTTACAACACTTTATATGTACATAATATGACATTTGAAATGTCTTTATTCTTTTGGAACTTCTGTGAGTGTAATATTTACCGTTAATTTGTATTGTTTATTTCACTTTTGTATATTCTCTACTTTACTTGCTTTGGCAATGTTAACATATGTTTCCCATGCCAATAAATCCCCTTGAATTGAATTGAATTGAATGAGAGAGAGAGAGAGAGATAGAGAGTAGAGGGATTAGAGAGAGAGTAGAGAGAGAGAGAGAGAGAGAGAGACAGACAGAGAGTAGAGAGAGAGAGAGAGTAGAGAGAGGGAGAGAGACAGACAGAGTAGAGAGAGAGAGAAAATAGAGAGAGAGAGAGAGAGAGACAGAGAGAGAGAGAGAGACAGAGAGTAGAGAGATTAGAGAGACAGTAGAGAGAGAGAGAGAGAGAGAGACAGACAGAGAGTAGAGAGAGAGAATAGAGAGAGTAGAGAGAGCGAGAGATAGACAGAGAGTAGAGAGAGAGAGAGAGCATAGAGATAGTAGAGAGAGAGAGAGAGAATAGAGAGAGTAGAGAGAGAGAGAGAGAGAGAGAGAGAGGGGAAGGAGTACTCTCCAGATATAGACAGGGGATATAGGAGTACTCTCCAGATATATAGATATATACAGGGGATATAGGAGTACTCTCCAGATATATAGATATAGACAGGGGGTATAGGAGTACACTCCAGATATATAGATATATACAGGGGATATAGGAGTACTCTCCAGATATATAGATATAGACAGGGGATATAGGAGTACTCTCAGATATATAGATGTAGACAGGGGATATAGAGTACTCTCCAGATATATAGATATAGACAGGGGATAAAGGAGTACTCTCCAGATATAGAGATATAGACAGGGGGTATAGGAGTACACTCCAGATATATAGATATATACAGGGGATATAGGAGTACTCTCCAGATATATAGATATAGACAGGGGATATAGGAGTACTCTCCAGATATATAGATGTAGACAGGGGATATAGGAGTACTCTCCAGATATATAGATATAGACAGGGGATAAAGGAGTACTCTCCAGATATAGAGATATAGACAGGGGATATAGGAGTACTCTCCAGATATATAGATATAGACAGGGGATATAGGAGTACTCTCCAGATATAGACAGGGGATATAGGAGTACTCTCCAGATATATAGATATAGACAGGGGATAAAGGAGTACTCTCCAGATATAGAGATATAGACAGGGGATATAGGAGTACTCTCCAGATATAGACAGGGGATATAGGAGTACTCTCCAGATATATAGATATAGACAGGGGATAAAGGAGTACTCTCCAGATATAGAGATATAGACAGGGGATATAGGAGTACTCTCCAGATATATAGATATAGACAGGGGATATAGGAGTACTCTCCAGATATAGACAGGGGATATAGGAGTACTCTCCAGATATATAGATATAGACAGGGGATAAAGGAGTACTCTCCAGATATAGAGATATAGACAGGGGATATAGGAGTACTCTCCAGATATAGACAGGGGATATAGGAGTACTCTCCAGATATATAGATATAGACAGGGGATATAGGAGTACTCTCCAGATATATAGATATAGACAGGGGTTATAGGAGTACTCTCCAGATATATACAGGGGATATAGGAGTACTCTCCAGATATATAGATGTAGACAGGGGATATAGGAGTACTCTCCAGATATAGACCGGGGATATAGGAGTACTCTCCAGATATATAGATATAGACAGGGGATATAGGAGTACTCTCCAGATATATAGATATAGACAGGGGATATAGGAGTACACTCCAGATATAGACAGGGGATATAGGAGTACTCTCCAGATATATACAGGGGATATAGGAGTACTCTCCAGATATATAGATGTAGACAGGGGATATAGGAGTACTCTCCAGATATAGACCGGGGATATAGGAGTACTCTCCAGATATATAGATATAGACAGGGGATATAGGAGTACTCTCCAGATATATAGATATAGACAAGGGATATAGGAGTACACTCCAGATATAGACAGGGGATATAGGAGTACTCTCCAGATATATACAGGGGATATAGGAGTACTCTCCAGATGTATAGATATAGACAGGGGATATAGGAGTACTCTCCAGATATAGACAGGGGATATAGGAGTACTCTCCAGATATATACAGGGGATATAGGAGTACTCTCCAGATGTATAGATATAGACAGGGGATATAGGAGTACACTCCAGATATAGACAGGGGATATAGGAGTACTCTCCAGATATATACAGGGGATATAGGAGTACTCTCCAGATATATAGATATAGACAGGGGATATAGGAGTACTCTCCAGATATAGACAGGGGGTATAGGAGTACTCTCCAGATATATAGATATAGACAGGGGATATAGGAGTACTCTACAGATATATAGATATAGACAGGGGATATAGGAGTACTCTCCAGATATATAGATATAGACAGGGGATATAGGAGTACTCTCCAGATATAGACAGGGGATATAGGAGTACTCTCCAGATATAGACGGGGATATAGGAGTACTCTCCAGATATATAGATATAGACAGGGGATATAGGAGTACTCTCCAGATATATAGATATAGACAGGGGATATAGGAGTACTCTCCAGATATATAGATATAGACAGGGGATATAGGAGTACTCTCCAGATATATAGATATAGACAGGGGATATAGGAGTACTCTCCAGATATATAGATATAGACAGGGGATATAGGAGTACTCTCCAGATATATAGATATAGACAGGGGATATAGGAGTACTCTCCAGATATATAGATATAGACAGGGGATATAGAAGTACTCTCCAGATATATAGATATAGACAGGGGATATAGGAGTACTCTCCAGATATATAGATGTAGACAGGGGATATAGGAGTACTCTCCAGATATAGACAGGGGATATAGGAGTACTCTCCAGATATCCAGATATAGACAGGGGATATAGGAGTACTCTCCAGATATATAGATATAGACAGGGGATATAGGAGTACTCTCCAGATATATAGATATAGACAGGGTATATAGGAGTACTCTCCAGATATATAGATATAGACAGGGGATATAGGAGTACTCTCCAGATATAGACAGGGGATATAGGAGTACTCTCCAGATATATAGATATAGACAGGGGATATAGGAGTACTCTCCAGATATATAGATATAGACAGGGTATATAGGAGTACTCTCCAGATATATAGATATAGACAGGGGATATAGGAGTACTCTCGAGATATAGACAGGGGATATAGGAGTACTCTCCAGATATAGACAGGGGATATAGGAGTACTCTCGAGATATAGACAGGGGATATAGGAGTACTCTCCAGATATATAGATATAGACAGGGGATATAGGAGTACTCTCCAGATATAGACAGGGGATATATGAGTACTCTCCAGATATATAGATATAGACAGGGGATATAGGAGTACTCTCCAGATATATAGATATAGACAGGGGATATAGGAGTACTCTCCAGATATATAGATATAGACAGGGGATATAGGAGTACTCTCCAGATATAGACGGGGATATAGGAGTACTCTCCAGATATATAGATATAGACAGGGGATATAGGAGTACTCTCCAGATATAGACAGGGGATATAGGAGTACTCTCCAGATATATAGATATAGACAGGGGATATAGGAGTACTCTCCAGATATATAGATATAGACAGGGGATATAGGAGTACTCTCCAGATATAGACAGGGGATATAGGAGTACTCTCCAGATATATAGATGTAGACAGGGGATATAGGAGTACTCTCCAGATATATAGATATAGACAGGGGATATAGGAGTTTAGGACTCTCCAGAGAGATAGAGATAGATGGATTGTCACGTTAGTATAAGGGATCGGGAGACAGACGCAGGAATGCGTAAAATTTACAGCGTGCCGTGTAAATACACAGGGACGAAGACCAAACAAACACCTAACACAAAACACAGGGTAGAAAACCAAAAACAAAAAGAGCGAGGAGTACCTGGAATAAATAACACACGCCCACAATGATTAACACACGGGACGAGACCCGTAATCATCTGCACAATATACTTGGCACGAAAGCCAACACACACGGCACAGGTAATCACACGATCCAACGGACATTGTAACAATAATGGACAGGACAATGGTGAACAAACGGCACACTTATCCAATTACTAATCAATGGGAATAGAGACCAGGTGTGCGTATTGACAGCTCCGGAGGGATCTGTGACATGGATGTAGACGGGGGATAAAGGAGTTTTAGAGGGGGGGGGGTCGAAGAGAGAAGAGGGGATAAAGTAACATGTGACTGACGTACACAAAACATTGTGAGGAAGCTGGGGGACATTAAGAGGGAAATTGCAGGTGTCTGAGGACACAAAGGGGGGAATAAAAGACAGAGAAAAAAACTAAAGTGGAGATGAAGCAATAGAGAGACAAAGACAAACATTCAGAAAAGACAGAGAGAGTGAACGGCCCTGATTACTGTTTGAGCCACAGAGAGGAAGAGGAGACAGAGAGACACAGAGAGAGAGACACAGAGAGACACAGAGAGAGACAGAGAGAGACACAGAGAGAGAGAGACACAGAGAGACACAGAGAGAGACAGAGAGAGAGACAGAGAGAGAGAGACACAGAGAGACACAGAGAGAGACAGAGAGAGACACAGAGAGAGAGACACAGAGACACACAGAGAGACACAGAGAGAGACACAGAGAGACACAGAGAGAGACAGAGAGAGACAGAGAGAGAGACACAGAGAGACACAGAGAGAGACAGAGAGAGAGACACAGAGAGAGAGACACAGAGAGACACAGAGAGAGACACAGAGAGAGAGACACAGAGAGACACAGAGAGAGACAGAGAGAGAGACACAGAGAGAGAGACACAGAGAGACACATAGAGACACAGAGAGAGAGACACAGAGAGAGAGACAGAGAGTGAGAGACACACAGAGAGAGAGAGAGAGAGGGAGAGAAAGAGAGACTGAAATAAGGAATGTGTCTCTAGAGTATCCATGTCTGTCTCTCTGCTAATTACTATGTAATGATGCTGCCTCCAGCTACCTGGCTGAGGGAATAGCGTGGTTAATTTAGCACAGGAGGGGAAGAAGGTGGGGGTGGATAGGGGAGTAGAATAGGGTGGGGTGGATAGGGGAGTAGAATAGGGTGGGGTGGGGAGGGAATATGGTGGGGAGGGAATAGGGTGGGGTGGGGAGGGAGGGGCATATGGTGGGGGAGGGGAATAGGGTGGGGTGGAAAGGGAGTAGAATAGGGTGGGGTGGGGGAATAGGGTGGAAAGGGGAGGGAATAGGGTGGAAAGGGAGTAGAATAGGGTGGAAAGGGGAGTAGAATAGGGTGGGGTGGGGAGGGAATAGGGTGGAAAGGGGGAGTAGAATAGGGTGGGGTGGGGAGGGAGGGGAATAGGGTGGAAAGGGAGTAGAATAGGGTGGGGTGGGGGGGGAATAGGGTGGAAAGGGAGTAGAATAGGGTGGGGTGGGGAGGAGAGGGGGAATAGGGTGGAAAGGGAGTAGAATAGGGTGGGGTGGAGAGGGGAATAGGGTGGAAAGGGGGAGTAGAATAGGGTGGGGTGGGGAGGGGAGGGAATAGGGTGGAAAGGGGAGTAGAATAGGGTGGGGTGGGGAGGGAGGGGAATAGGGTGGAAAGGGGAGTAGAATAGGGTGGAAAGGGGAGTAGAATAGGGTGGAAAGGGAGTAGAATAGGGTGGGGTGGGGAGGGGAATAGGGTGGGGTGGGGAGTAGAATAGGGTGGGGTGGGGAGGGAGGGGAATAGGGTGGAAAGGGAGTAGAATAGGGTGGAAAGGGGAGTAGAATAGGGTGGGGTGGGGAGGGAGGGAATAGGGTGGAAAGGGAGTAGAATAGGATGGGGTGGGGAGGAGTAGAATAGGGTGGGGTGGGGAGGGGAGTAGAATAGGGTGGGGTGGGGAGGGAGGGAATAGGGTGGAAAGGGGAGTAGAATAGGGTGGGGTGGGGAGGAGAGGGGAATAGGGTGGAAAGGGGAGTAGAATAGGGTGGGGTGGGGAGGAGAGGGGAATAGGGTGGAAAGGGGAGGGAATAGGGTGGAAAGGGGAGTAGAATAGGGTGGGGTGGGGAGGGGAATAGGGTGGGGTGGGGAGTAGAATAGGGTGGGGTGGGGAGGGAGGGGAATAGGGTGGAAAGGGGAGTAGAATAGGGTGGGGTGGGGAGGGAGGGGAATAGGGTGGAAAGGGAAGTAGAATAGGGTGGGGTGGGGAGGGGAATAGGGTGGGGTGGGGAGTAGAATAGGGTGGGGTGGGGAGGGAGGGGAATAGGGTGGAAAGGGGAGTAGAATAGGGTGGAAAGGGGAGTAGAATAGGGTGGGGTGGGGAGGGGAGGGGAATAGGGTGGAAAGGGGAGTAGAATAGGATGGGGTGGGGAGGGGAGTAGAATAGGGTGGGGTGGGGAGGGAATAGGGTGGAAAGGGGAGTAGAATAGGGTGGGGTGGGGAGGAGGGGAATAGGGTGGGGTGGGGAGGAGAATAGGGTGGGAGGAGAGGGGAATAGGGTGGAAAGGGGAGTAGAATAGGGTGGGGTGGGGAGGGAGGAGAGGGAATAGGGTGGGGGTGGAAAGGGAGTAGAATAGGGTGGGGTGGGGAGTAGAATAGGGTGGGGTGGGGAGGGAGGGGAATAGGGTGGAAAGGGGAGTAGGGTGGGGGTGGGGAATAGGGTAGGGAATATGGTGGGGGAGGGAATAGGGTAGGGAATATGGTGGGGGTGGGAAGGGGAGAATAGGGTGGGGAGGGGGAATAGGGTGGGGGTGGGGGTGGGGAATAGGGTAGGGAATATGGTGGGGGAGGGGAATAGGGTAGGGAATATGGTGGGGGTGGGAAGGGGAGGAGAATAGGGTGGGGTGGGGAATAGGGTGGGGTGGGGAGGGGAATAGGGTGGGGTGGGGATCGGAATAGGATGGGGTGGGGAATAGGGTGGGGTGGGGAGGGGAATAGGGTGGGGTGGGGTGGGGAGGGAATAGGGTGGGGTGGGGAATAGGGTGGGGTGGGGAGGGGAATAGGATAGGGTGGGGTGGGGAGGGAGGAGAATAGGGTGGGGTGGGGAGGAGAATAGGGTGGGGTGGGGTGGGGAGGAGAATATGGTGGGGTGGGGAGGAGAATAGGGTGGGGTGGGGAGGGAATAGGGTGGGGTGGGGAGGGGAATAGGGTGGGGTGGGGAGGAGAATAGGGTGGGGTGGGGAGGAGAATAGGGTGGGGTGGGGAGGGAATAGGGTGGGGTGGGGAGGAGAATAGGGTGGGGTGGGGAGGGGAATAGGGTGGGGTGGGGAGGAGAATAGGGTGGGGTGGGGAGGGAGGGGAATAGGGTGGGGTGGGGAGGAGGAGAATAGGGTGGGGTGGGGAGGAGAATAGGGTGGGGTGGGGAGGGAGGAGAATAGGGTGGGGTGGGGAGGGGGAGGAGAATAGGGTGGGGAATATAGTGGGGTGGGGAGGGAATAGGGTGGGGAGGGGAGGAGAATAGGGTGGGGTGGGGAATAGGGTGGGGAATAGGGTGGGGAGGGAGGGGAATAGGGTGGGGTGGGGAGGAGAATAGGGTGGGGTGGGGGTGGGGAATAGGGTGGGGAATATAGTGGGGGTGGGGTGGGGTGGGGTGGGGAATAGGGTGGGGAATATAGTGGGGGTGGGGTGGGGTGGGGTGGGGAATAGGGTGGGGAATATAGTGGGGGTGGGGTGGGGTGGGGTGGGGAATAGGGTGGGGAATATAGTGGGGTGGGGTGGGGTGGGGAATAGGGTGGGAATATAGTGGGGGTGGGGTGGGGTGGGGTGGGGTGGGGAGGGGAGGGGAGGAGAATAGGGTGGGGAGGAGAATAGGGTGGGGTGGGGAGGGAGGAGAATAGGGTGGGGTGGGGAGGAGAATAGGGTGGGGTGGGGAGGGAATAGGGTGGGGTGGGGAGGAGAATAGGGTGGGGTGGGGAGGGAGGGAATAGGGTGGGGTGGGGAGGAGAATAGGGTGGGGTGGGGAGGGGAGGAGAATAGGGTGGGGAATATAGTGGGGGTGGGGAGGGGAATAGGGTGGGGAATATAGTGGGGGAGGAGAATAGGGTGGGGTGGGGAGGAGAATAGGGTGGGGAATATAGTGGGGGTGGGGTGGGGTGGGGTGGGGAATAGGGTGGGGAGGAGGGGAATAGGGTGGAAAGGGAGTAGAATAGGGTGGGGTGGGGAGGAGAGGGGAATAGGGTGGAAAGGGGAGGGAATAGGGTGGGGTGGGGAGGGGAGGGGAATAGGGTGGGGTGGGGAGGGGAGTAGAATAGGGTGGAAAGGGGAGTAGAATAGGGTGGGGTGGGGAGTAGAATAGGGTGGGGTGGGGAGGGGAGGGAATAGGGTGGAAAGGGGAGTAGAATAGGGTGGGGTGGGGAGGGAGGGAATAGGGTGGAAAGGGGAGTAGAATAGGGTGGGGTGGGGAGGGGAATAGGGTGGGGTGGGGAGTAGAATAGGGTGGGGTGGGGAGGGGAGGGGAATAGGGTGGAAAGGGGAGTAGAATAGGGTGGAAAGGGGAGTAGAATAGGGTGGGGTGGGGAGGGGAGGGGAATAGGGTGGAAAGGGGAGTAGAATAGGATGGGGTGGGGAGGGGAGTAGAATAGGGTGGGGTGGGGAGGGGAATAGGGTGGAAAGGGGAGTAGAATAGGGTGGGGTGGGGAGGTGAGGGGAATAGGGTGGGGTGGGGAGGAGAATAGGGTGGGGAGGAGAGGGGAATAGGGTGGAAAGGGAGTAGAATAGGGTGGGGTGGGGAGGGGAGGAGAGGGAATAGGGAGGGGGTGGAAAGGGGTGTAGAATAGGGTGGGGTGGGGAGTAGAATAGGGTGGGGTGGGGAGGGAGGGGAATAGGGTGGAAAGGGGAGTAGGGGTGGGGGTGGGGAATAGGGTAGGAATATGGTGGGGGAGGGAATAGGGTAGGGAATATGGTGGGGGTGGGAAGGGAGGAGAATAGGGTGGGGGAGGGAATAGGGTGGGGGTGGGGGGTGGGGAATAGGGTAGGGAATATGGTGGGGAGGGGGAATAGGGTGGGGTGGGAGGGGAGGGGCATATGGTGGGGGAGGGGAATAGGGTGGGGTGGAAAGGGGAGTAGAATAGGGTGGGGTGGGGAATAGGGTGGAAAGGGAGGGGAATAGGGTGGAAAGGGAGTAGAATAGGGTGGAAAGGGGAGTAGAATAGGGTGGGGTGGGGAGGGGAATAGGGTGGAAAGGGGAGTAGAATAGGGTGGGGTGGGGAGGGAGGGGAATAGGGTGGAAAGGGAGTAGAATAGGGTGGGGTGGGGAGGGGAATAGGGTGGAAAGGGAGTAGAATAGGGTGGGGTGGGGAGGGGAGGAATAGGGTGGAAGGGGAGTAGAATAGGGTGGGGTGGGGAGGGGAATAGGGTGGAAAGGGAGTAGAATAGGGTGGGGTGGGGAGGGGAGGGAATAGGGTGGAAAGGGGGAGTAGAATAGGGTGGGGTGGGGAGGGGGGAATAGGGTGGAAAGGGGAGTAGAATAGGGTGGAAAGGGGAGTAGAATAGGGTGGGGTGGGGAGGGAGGGAATAGGGTGGAAAGGGGGTAGAATAGGGTGGGGTGGGGAGGGAATAGGGTGGGGTGGGGAGTAGAATAGGGTGGGGTGGGGAGGGGAGGGAATAGGGTGGAAAGGGGAGTAGAATAGGGTGGAAAGGGGAGTAGAATAGGGTGGGGTGGGGAGGGAGGGAATAGGGTGGAAAGGGGAGTAGAATAGGATGGGGTGGGGAGGGGAGTAGAATAGGGTGGGGTGGGGAGGGGAGTAGAATAGGGTGGGGTGGGGAGGAGGGAATAGGGTGGAAAGGGGAGTAGAATAGGGTGGGGTGGGGAGGAGAGGGAATAGGGTGGAAAGGGGAGTAGAATAGGGTGGGGTGGGGAGGAGAGGGGAATAGGGTGGAAAGGGGGGGAATAGGGTGGGGTGGGGAGGGAGGGAATAGGGTGGGGTGGGGAGGAGGGGAATAGGGTGGGGTGGGGAGGGTAGAATAGGGTGGAAAGGGAGTAGAATAGGGTGGGGTGGGGAGGGGAGGGAATAGGGTGGAAAGGAGTAGAATAGGGTGGGGTGGGGAGGGGAATAGGGTGGGGTGGGGAGTAGAATAGGGTGGGGTGGGGAGGGGAATAGGGTGGAAAGGGGAGTAGAATAGGGTGGGGTGGGGAGGGAGGGGAATAGGGTGGAAAGGGGAGTAGAATAGGGTGGGGTGGGGAGGGGAATAGGGTGGGGTGGGGAGTAGAATAGGGTGGGGTGGGGAGGGGAGGGGGAATAGGGTGGAAAGGGGAGTAGAATAGGGTGGAAAGGGGAGTAGAATAGGGTGGGGTGGGGAGGGGAATAGGGTGGAAAGGGGAGTAGAATAGGATGGGGTGGGGAGGGGAGTAGAATAGGGTGGGGTGGGGAGGGGAATAGGGTGGAAAGGGGAGTAGAATAGGGTGGGGTGGGGAGGGGAGGGAATAGGGTGGGGTGGGGAGGAGAATAGGGTGGGGAGGAGAGGGGAATAGGGTGGAAAGGGGAGTAGAATAGGGTGGGGTGGGGAGGGGAGGAGAGGGGAATAGGGTGGGGGTGGAAAGGGGAGTAGAATAGGGTGGGGTGGGGAGTAGAATAGGGTGGGGTGGGGAGGGAGGGAATAGGGTGGAAAGGTGAGTAGGGTGGGGGGTGGGGAATAGGGTAGGGAATATGGTGGGGAGGGGAATAGGGTAGGGAATATGGTGGGGGTGGGAAGGGGAGGAGAATAGGGTGGGGGAGGGGAATAGGGTGGGGGTGGGGGTGGGGGAATAGGGTAGGGAATATGGTGGGGAGGGAATAGGGTAGGGGGAATATGGTGGGGGTGGGAAGGGAGGAGAATAGGGTGGGGTGGGGAATAGGGTGGGGTGGGAGGGAATAGGGTGGGGTGGGGATCGGAATAGGATGGGGTGGGGAATAGGGTGGGGTGGGGAGGGAATAGGGTGGGGTGGGGTGGGGAGGGGAATAGGGTGGGGTGGGGAATAGGGTGGGGTGGGGAGGGGAATAGGATAGGGTGGGGTGGGGAGGGAGGAGAATAGGGTGGGGTGGGGAGGAGAATAGGGTGGGGTGGGGTGGGGAGGAGAATAGGGTGGGGTGGGGAGGAGAATAGGGTGGGGTGGGGAGGGAATAGGGTGGGGTGGGGAGGGGAATAGGGTGGGGTGGGGAGGAGAATAGGGTGGGGTGGGGAGGAGAATAGGGTGGGGTGGGGAGGGGAATAGGGTGGGGTGGGGAGGAGAATAGGGTGGGGTGGGGAGGGGAATAGGGTGGGGTGGGGAGGAGAATAGGGTGGGGTGGGGAGGGAGGGGAATAGGGTGGGGTGGGGAGGGGAGGAGAATAGGGTGGGGTGGGGAGGAGAATAGGGTGGGGTGGGGAGGGGAGGAGAATAGGGTGGGGTGGGGAGGGAGGAGAATAGGGTGGGGAATATAGTGGGGGTGGGGAGGGGAATAGGGTGGGGAGGGAGGAGAATAGGGTGGGGTGGGGAGGAGACTAGGGTGGGGTGGGGAATAGGGTGGGGAATAGGGTGGGGAGGGAGGGGAATAGGGTGGGGTGGGGAGGAGAATAGGGTGGGGTGGGGTGGGGAATAGGGTGGGGAATATAGTGGGGGTGGGGTGGGGTGGGGGTGGGAATAGGGTGGGGAATATAGTGGGGGTGGGGTGGGGTGGGGGTGGGGTGGGGAATATAGTGGGGGTGGGGTGGGGTGGGGTGGGGAATAGGGTGGGGAGGGGAGGGAATAGGGTGGGGTGGGGAGGAGAATAGGGTGGGGTGGGGTGGGGGAATAGGGTGGGGAATATAGTGGGGGTGGGGTGGGGTGGGGTGGGGTGGGGAATAGGGTGGGGAATATAGTGGGGGTGGGGTGGGGTGGGGTGGGGAATAGGGTGGGGTGGGGAGGAGAATAGGGTGGGGTGGGGAGGGGAATAGGGTGGGGTGGGGAGGGGAGGGGAATAGGGTGGGGTGGGGAGGAGGAGAATAGGGTGGGGTGGGGAGGAGAATAGGGTGGGGAATATAGTGGGGTGGGGAGGGGAATAGGGTGGGGAGGGGAGGAGAATAGGGTGGGGTGGGGAGGAGAATAGGGTGGGGTGGGAATAGGGTGGGGAATAGGGTGGGGTGGGGAGGAGAATAGGGTGGGGTGGGGTGGGGAATAGGGTGGGGAATATAGTGGGGGTGGGGTGGGGTGGGGTGGGGAATAGGGTGGGGAATATAGTGGGGGTGGGGTGGGGTGGGGAATATAGTGGGGGTGGGGTGGGGAATAGGGTGGGGAGGGAGGGAATAGGGTGGGGTGGGGAGGAGAATAGGGTGGGGTGGGGTGGGGAATAGGGTGGGGAATATAGTGGGGGTGGGGTGGGGTGGGGTGGGGAATAGGGTGGGGAATATAGTGGGGGTGGGGTAGGGTGGGGTGGGGAATAGGGTGGGGAATATAGTGGGGGTGGGGTGGGGTGGGGTGGGGAATAGGGTGGGGAATATAGTGGGGGTGGGGTGGGGTGGGGAATAGGGTGGGGAATATAGTGGGGGTGGGGTGGGGTGGGGTGGGGAGGGAGGGGAGGAGAATAGGGTGGGGTGGGGAGGAGAATAGGGTGGGGTGGGGAGGAGAATAGGGTGGGGTGGGGAGGGGAATAGGGTGGGGTGGGGAGGAGAATAGGGTGGGGTGGGGAGGGAGGGGAATAGGGTGGGGTGGGGAGGAGAATAGGGTGGGGTGGGGGGGAGGAGAATAGGGTGGGGAATATAGTGGGGGTGGGGAGGGAATAGGGTGGGGAATATAGTGGGGGAGGGGAGGAGAATAGGGTGGTGTGGGGAGGAGAATAGGGTGGGGAATATAGTGGGGTGGGGTGGGGTGGGGTGGGGAATAGGGTGGGGAGGAGAGGGGAATAGGGTGGAAAGGGGAGTAGAATAGGGTGGGGTGGGGAGGAGAGGGGAATAGGGTGGAAAGGGGAGGGGAATAGGGTGGGGTGGGGAGGGGGAGGGGAATAGGGTGGGGTGGGGAGTAGAATAGGGTGGAAAGGGGAGTAGAATAGGGTGGGGTGGGGAGTAGAATAGGGTGGGGTGGGGAGGGAGGGGAATAGGGTGGGGAATATAGTGGGGGTGGGGTGGGGTGGGGTGGGGAATAGGGTGGGGAATATAGTGGGGGTGGGGTGGGGTGGGGAATAGGGTGGGGAATATAGTGGGGGTGGGAGTGGGGTGGGGTGGGGAGGGAGGGAGGAGAATAGGGTGGGGTGGGGAGGAGAATAGGGTGGGGTGGGGAGGAGAATAGGGTGGGGTGGGGAGGGGAATAGGGTGGGGTGGGGAGGAGAATAGGGTGGGGTGGGGAGGGGAATAGGGTGGGGTGGGGAGGAGAATAGGGTGGGGTGGGGAGGGGAGGAGAATAGGGTGGGGAATATAGTGGGGTGGGGAGGGGAATAGGGTGGGGAATATAGTGGGGGAGGGAGGAGAATAGGGTGGGGTGGGGAGGAGAATAGGGTGGGGAATATAGTGGGGGTGGGGTGGGGTGGGGTGGGGAATAGGGTGGGGAATATAGTGGGGGTGGGGTGGGGTGGGGAATAGGGTGGGGAATATAGTGGGGGTGGGGTGGGGAATAGGGTGGGGAATATAGTGGGGTGGGGTGGGGTGGGGAATAGGGTGGGGAATAGGGTGGGGAATATAGTGGGGGTGGGGTGGGGTGGGGAATAGGGTGGGGAATATAGTGGGGGTGGGGTGGGGTGGGGTGGGGAATAGGGTGGGGAATATAGTGGGGGTGGGGTGGGGGAATAGGGTGGGGAATATAGTGGGGTGGGGTGGGGTGGGGAGGGGAGGGGAGGAGAATAGGGTGGGGTGGGGAGGAGAATAGGGTGGGGAGGAGAATAGGGTGGGGAGGGGAGGAGAGGGGAATAGGGTGGGGTGGGGAGGGGAATAGGGTGGGGTGGGGAGGGGAATAGGGTGGGGTGGGGAGGGGAATAGGGTGGGGAGGGGAGGAGAGGGGAATAGGGTGGGGTGGGGAGGGAATAGGGTGGGGTGGGGAGGGGAATAGGGTGGGGAGGGGAGGAGAATAGGGTGGGGTGGGAGGAGAATAGGGTGGGGTGGGGAGGGGAATAGGGTGGGGTGGGGAGGGGTGGGGTGGGGAGGGAGGGTGGGGTGGGGAGGAGAATAGGGTGGGGTGGGGAGGGGAATAGGGTGGGGTGGGGAGGAGAATAGGGTGGGGTGGGGAGGGGAGGGAATAGGGTGGGGAGGGGAATAGGGTGGGGTGGGGAGGGGAATAGGGTGGGGTGGGGAGGGGAATAGGGTTGTTATCAGAGCCTAGTCTCACATTTGAGAATGTACTCAAACTGGCCCAGGCCACGGAGTCCGCGAATAGAAATGCACTGGATTTGCAGGCAAGGGGCGCAACTGTGTGCCACACAAGTAAAAGAGAGCAGCTCTGAGCAGCGTTGAATTACAAAGAACGGAAAGCGGTGGGGCAGCAGCCAATAGAGACTCGTTTGCGAAGGCAAAACACGCAGCGTTTGACTGTAAATTCAAACATGAAAAGTGTTATGCATGTGGGATAATAGGCCACATTGCGAGGGCGAGTCGCAATAAATAAAAAAGCCACGGGCTGCAGAAAAGAGAACGGACAGAAAAACGAATACATCCTGACGCTCTAATCAGGCGATAAAGAAAGGAGAGTGAGTGCGCGGACGCAGAGCAAGCATTCTCTATGTACAGGGGGAGAATATGAAAAAGGTGAAACATTTCATTGTGGAAATGGGGAATAAATGGATTTAAGGTACCGTTTTGAAATAGACACAGGATGTAGTGTCACGCCGATAAACAGGTCCCAATTCTATAGGAAGTGGAAAAACATTGAAGTGCTTAAACTGAGAGACACACCCCCCATTAAACTGAGAGACACACCCCCCATTAAACTGAGAGACACACCCCCCATTAAACTGAGAGACACACCCCCCATTAAACTGAGAGACACACCCCCCATTAAACTGAGAGACACACCCCCCATTAAACTGAGAGACACACACCCCCCATTAAACTGAGAGATACACCCCCCCATTAAATGCAAAACGTTCACAGGGGGAGAAGATCCCCGTGATTGGTGGAATATCACAGGGGGAGAAGATCCCTGTGATTGGTGGAATATCACAGGGGGAGAAGATCCCCGTGATTGGTGGAATATCACAGAGGGAGAAGATCCCCGTGATTGGTGGAATATCACAGGGGGAGTAGATCCCCGTGATTGGTGGAATATCACAGAGGGAGTAGATCCCCGTGATTGGTGGAATATCACAGGGGGAGTAGATCCCCGTGATTGGTGGAATATCACAGGGGGAGAAGATCCCCGTGATTGGTGGAATATCACAGAGGGAGTAGATCCCCGTGATTGGTGGAATATCACAGAGGGAGTAGATCCCCGTGATTGGTGGAATATCACAGGGGGAGTAGATCCCCGTGATTGGTGGAATATCAAGGACAAAAGAAAAGCCTCTCTTAGTAGTGGAACGTACTGGACCCAGCTTACTAGGAAGAGGGTTAGAGAGGGTGGTTGGAGGAAATCAAACAAGTCACCACAGAGACGTTGACAGGGGTAGAAGATCCCCGTGATTGGTGGAATATCAAGGACAAAAGAAAAGTCTGCCTCTCTTAGTAGTGGAACGTACTGGACCCAGGTTAGAGAGGGTGGTTGGAGGAAATCAAACATGTCACCACAGAGACGTTGACAGGTGATTACAAAGCACGAGTCTGCTACCGTTCCTGTTGCTGCTGCTACTCCCAGATTCTATTGGCCCAGATCCGTTCCATATGCCATGAAGCCTAAAGTGGATGTGGAAATTGACAGACTCTTAGCAGAGGATATACTTATACCTGTCAAGTTCTCTGAGTGAGCAGCACCAGTTGTTCCCGTACCCAAACCAGATGGTTCAGTCAGATTTTGCGGTGACTATAAGCTGACTGTAAATAGAGTTTCCTCTCTGGACCCAAAACCCAAAGTGGAGGATTTGCTTTCAACGTTAACCGGAGGGCAACAGTTCACAAAACTGGACATGAGTGACGCATATCAGCAAGTGTTAATGGATAAAGCTTCACAGAAGTACCTGACTATAACACCCACAGAGGGATGTTTACCTGTAAAACGCCTTTCAGGGTGTCTTCTGCACCAGCTATCTTCCAAAGAACCACGGAGGGAGTTCTGCAGGGGATACCCAAGGTAGCGGTTTACCTCGACGACATTCTTGTCGCGGGGGTCACGGAGCGAGGAACATCTCAGAAACTTGGGTGAAGTTTTGAGGAGGATGGAGGACGCCAGTCTCCGCCGGTCTCTCACCATCTCTATTAGAGAGCGATGTCCGCCAGACTGGTGGCACCAGCTTCACCACCTCGGAGACGCTCTATTAGAGAGAGATGTCCTTCAGACTGGTGGCACCAGCTACACCACCTCGGAGACGCTCTATTAGAGAGAGATGTCCGCCAGACTGGTGGCACCAGCTTCACCACCTCTAAGATGCTCTATTAGAGAGAGATGTCCGCCAGACTGGTGGCACCAGCATCACCACCTCTGAGACGCTCTATTAGAGAGAGATGTCCGCCAGACTGGTGGCACCAGCATCACCACCTCTGAGATGCTCTATTAGAGAGAGATGTCCGCCAGACTGGTGGCACCAGCTACACCACCTCGGAGACGCTCTATTAAAGAGAGATGTCCGCCAGACTGGTGGCACCAGCTACACCACCTCGGAGACACTCTATTAGAGAGAGATGTCTGCCAGACTGGTGGCACCAGCTACACCACCTCGGAGACGCTCTATTAGAGAGAGATGTCCGCTAGACTGGTGACACCAGCTACATCACCTCGGAGACGCTCTATTAGAGAGAGATGTCCGCCAGACTTGTTCAGATCCTAAAGGAGATCATGTTTAAAAAAAATTAAATATGAAAATAGCATAGCTCAGAAAGGAATGATGTTGTCAAAAAATTGTCAAAGACCCCAGCCACCCCAGTCATAGACTGTTCTTTCTAGTATCGCATGGCAAGCGGTACCGGAGTGCCAAGTCTAGGACAAAAAGGCTTCTCAACAGTTTTTACCCCCAAGCCATAAGACTCCTGAACAAGTAATCAAATGGCTACCCGGACTATTTGCATTGTCTGCCCCCACCCCAACCCTCCCCAAAAACCTATTTTTACGCTACTGCTACACTCTGTTCATCATATATAAATGTATTTATATAGCCCTTCTTACATCAGCAGATATATCAAAGTGCTGTACAGAAACCCAGCCTAAAACCCCAAACAGCAAGCAATGCAGGTGTAGAAGCACGTTGGCTAGGAAAAACTCCCTAGAAAGGCCAAACCCTAGGAAGAAACCTAGAGAGGAACCAGGCTATGAGGGGTGGCCAGTCCTCTTCTGGCTGTGCCGGGTGGAGATTATAACAGAACATGGCCAACATATCCAAATGTTCGTAATGACCAGCATGGTCAAATAATAATAATCACTGTAGTTGTCGAGGGTGCAGGAAGTCAGCACCTCAGGAGTAAATGTCAGTTGGCTTTTCACAGCCGATCATTGAGAGTATCTCTACCGATTCGACTGTCTCTAGAGTGTTGAAAACAGCAGGTCTGGGACAAGGTAGCACGTCCGGTGAACAGGTCATTGTTCTCTAGCCGCAGGCAGAACAGTTGAAATTGGAGCAGCAGCACGGCCAGGTGGACTGGGGACAGTAAGGAGTCATCAGGCCAGGTAGTCCTGAGGCATGGTCCTAGGGCTCAGGTCCTCCGAGAGAGAGAGAGAAAGAAAGAGAAAATTAGAGAGAGCACACTTAAATTCACACAGGATACCGGATTGGACAGGAGAAGTACTCCAGATATAACAAACTGACCATAGCCATATGTGCATAGACACATAACCATATCTACATTTTTTTTTTTTACATGTACATACTACCTCAATCAGCCTGACTAACCGGTGTCTGTATGTAGCCTCGCTACTTCTATAGTCTCGCTACTGTATATAGCCTGTCTTTTTACTGTTGTTTTATTTCTTTACTTACCTGTTGTTCACCTAACACATTTTTTGCACTATTGGTTAGAGCCTGTAAGTCAACATTTCACTGTAAGGTCTACTATACCTGTTGTTTTCGGCACACATGACAAATAAACTTTGATTTGATTTGAAGTTGGGTTAATAGCTTTAAAGGGGGGGATGTAGTAACCTGGTATATTTATGTTTACCACTAGATGGCAGTAGTGACTCAAAATATTTCCGCTATCCATAGCCATTTCTTATGTCTGCCTATATATCCGTGATTTAAGAAAGCTTTAGGTTGCAGAGAATGTCATTCTAAGTTACAATGAAATACTAAACAGTACTTGTCATGAGTCATCAATCTAAAAAGCCTCTAAGGATACTACAGCAGCTGTTACAGCATCAATTCTTCTTGGGTCTGATGCTTGGCACACCTGTATTCGCGGAGTTTCTCCCATTCTCTCTACAGATCCTCTCCAGCTCTGTCAGGTTGGATGGGGAGCGGCGCTGCACTTTCAGGTCTCTCCAGAGATGTTAGATCGGGTTTATGTCTGTTCATCTTTGCCTCGATATTGACTAGTATCCAAGTCCCTGCCGCTGAAAAAGATCCCCACAGCATGATGCTGCCACCACCATGTTTCACATGTAAATATATTTCCTCCAGACGTATCACTTGGCATTAAGGCCAAAGAGTTCAATCTTGGTTTCAACAGACCAGAGAATCTTGACTCTCATGGTCTGAGGGTTTTTAGGTGCCTATTGGCAAACCCAAAGGTCATGTGCCTTTTACAGAGGAGTCGCTACCGTCTGGCCACTCTACCAGAAAGGCCTGATTAGTGGAGTGCTGCAGAGATGGTTGTCCTTCTGGAAGGTTCTCCCATCTCCACAGAGGAGCTCTGGAGCTCTGTCAGAGTGACCATCAGGTTCTTAGTCACCTCCCTGACCAAGGCCCTTCTCCCCTGATTGCTCAGTTTGGCCGGGCGGCCAGCTCTAGGAAGAGTCTTGGTGGTTCAAAACATCTTCCATTTAAGAATGGTGGAGGCCACTGTAGTCTTGGGAACCTTCAATGCTGCAGAAATGTTTTGGTACCCTTCCCCAGATCTGTGTCTCGGAGGTCTACTGTACAGACAATTCCATCGACCTCATGGCTTGGTTTCTGCTCTGACATGCACTGTCAACTGTGGGACCTCATATAGACAGGTGTGTGTGTCTTTCCCAATCATGTCCATTCAATTGAATTTACCACAGGTGGACTCCAATCAAGTTGTAGAAACATCTCAAGGATGATCGATGGAAACAGGATACACCTGATCTCAATTTCAAGTCTCATAGCAAATAGTCTGAATACTTATGTAAATAAGGTATTTCTGTTTATTATTTTTAATTAATTTGCAAAAAACTGTAAAAAACGTTTTTTTTTTTGCTTTGTCATTGCTAAGGATTTTTTAAATTTATTTAATCAATTTTAGAAAATGTAACAATATGTGGAATATTCTCCAAAGGAAAATAATAATAATGTATATATAGACCTGAGGAGTACAATGTATAGCTGTATGTTCTGTTGTCCATAACATTCCTTGACTGTGTTTGAGTGTCTTATTGGTCCACAATAAGTGTTCCCCATACTCTAAATGTATTTATTTAACTAGGCAAGTCAGTTAAGAACAAATTCTTATTTTCAATGACAGCCTACCAGGGAACAATGGATTAACTGCCTTGTTC
>NC_088399.1:98806079-98868579 GCF_034236695.1 Oncorhynchus nerka | reverse complement strand
TTAATTCTCTAGTGACGTCACACCTGTCCATCTACAGGAAATGACCCTGATTAATTCTCTAGTGACGTCACACCTGTCCATCTACAGGAAATGACCCTGATTAATTCTCTAGTGACGTCACAGTTTACATATTTATACCTACCCCAGGATAATTTTTTTTAAAAAGATGCGAGAAAATAATATTTCACTTTATTTGGAATGTCAAACCAGAAGATTGGACCACCCATTAAAATCATCAAAATGATATTTATATTTAAAAGTATACATTTCAAAAAAGTATATATTTTTTCACTGAATTTCGAAAAGTTTGACCACAATACCTTGAATTCAGTTTGGAAACAGGTTTTTGATATTCCAATACCTTGTAGAATTCAGTTCAGTTTGGAAACAGGTTTTTGATATCCCAATACCTTGTAGAATTCAGTTCAGTTTGGAAACAGGTTTTTGATAACCCAATACCTTGTAGAATTCAGTTTGGAAACAGGTTTTTGATAACCCAATACCTTGTAGAATTCAGTTCAGTTTGGAAACAGGTTTTTGATAACCCAATACCTTGTAGAATTCAGTTTGGAAACAGGTTTTTGATATCCCAATACCTTGTAGAATTCAGTTTGGAAACAGGTTTTTGATATCCCAATACCTTGTAGAATTCAGTTTGGAAACAGGTTTTTGATATCCCAATACCTTGTAGAATTCAGTTTGGAAACAGGTTTTGATATCCCAATACCTTGTAGAATTCAGTTTGGAAACAGGTTTTTGATATCCCAATACCTTGTAGAATTCAGTTTGGAAACAGGTTTTTGATATCCCAATACCTTGTAGAATTCAGTTTGGAAACAGGTTTTTGATATCCCAATACCTTGTAGAATTCAGTTTGGAAACAGGTTTTTGATATCCCAATACCTTGTAGAATTCAGTTTGGAAACAGGTTTTTGATATCCCAATACCTTGTAGAATTCAGTTTGGAAACAGGTTTTGATATCCCAATACCTTGTAGAATTCAGTTTGGAAACAGGTTTTGATATCCCAATACCTTGTAGAATTCAGTTTGGAAACAGGTTTTTGATATCCCAATACCTTGTAGAATTCAGTTTGGAAACAGGTTTTGATATCCCAATACCTTGTAGAATTCAGTTTGGAAACAGGTTTTTGATATCCCAATACCTTGTAGAATTCAGTTTGGAAACAGGTTTTTGATATCCCAATACCTTGTAGAATTCAGTTTGGAAACAGGTTTTTGATAACCCAATACCTTGTAGAATTCAGTTTGGAAACAGGTTTTTGATATCCCAATACCTTGTAGAATTCAGTTCAGGTTGGAAACAGGTTTTTGATATCCCAATACCTTGTAGAATTCAGTTCAGTTTGGAAACAGGTTTTGATATCCCAATACCTTGTAGAATTCAGTTTGGAAACAGGTTTTTGATATCCCAATACCTTGTAGAATTCAGTTTGGAAACAGGTTTTTGATAACCCAATACCTTGTAGAATTCAGTTTGGAAACAGGTTTTTGATATCCCAATACCTTGTAGAATTCAGTTTGGAAACAGGTTTTTGATATCCCAATACCTTGTAGAATTCAGTTTGGAAACAGGTTTTTGATATCCCAATACCTTGTAGAATTCAGTTTGGAAACAGGTTTTTGATATCCCAATACCTTGTAGAATTCAGTTTGGAAACAGGTTTTTGATATCCCAATACCTTGTAGAATTCAGTTTGGAAACAGGTTTTTGATATCCCAATACCTTGTAGAATTCAGTTTGGAAACAGGTTTTTGATAACCCAATACCTTGTAGAATTCAGTTTGGAAACAGGTTTTTGATAACCCAATACCTTGTAGAATTCAGTTTGGAAACAGGTTTTTGATAACCCAATACCTTGTAGAATTCAGTTTGGAAACAGGTTTTTGATATCCCAATACCTTGTAGAATTCAGTTTGGAAACAGGTTTTGATATCCCAATACCTTGTAGAATTCAGTTTGGAAACAGGTTTTTGATATCCCAATACCTTGTAGAATTCAGTTTGGAAACAGGTTTTTGATATCCCAATACCTTGTAGAATTCAGTTTGGAAACAGGTTTTTGATATCCCAATACCTTGTAGAATTCAGTTTGGAAACAGGTTTTTGATATCCCAATACCTTGTAGAATTCAGTTCAGTTTGGAAACAGGTTTTTGATAACCCAATACCTTGTAGAATTCAGTTCAGTTTGGAAACAGGTTTTTGATATCCCAATACCTTGTAGAATTCAGTTTGGAAACAGGTTTTTGATAACCCAATACCTTGTAGAATTCAGTTCAGTTTGGAAACAGGTTTTTGATAACCCAATACCTTGTAGAATTCAGTTTGGAAACAGGTTTTTGATATCCCAATACCTTGTAGAATTCAGTTCAGTTTGGAAACAGGTTTTTGATATCCCAAAACCTTGGCATCAGGTCTATGAACTGACATATAAAACAACAATTGACACATAAAACCGTACATTTGAATAAAATACTTGCCACAAAAAGAATGCTCAATATAAAGAAGTAGTTAGCGTCTACAACAAGGAAACATAATCAATGGAACATATTCCACAAGGAAACATAATCAATATTTCCTATTTCCATTTGATATATTGGGTGTTAGTCCCATTTTGTGAATTCTTGGTTGGTGAATGTACCCCAGACCTCACAGTCATAGAAGGGTCAATGGGTTCTATAACTGATTGAAGAATTTTTAGCCTAAATGGGGTGTAGAGTTTATGTTCCTTTTGATAATGCCCTTCTTTCCTTATGTCTTCAATAGTTCACAGCTTTGTTGAAGTTACATGTGCTGTTAATCTTTAGGCCAAAGTAGGTCAAATTATTTGTGTGCTCTAGATATAATTTATATTTGTGGTCCTGGCAACTGGACCTTTTTTTGGAACACCATTATTTTGGTCTTACTGAGATTTACTGTCAGGGCCCAGGTCTGGCAGAATCTGTGCAGAAGATCCAGGTGCTGCTGTAGGCCCTCCTTGGTTGGGGACAGAAGCACCAGATCATCAGAAAACAGTAGACATTTGACTTCAGATTCTAGTAGGGTGCTACAGACTGTTCTAGTGCATTCACCAATTTGTTGAAATATATGTTGAAGAGGGTGGGGCTCAAGCTGCATCCATATGTCATCTCACGAAATACATGTTTCTTTGCGAATTTGCACTTCACACTTTTTGTTAATTAATTTTATAATATTTTATAATACCATATGTTTTCCCCCAACACCACTTTCCATCTATTTGTATAGTAGCCAAATTGGGACAGAAACATTTTGGGGAAATCAACAATGCATGATAAGACTTTGCTTAACCTCTTCAGTCGACCCT
The DNA here is from genome assembly GCF_034236695.1 of Oncorhynchus nerka. Taxonomy (NCBI): domain Eukaryota; kingdom Metazoa; phylum Chordata; class Actinopteri; order Salmoniformes; family Salmonidae; genus Oncorhynchus; species Oncorhynchus nerka. The sequence continues at coordinate 98,865,233 of NC_088399.1, read as the reverse complement.
CTACTTTTTTGAACATTCTGTTAAAAATCGCGCAACATTTCAGCGCCCTGCTACTCATGCCAGGAATATAGTATATATGCATTTGCTAATCAACATGATAAGACTTTGCTTAAATTTTGATTTGTTTGTTCACCAAGAAGGTTGGTGAATACGAGCTCAGATGGTAAATTGTTATACAGCTATTTCATATCTGCTCAGTACATTGTTTTCACTGGGGAAATGTACTAGAGTCCTGTTAATGATAATGCAGAGGAGGTGATGCATATCCCATGGCAGTTAAGGGTGTTGAAATTGTTTTTGTGGATTGGGGTGATCAGTCCTTGGTTCCAAATATTGGGGAAGATGCTGTGGATGATGTGAAATACTTTAAGTATAGATAATTGGAATTTGTGGTCTGTATATTTGATAATTTCATTGATGATACCATCAACACAGCAGATGTAAAAACCCACCGTTGAAACATGTTATCGCTTGTAAGAAGGCAGATTTTCATATGTTTATACTCACCAACAACAATGATCAGGTGAGATATGAGTCTCCCAAAAGAATCAGGTGGCATTTGATTTACATGGGTGGGTCCATTTTTTTTCTATATAACTAACTCTATATAACTACCTCTATATAACTACCTCTATATAACTATATAACTACCTCTATATAACTACCTCTATATAACTACCTCTATATAACTAACTCTATATAACTACCTCTATATAACTACCTCTATATAACTATATAACTACCTCTATATAACTACCTCTATATAACTACCTCTATATAACTACCTCTATTTAACTAACTCTATATAACTAACTCTATATAACTACCTCTATATAACTACCTCTATATAACTACCTCTATATAACTAACTCTATATAACTACCTCTATATAACTACCTCTATATAACTACATCTATATAACTAACTCTATATAACTACCTCTATATAACTAACTCTATATAACTACCTCTATATAACTAACTCTATATAACTACCTCTATATAACTAACTCTATATAACTACCTCTATAGAACTAACTCTATCTAACTAACTATATAACTAACTCTATATAACTAACTCTATATAACTACCTCTATATAACTACCTCTATATAACTACATCTATATAACTACCTCTATATAACTAACTCTATATAACTACCTCTATATAACTACCTCTATATAACTATATAACTACCTCTATATAACTACCTCTATATAACTACCTCTATATAACTACCTCTATATAACTACATTTACATTTACATTTAAGTCATTTAGCAGACGCTCTTATCCAGAGCGACTTACAAATTGGTGCTTTCACCTTATGACATCCAGTGGAACAGCCACTTTACAATAGTGCATCTAGGTCTTTTAAGGGGGGTTGTGAGAAGGATTACTTTATCCTATCCTAGGTATTCCTTAAAGAGGTGGGGTTTCAGGTGTCTCCGGAAGGTGGTGATTGACTCCGGTGTCCTGGCGTCGTGAGGGAGTTTGTTCCACCATTGGGGGGCCAGAGCAGGGAACAGTTTTGACTGGGCTGAGCGGGAACTGTACTTCCTCAGTGGTAGGGAGGCGAGCAGGCCAGAGGTGGATGAACGCAGTGCCCTTGTTTGGGTGTAGGGTCTGATCAGAGCCTGGAGGTACTGAGGTGCCGTTCCCCTCACAGCTCCGTAGGCAAGCACCATGGTCTTGTAGCGGATGCGAGCTTCAACTGGAAGCCAGTGGAGAGAGTGGAGGAGCGGGGTGACGTGAGAGAACTTGGGAAGGTTGAACACCAGACGGGCTGCGGCGTTCTGGATGAGTTGTAGGGGTTTAATGGCACAGGCAGGGAGCCCAGCCAACAGCGAGTTGCAGTAATCCAGACGGGAGATGACAAGTGCCTGGATTAGGACCTGCGCCGCTTCCTGTGTGAGGCAGGGTCGTACTCTGCGGATGTTGTAGAGCATGAACCTACAGGAACGGGCCACCGCCTTGATGTTAGTTGAGAACGACAGGGTGTTGTCCAGGATCACGCCAAGGTTCTTAGCGCTCTGGGAGGAGGACACGATGGAGATGTCAACCGTGATGGCGAGATCATGGAACGGGCAGTCCTTCCCGGGAGGAAGAGCAGCTCCGTCTTGCCGAGGTTCAGCTTGAGGTGGTGATCCGTCATCCACACTGATATGTCTGCCAGACATGCAGAGATGCGATTCGCCACCTGGTCATCAGAGGGGGAAAGGAGAAGATTAATTGTGTGTCGTCTGCATAGCAATGATAGGAGAGACCATGTGAGGTTATGACAGAGCCAAGTGACTTGGTGTATAGCGAGAATAGGAGAGGGCCTAGAACAGAGCCCTGGGGACACCAGTGGTGAGAGCGCGTGGTGAGGAGACAGATTCTCGCCACGCCACCTGGTAGGAGCGACCTGTCAGGTAGGACGCAATCCAAGCATGGGCCGCGCCGAGATGCCCAACTCGGAGAGGGTGGAGAGGAGGATCTGATGGTTCACAGTATCGAAGGCAGCCGATAGGTCTAGAAGGATGAGAGCAGAGGAGAGAGAGTTAGCTTTAGCAGTGCGGAGTGCCTCCGTGATACAGAGAAGAGCAGTCTCAGTTGAATGACTAGTCTTGAAACCTGACTGATTTGGATCAAGAAGGTCATTCTGAGAGAGATAGCGGGAGAGCTGGCCAAGGACGGCACGTTCAAGAGTTTTGGAGAGAAAAGAAAGAAGGGATACTGGTCTGTAGTTGTTGACATCGGAGGGATCGAGTGTAGGTTTTTTCAGAAGGGGTGCAACTCTCGCTCTCTTGAAGACGGGAGGGACGTAGCCAGCGGTCAGGGATGAGTTGATGAGCGAGGTGAGGTAAGGGGGAAGGTCACCGGAGATGGTCTGGAGAAGAGAGGAGGGGATAGGGTCAAGCGGGCAGGTTGTTGGGCGGCCGGCCGTCACAAGACGCGAGATGTCATCTGGAGAGAGAGGGGAGAAAGAGGTCAGAGCACAGGGTAGGGCAGTGTGAGCAGAACCAGCGGTGTCGTTTGACTTAGCAAACGAGGATCGGATGTCGTCGACCTTCTTTTCAAAATGGTTGACGAAGTCATCTGCAGAGAGGGAGGAGGGGGGGAGGAGGATTCAAGAGGGAGGAGAAGGTGGCAAAGAGCTTCCTAGGGTTAGAGGCAGATGCTTGGAATTTAGAGTGGTAGAAAGTGGCTTTAGCAGCAGAGACAGAGGAGGAAAATGTAGAGAGGAGGGAGTGAAAGGACGCCAGGTCCGCAGGGAGGCGAGTTTTCCTCCATTTCCGCTCGGCTGCCCGGAGCCCTGTTCTGTGAGCTCGCAATGAGTCGTCGAGCCACGGAGCGGGAGGGGAGGACCGAGCCGGCCTGGAGGATAGGGGACATAGAGAGTCAAAGGATGCAGAAAGGGAGGAGAGGAGGGTTGAGGAGGCAGAATCAGGAGATAGGTTGGAGAAGGTTTGAGCAGAGGGAAGAGATGATAGGATGGAAGAGGAGAGAGTAGCGGGGGAGAGAGAGCGAAGGTTGGGACGGCGCGATACCATCCGAGTAGGGGCAGTGTGGGAAGTGTTGGATGAGAGCGAGAGGGAAAAGGATACAAGGTAGTGGTCGGAGACTTGGAGGGGAGTTGCAATGAGGTTAGTGGAAGAACAGCATCTAGTAAAGATGAGGTCGAGCGTATTGCCTGCCTTGTGAGCAGGGGGAAGGTGAGAGGGTGAGGTCAAAAGAGGAGAGGAGTGGAAAGAAGGAGGCAGAGAGGAATGAGTCAAAGGTAGACGTGGGGAGGTTAAAGTCGCCCAGAACTGTGAGAGGTGAGCCGTCCTCAGGAAAGGAGCTTATCAAGGCATCAAGCTCATTGATGAACTCTCCGAGGGAACCTGGAGGGCGATAAATGATAAGGATGTTAAGCTTGAAAGGGCTGGTAACTGTGACAGCATGGAATTCAAAGGAGGCGATAGACAGATGGGTAAGGGGAGAAAGAGAGAATGACCACTTGGGAGAGATGAGGATCCCGGTGCCACCACCCCGCTGACCAGAAGCTCTCGGGGTGTGCGAGAGCACGTGGGCGGACGAAGAGAGAGCAGTAGGAGTAGCGGTGTTGTCTGTGGTGATCCATGTTTCCGTCAGTGCCAAGAAGTCGAGGGACTGGAGGGAGGCATAGGCTGAGATGAACTCTGCCTTGTTGGCCGCAGATCGGCAGTTCCAGAGGCTACCGGAGACCTGGAACTCCACGTGGGACGTGCGCGCTGGGACCACCAGATTAGGGTGGCCGCGGCCATGCGGTGTGGAGCGTTTGTATGGTCTGTGCAGAGAGGAGAGAACAGGGATAGACAGACACATAGTTGACAGGCTAGAGAAGAGGCTACGCTAATGCAGAGGAGATTGGAATGACAAGTGGACTACACGTCTCGAATGTTCAGAAAGTTAAGCTTACGTAGCAAGAATCTAATTGACTAAAATGATTAAAATGATACAGTACTGCTGAGGTAGGCTAGCTGCGTTGTTGACACTACCCTAATCAAGTAGTTCTGTTGAGTGTGAAGTTTCTACAATGCTGCTATTCGGGGGCTAGCTGGCTAGCTAGCAGTGTTGGTTACGTTACGTTGCGTTAGGAGAACGACAATAGCTGGCTAGCTAACCTAGAAAATCGCTCTAGACTACACAATTATCTTTGAAACAAAGACGGCTATGTAGCTAGCTATGTAGCTAGCTACGATTAAACAAATCACACCGTTGGGACTGTAATGAAATGAAATGAAAATGTGATACTACCTGTGGAGCGAAGCGGAATGGGACCGGAATGCGAAAGTTCTATTCAGTAGACGTTGGCTGGCTGTTGGCTAGCTAGGAGTGTCTCCTACGTTAAGGACAACAAAATAGCTGGCTAGCTAACCTCGGTAATTTAAGATAATCACTCTAAGACTACACACTCTAAACTACACAATTATCTTGGATACGAAGACAGCAAAGACAACTATGTAGCTAGCTAATACTACACTAATCAAGTCGTTCAGTTGAGTGTGATAGTTACTACAGTGCTACGGTAGCCGGTGAACGTATGCTAGCTGGCTAGCTGCTAGGCAGATAGGAGGACGACGAAATACGATAATAACGCAATTATCACTCTAAGACTCCACACTCTAAACTACACAATTATCTTGGATACGAAGACAGCAAAGACAACTATGTAGCTAGCTAACACTACACTAATCAAGTCGTTCAGTTGAGTGTGATAGTTACTACAGTGCTACGGTAGACGGTGAACGTGTTGGGCAGATAGGAGGACGACGAAATACGATAATTACGCAATTATCTTTGATACAACGACGGCTATGTAGCTAGCTAAGAAGAAATTGCTAAGATTAGACAAATCAGACCGTTGTACTATAATGAAATGTAATGAAATGTAATGAAGAAGTTATACAACCTGCAGACCGAAGGAGACCGAAGCGCGGATGCGACCGGCTCGCTCCAACGAGTTTTTGGGTCTCTAACTATATAACTACCTCTATATAACTACCTCTATATAACTACCTCTATATAACTACCACTATATAACTAACTCTATATAACTACCTCCATATAACTACCTCTATATAACTACCTTTATATAACTACCTCTATATAACTAACTCTATATAACTACCTCCATATAACTACCTCCATATAACTACCTCTATATAACTAACTCTATATAACTACCTCTATATAACTACCTCTATATAACTATATAACTACCTCTATATAACTATATAACTACCTCTATATAACTACCTCTATATAACTATATAACTACCTCTATATAACTAACTCTATATAACTACCTCTATATAACTACCTCTATATAACAATATAACTACCTCTATATAACTACCTCTATATAACTATATAACTACCTCTATATAACTACCTCTATATAACTATATAACTACCTCTATATAACTAACTCTATATAACTACCTCTATATAACTACCTCTATATAACAATATAACTACCTCTATATAACTACCTCTATATAACTATATAACTAACTCTATATAACTACCTCTATATAACTAACTCTATATAACTACCTCTATATAACTACCTCTATATAACTAACTCTATATAACTACCTCTATATATAACTAACTACCTCTATATAACTAACTCTATATAACTAACTCTATATAACTACTAACTCTATATAACTATAAACTACCTCTATATAACTACTCTATATAACTACCTCTATATAACTAACTCTATATAACTACCTCTATATAACTAACTCTATATAACTACCTCTATATAACTACCTCTATATAACTATATAACTACCTCTATATAACTAACTCTATATAACTACCTCTATATAACTACCTCTATATAACTATATAACTACCTCTATATAACTATATAACTAACTCTATATAACTACCTAACTACCTCTATATAACTATATAACTACCTCTATATAACTACCTCTATATAACTAACTCTATATAACTACCTCTATATAACTAACTCTATATAACTACCTCTATATAACTACCTCTATATAACTACCTCTATATAACTAACTCTATATAACTACCTCTATATAACTACCTCTATATAACTAACTATATATAACTACCTCTATATAACTATATAACTACCTCTATATAACTAACTATATAACTACCTCTATATAACTACCTCTATATAACTATATAACTACCTCTATATAACTAACTCTATATAACTACCTCTATATAACTACCTCTATATAACTATATATAACTACCTCTATATAACTATATAACTACCTATATAACTACCTCTATATAACTAACTCTATATAACTACCTCTATATAACTACCTCTATATAACTACCTCTATATAACTATATAACTACCTCTATATAACTATATAACTACTCTATATAACTAATAACTACCTCTATATAACTACCTCTATATAACTAACTCTATATAACTACCTCTATATAACTAACTATAACTATATAACTACCTCTATATAACTACCTCTATATAACTAACTATATAACTACCTCTATATAACTAACTACTCTATATAACTAACCTCTATATAACTACCTCTATATAACTACCTCTATATAACTACCTCTATATAACTACCTCTATATAACTAACTCTATATAACTACCTCTATATAACTACTCTATATAACTACTCTATATAACTACCTCTATATAACTACCTCTATATAACTACCTCTATATAACTAACTCTATATAACTACATATAACTATATAACTACCTCTATATAACTAACTCTATATAACTACCTCTATATAACTACCTCTATATAACTAACTCTATATAACTACCTCTATATAACTAACTCTATATAACTACCTCTATATAACTAACTCTATATAACTACTACTCTATATAACTAACTCTATATAACTAACTCTATATAACTACCTCTATATAACTAACTCTATATAACTACTACTCTACCTCTATATAACTAATAACTACCTATATAACTACCTCTATATAACTACCTCTATATAACTACATCTATATAACTACCTCTATATAACTAACTCTATATAACTACCTCTATATAACTACCTCTATATAACTACCTCTATATAACTACCTCTATATAACTAACTCTATATAACTACCTCTATATAACTACCTCTATATAACTAACTCTATATAACTACCTCTATATAACTACCTCTATATAACTAATAACTCTATATAACTACTATAACTACCTCTATATAACTACTATATAACTACCTCTATATAACTACCTCTATATAACTACCTCTATATAACTATATAACTACCTCTATATAACTAACTCTATATAACTACTCTATATAACTAACTACCTCTATATAACTACTACTCTATATAACTACCTCTATATAACTATATAACTACCTCTATATAACTATATAACTCTATATAACTACCTCTATATAACTACCTCTATATAACTACCTCTATATAACTAACTACCTCTATATAACTACCTCTATATAACTACCTCTATATAACTACCTCTATATACCTCTATAACTATATAACTACCTCTATATAACTACCTCTATATAACTAACTCTATATAACTACCTCTATATAACTATATAACTACCTCTATATAACTACCTCTATATAACTAACTATATAACTATATAACTACCTCTATATAACTAACTCTATATAACTACCTCTATATAACTAACTCTATATAACTACCTCTATATAACTACCTATATAACTAATAAACTACCTCTATATAACTACCTATATAACTAACTCTATATAACTACCTCTATATAACTACCTCTATATAACTACCTCTATATAACTACCTCTATATAACTAACTCTATATAACTACCTCTATATAACTACCTCTATATAACTATATAACTACCTCTATATAACTACCTCTATATAACTACCTCTATATAACTAACTATATAACTACCTATATAACTACCTCTATATAACTACCTCTATATAACTACCTCTATATAACTAATATAACTCTATATATAACTACCTCTATATAACTAATAACTACCTCTATATAACTACCTCTATATAACTACCTCTATATAACTAACTCTATATAACTAACTCTATATAACTACATATAACTCTATATAACTAACTCTATATAACTACCTCTATATAACTAACTCTATATAACTATATAACTACCTCTATATAACTAACTCTATATAACTACCTCTATATAACTACTCTATATAACTACCTCTATATAACTACCTCTATATAACTATATAACTACTATATATAACTACCTCTATATAACTATATATAACTACCTCTATATAACTAACTCTATATAACTACCTCTATATAACTACCTCTATATAACTATATAACTACCTCTATATAACTACCTCTATATAACTACCTATATAACTACCTCTATATAACTATATAACTACCTCTATATAACTACCTATAACTACTATATAACTACTTCTATATAACTACCTCTATATAACTATATAACTACTATATAACTACCTCTATATAACTACTACTAACTCTATATAACTATAACTACCTATATAACTACCTCTATAACTAACTATATAACTACCTCTATATAACTAACTCTATATAACTACCTCTATATAACTAACTCTATATAACTACCTCTATATAACTAACTCTATATAACTACCTCTATATAACTATATAACTAACTCTATATAACTACTCTATATAACTAACTCTCTATATAACTACCTCTATATAACTACTAACTCTATATAACTACCTCTATAACTAACTCTATATAACTACCTCTATATAACTACTATATAACTACCTCTATATATAACTAACTCTATATAACTAACTCTATATAACTACCTCTATATAACTATATAACTACCTCTATATAACTAACTATATAACTAACTCTATATAACTACCTCTATATAACTATATAACTACTCTATATAACTACCTCTATATAACTATAATAACTACCTCTATATAACTATATAACTACCTCTATATAACTAACTCTATATAACTACTAACTCTATATAACTACCTCTATATAACTAACTCTATATAACTACCTCTATATAACTAACTCTATATAACTACCTCTATATAACTACCTCTATATAACTAACTCTATATAACTAACTCTATATAACTACCTCTATATAACTAACTCTATATAACTACCTCTATATAACTAATATAACTACCTCTATATAACTAATATAACTAACTCTATATAACTAACTCTATATAACTACCTCTATATAACTAATATAACTAACTATATAACTACCTCTATATAACTACCTCTATATAACTAACTCTATATAACTACCTCTATATAACTAACTACTATATAACTACCTCTATATAACTACTACTCTATATAACTACCTCTATATAACTAACTATATAACTACCTCTATATAACTAACTCTCTATCTATATAACTAACTATATAACTACCTCTATATAACTAACTCTATATAACTACCTCTATATAACTAACTCTATATAACTACCTCTATATAACTAACTCTATATAACTAACTACCTCTACCTCTATATAACTACCTCTATATAACTACCTCTATATAACTAATAACTACTATATAACTACCTCTATATAACTATATAAACTACTCTATATAACTATATAACTACCTCTATATAACTACCTCTATATAACTATATAACTACCTCTATATAACTACCTCTATATAACTACCTCTATATAACTACCTCTATATAACTACCTCTATATAACTAACTCTATATATAACTACCTCTATATAACTATATAACTAACTACTACTAACTCTATATAACTAACTCTATATAACTACCTCTATATAACTACTACTCTATATAACTAATAAACTAACTCTATATAACTATATAAACTACCTCTATATAACTACTACCTCTATATAACTATATAACTAACTATATAACTATATAACTACCTCTATATAACTATATAACTAACCCTCTATATAACTACCTCTATATAACTAACTCTATATAACTACCTCTATATAACTATATAACTAACTCTATATAACTACCTCTATATAACTAACTCTATATAACTACTCTATATAACTAACTCTATATAACTACCTCTATATAACTATATATAACTACCTCTATATAACTATATAACTACTCTATATAACTACCTCTAACTATATATAACTACCTCTATATAACTACTCTATATAACTACCTCTATATAACTACCTATAACTAACTATATAACTACCTCTATAACTAACTACCTCTATATAACTATATAACTACCTCTATATAACTACTACCTCTATATAACTACTATATAACTATATAAACTAACTCTATATAACTACCTCTATATAACTAACTCTATATAACTACCTCTATATAACTACTACCTCTATATAACTACCTATAACTACCTATATAACTATATAACTACCTCTATATAACTACCTCTCTATATAACTACCTCTATATAACTACCTCTATATAACTACCTCTATATAACTACCTCTATAACTATATAACTACCTCTATATAACTACTACTCTATATAACTACCTCTATATAACTAACTCTATATAACTACCTATATAACTACTCTATATAACTACCTCTATATAACTAACTCTATATAACTACCTCTATATAACTACCTCTATATAACTACCACTATATAACTAACTCTATATAACTACCTCTATATAACTACCTAACTATATAACTAACTACTATATAACTAATATAACTAACTCTATATAACTACCTCTATATAACTACCTCTATATAACTAACTACTATATAACTACCTCTATCTATATAACTATATAACTAACTATATAACTACCTCTATATAACTATATAACTACCTATAACTACTCTATATAACTACCTATATAACTACCTCTATATAACTACTACCTCTATATAACTACCTCTATATAACTAACTCTATATAACTACTACTCTATATAACTATATAACTAACTCTATATAACTACCTCTCTATATAACTACCTCTATATAACTATATAACTAACTCTATATAACTAACTCTATATAACTACCTATATAACTATATAACTACCTCTATATAACTATATAACTACTCTATATAACTAACTCTATATAACTATATAACTACCTCTATATAACTACCTATATAACTAACTATATAACTATATATAACTACCTCTATATAACTACCTCTATATAACTATATAACTACCTCTCTATATAACTACCTCTATATAACTACCTCTATATAACTACCTCTATAACTACCTCTATATAACTACCTCTATATAACTACCTCTATATAACTACCTCTATATAACTACCTCTATATAACTATATAACTACCTCTATATAACTATATAACTAACTCTATATAACTACCTCTATATAACTAACTCTATATAACTACCTCTATATAACTACCTCTATATAACTAACCTCTATATAACTACCTATAAACTACCTCTATATAACTATATAAACTACTCTATATAACTATATAACTACCTCTATATAACTATATATAACTAACTCTATATAACTACCTCTATATAACTATATAACTACCTCTATATAACTAACTCTATATAACTACTAACTCTATATAACTACCTCTATATAACTAACTCTATATAACTACCTCTATAAACTATATATAACTACCTCTATATAACTAACTCTATATAACTACCTCTATATAACTACCTCTATATAACTAACTAACTCTATATAACTACCTCTATATAACTACCTCTATATAACTACCTCTATATAACTACTCTATATAACTACCTCTATATAACTACCTCTATATAACTACATCTATATAACTACCTCTATATAACTACCTCTATATAACTATATATAACTACCTCTATATAACTACTCTATATAACTACCTCTATATAACTACCTCTACTATATAACTACTATATAACTACCTCTATATAACTAACTCTATATAACTACCATATAACTACCTCTATATAACTATATATAACTACCTCTATATAACTAACTCTATATAACTAACTCTATATAACTACCTCCATATAACTACCTCTATATAACTACCTCTATATAACTATATAACTAACTCTATATAACTACCTCTATATAACTAACTCTATATAACTACTACTCTATATAACTACCTCTATATAACTACCTATATAACTAACTCTATATAACTACCTCTATATAACTAACTCTATATAACTACCTCTATATAACTACCTCTATATAACTATATAACTAACTCTATATAACTACCTCTATATAACTACCTCTATATAACTACCTCTATATAACTACTATATAACTAACTCTATATAACTACTAACTCTATATAACTAACTCTATATAACTACCTCTATATAACTAACTCTATATAACTACCTCTATATAACTACCTCTATATAACTACCTCTATATAACTACCTCTATATAACTAACTCTATATAACTACCTCTATATAACTACCTCTATATAACTAACTACCTCTATATAACTACTAACTCTATATAACTATATAACTACCTCTATATAACTAACTCTATATAACTACCTCTATATAACTAACTCTATATAACTACTAACTCTATATAACTACCTCTATATAACTCTATATAACTACCTCTATATAACTACCTATATAACTATATAACTACCTCTATATAACTAACTCTATATAACTACCTCTATATAACTACCTCTATATAACTACCTCTATATAACTACCTATATATAACTATATAACTACCTCTATATAACTACCTCTATATAACTATATAACTACCTCTATATAACTACCTATATAACTACCTATATAACTACTCTATATAACTACTCTATATAACTACCTCTATATAACTATATAACTACCTCTATATAACTAACTATAAACTACCTATATAACTATATATAACTACCTCTATATAACTACCTCTATATAACTAACTCTATATAACTACCTCTATATAACTAATAACTACTCTATATAACTACCTCTATATAACTACCTCTATATAACTAATAACTAACTCTATATAACTACCTCTATATAACTATATATAACTACCTCTATATAACTACCTCTATATAACTACTACTCTATATAACTACCTCTATATAACTATATAACTACCTCTATATAACTAACTCTATATAACTACCTCTATATAACTACTCTATATAACTAACTATATAACTACCTCTATATAACTACCTCTATATAACTATATAACTACCTCTATATAACTACCTCTATATAACTAACTCTATATAACTACCTCTATATAACTACCTCTATATAACTATATAACTAACTCTATATAACTACCTCTATATAACTAACTATATAACTACCTCTATATAACTACCTCTATAACTATATAACTAACTCTATATAACTACCTCTATATAACTAACTCTATATAACTACCTCTATATAACTAACTCTATATAACTACTACTCTATATAACTAACTCTATATAACTACCTCTATATAACTAACTATATAACTACCTCTATATAACTACCTCTATATAACTAACTATAACTACCTCTATATAACTACCTCTATATAACTATATAACTACTAATAACTACCTCTATATAACTATATAACTACCTCTATATAACTACCTCTATATAACTACTACTCTATATAACTACCTCTATATAACTAACTATATAACTACCTCTATATAACTAACTATATAACTACCTCTATATAACTAACTCTATATAACTAACTACCTATATAACTACCTCTATATAACTAACTACTATATAACTACCTCTATATAACTACCTCTATATAACTACCTATATAACTACCTCTATATAACTACCTCTATATAACTACCTCTATATAACTAACTCTATATAACTACCTCTATATAACTACCTCTATATAACTACCTCTATAAACTACTCTATATAACTACCTCTATATAACTATATAACTACCTCTATATAACTACTCTATATAACTACCTCTATATAACTACCTCTATATAACTACCTATATAACTACCTCTATATAACTACCTCTATATAACTACCTCTATCTATATAACTACCTCTATATAACTACCTCTATATAACTATATAACTAACTACCTCTATATAACTAACTCTATATAACTACCTCTATATAACTACCTCTATATAACTACCTCTATATAACTACCTCTATATAACTACCTCTATATAACTAACTCTATATAACTAACTCTATATAACTACCTCTATATAACTACCTCTATATAACTACCTCTATATAACTACCTCTATATAACTACCTCTAACTATATAACTACCTCTATATAACTACCTCTATATAACTACCTCTATATAACTCTATATAACTACCTCTATATAACTACCTCTATATAACTAACTCTATATAACTACCTCTATATAACTACCTCTATATAACTAACTCTATATAACTATATAACTAACTCTATATAACTACCTCTATATAACTACCTATATATAACTAATAACTACCTCTATATAACTACCTCTATATAACTACTACTATATAACTACCTCTATATAACTAACTCTATATAACTACCTCTATATAACTACCTCTATATAACTATATAACTACCTCTATATAACTATATAACCTCTATATAACTACCTCTATATAACTAACTACTATATAACTACCTCTATATAACTACTATATAACTATATATAACTACTACTCTATATAACTACCTCTATATAACTACCTCTATATAACTAACTCTATATAACTACCTCTATAACTACCTCTATATAACTACCTCTATATAACTAACTCTATATATAACTACCTCTATATAACTACCTCTATATAACTACCTCTATATAACTACCTCTATATAACTATATAACTACTCTATATAACTACCTCTATATAACTACCTCTATATAACTACCTCTATATAACTACCTCTATATAACTACCTATATAACTATATAACTACCTCTATATAACTACTCTATATAACTATATAACTACCTCTATATAACTAACTATATAACTACCTCTATATAACTACCTATATAACTACCTCTATATAACTACCTCTATATAACTACCTCTATATAACTACCTCTATATAACTAACTCTATATAACTACCTCTATATAACTACCTCTATATAACTACCTCTATATAACTATATAAACTACCTCTATATAACTATATAACTACCTAACTATATAACTATATAACTACCTCTATATAAACTAACTCTATATAACTACCTCTATATAACTACCTCTATATAACTACCTCTATATAACTAACTCTATATAACTACCTCTATATAACTAACTCTATATAACTACTAACTCTATATAACTACCTCTATATAACTAACTCTATATAACTACCTCTATATAACTACCTCTATATAACTACCTCTATATAACTACCTCTATATAACTATATAACTATATAACTACTACTCTATATAACTATATAACTACCTCTATATAACTAACTCTATATAATATAACTAACTCTATATAACTACCTCTATATAACTACCTCTATATAACTATATAACTACCTATATAACTACCTCTATATAACTACCTCTATATAACTACCTCTATATAACTAACTATATAACTACCTCTATATAACTAACTATAATAACTACCTCTATATAACTACCTCTATATAACTATATAACTACCTCTATATAACTACCTCTATATAACTATATATAACTACTCTATATAACTAACTCTATATAACTACCTCTATATAACTACCTCTATATAACTACCTCTATATAACTACCTCTATATAACTATATAACTACCTCTATATAACTACCTCTATATAACTAACTATATAACTACCTCTATATAACTACCTCTATATAACTACTACTCTATATAACTACCTCTATATAACTATCTATATAACTAACTCTATATAACTACTCTATATAACTACCTCTATATACTAACTCTATATAACTACCTCTATATAACTACCTCTATATAACTACCTCTATATAACTACCTCTATATAACTAACTCCTCTATATAACTACCTCTATATAACTACTAACTCTATATAACTATATAACTAACTCTATATAACTACCTCTATATAACTACCTCTATATAACTACCTCTATATAACTACCTCTATATAACTAACTCTATATAACTACCTCTATATAACTACCTCCATATAACTACCTCTATATAACTAACTATATATAACTACCTCTATATAACTATATAACTACCTCTATATAACTATAACTCTATATAACTACTCTATATAACTACCTCTATATAACTATATAACTACCTCTATATAACTACCTCTATATAACTATATAACTATATAACTACCTATAACTAACTCTATATAACTATATAACTAACTCTATATAACTACCTCTATATAACTAACTCTATATAACTACCTCTATATAACTACCTCTATATAACTATATAACTACCTCTATATAACTACCTCTATATAACTACCTCTATATAACTACCTCTATATAACTACCTCTATATAACTACCTCTATATAACTAACTATAACTACCTCTATATAACTACCTCTATATAACTAACTATATAACTACCTCTACTACCTCTATATAACTATATAACTACCTCTCTATATAACTATATATAACTACCTCTATATAACTATATAACTACCTCTATATAACTAACCTCTATATAACTACCTCTATATAACTAACTATATAACTACCTCTATATAACTAACTCTATATAACTACCTCTATATAACTACCTCTATATAACTACCTATATAACTAACTCTATATAACTACCTCTATATAACTACTAACTATATAACTACCTCTATATAACTAACTCTATATAACTACCTCTATATAACTACTACTCTATATAACTACCTCTATAACTACCTCTATATAACTACCTCTATATAACTAACTCTATATAACTACCTCTATATAACTACCTCTATATAACTACCTCTATATAACTACTACTCTATATAACTACCTCTATATAACTAACTACTATATAACTAACTCTATATAACTACTCTATATAACTAACTCTATATAACTAACTCTATATAACTACCTCTATATAACTACCTCTATATAACTAACTCTATATAACTAACTCTATATAACTATATATAACTTATATAACTACCTCTATATAACTATATAAACTACCTCTATATAACTACCTCTATATAACTACTCTATATAACTACTATAACTACTATATAACTACCTCTATATAACTAACTATATATAACTACCTCTATATAACTATATAACTACCTCTATATAACTACCTCTATATATAACTATATAACTATATAACTACTCTATATAACTAACTCTATATAACTACCTCTATATAACTACCTCTATATAACTACCTCTATATAACTAACTATATAACTATATAACTACCTCTATATAACTACCTCTATATAATAACTACTAACTCTATATAACTACTCTATATAACTAACTCTATATAACTACCTCTATATAACTACCTCTATATAACTACCTCTATATAACTACCTCTATATAACTACCTATATAACTATAACTACCTCTATATAACTATATAACTACTCTCTATATAACTACCTATAACTAACTATATAACTACCTCTATATAACTAACTCTATATAACTACCTCTACCTACCTATATAACTACCTACCTATATAACTACCTATAACTAACTCTATATAACTACCTCTATATAACTAACTCTATATAACTACCTCTATATAACTAACTCTATATAACTACCTATAACTATATAACTACCTCTATATAACTACCTCTATATAACTACTACTCTATATAACTAACTATATAACTACCTCTATATAACTACCTCTATATAACTACCTCTATATAACTACCTCTATATAACTAACTCTATATAACTACCTCTATATAACTAACTATATAACTACCTCTATATAACTATATATAACTACTCTATATAACTAACTCTATATAACTACCTCTATATAACTACCTCTATATAACTAACTACCTCTATATAACTACCTCTATATAACTATATAACTACCTCTATATAACTACCTCTATATAACTATATAACTACCTCTATATAACTACCTCTATATAACTACCTCTATATAACTACCTATATAACTAACTCTATATAACTACCTCTATATAACTAACTCTATATAACTACCTCTATATAAACTACTAACTCTATATAACTACCTAACTAACTACCTATATAACTATATAACTACCTCTATATAACTACCTCTATATAACTACCTCTATATAACTACCTCTATATAACTACCTCTATATAACTACCTCTATATAACTACCTCTATATAACTACCTCTATATAACTACCTCTATAAACTACTCTATATAACTAACTCTATATAACTACCTCTATATAACTATATAACCTCTATATAACTACCTCTATATAACTACCTATATAACTACCTCTATATAACTACCTCTATAACTAACTACCTATAACTATATAACTAACTATATAACTACCTATATAACTACCTCTATATAACTACCTCTATATAACTACCTCTATATAACTACCTCTATATAACTACCTCTATATAACTACCTATATAACTAACTCTATATAACTATATAAACTACCTCTATATAACTACCTCTATATAACTACCTCTATATAACTATATAACTACCTCTATATAACTACCTCTATATAACTAACTACCTCTATATAACTACCTCTATATAACTACTATATAACTACCTCTATATAACTAACTACCTATATAACTACCTCTATATAACTAACTCTATATAACTACCTCTATATAACTACCTCTATATAACTACCTCTATATAACTAACTCTATATAACTATATAACTAACTCTATATAACTAACCTCTATATAACTACCTCTATATAACTATATAACTACTCTATATAACTACCTCTATATAACTATATAACTACCTCTATATAACTAACTCTATATAACTACCTCTATATAACTACCTCTATATAACTACTACCTCTATATAACTACCTCTATATAACTAACTATATATAACTACCTCTATATAACTAACTAACTACCTCTATATAACTACCTATATAACTAACTACCTCTATATAACTATATAACTACCTCTATATAACTACCTCTATATAACTACCTCTATATAACTAACTATATAACTACCTCTATATAACTAACTCCAATAACTCTATATAACTAACTAACTCTATATAACTACCTCTATATAACTAACTCTATATAACTACCTCTATATAACTACCTCTATATAACTATATAACTATATATAACTACCTCTATATAACTACTCTATATAACTACCTCTATATAACTAACTCTATATAACTACCTCTATATAACTAACTCTATATAACTACCTCTATATAACTACCTATAACTACCTCTATATAACTATATAACTACTATATAACTACCTCTATATAACTACCTCTATATAACTAACTATAACTACCTATATAACTACCTCTATATATAACTAACTACTATATAACTACCTCTATATAACTACCTCTATATAACTACCTCTATATAACTACTATATAACTACCTCTATATAACTATATAACTACCTCTATATAACTATATAACTACTCTATATAACTACCTCTATATAACTACCTCTATATAACTACTATATATACTACCTCTATATAACTAACTCTATATAACTACCTCTATATAACTACCTCTATATAACTACCTCTATATAACTACCTCTATATAACTACCTCTATATAACTACCTCTATATAACTAACTATATAACTATATATAACTACCTCTATATAACTAACTATATAACTAACTCTATATAACTACCTCTATAACTACCTCTATATAACTACCTCTATATAACTAACTATATATAACTAACCTCTATATAACTACTACCTCTATATAACTATATAACTACCTCTATATAACTACCTCTATATAACTATATAACTACTCTATATAACTAACTCTATATAACTACCTCTATATAACTACCTCTATATAACTAACTATATAACTATATAACTACCTCTATATAACTACCTCTATATAACTACCTCTATATAACTATATAACTACCTCTATATAACTACCTCTATATAACTACTACCTCTATATAACTACCTCTATATAACTACCTCTATATAACTACCTCTATATAACTACCTCTATATAACTATATAACTACCTCTATATAACTATATAACTAACTCTATATAACTACCTCTATATAACTAACTCTATATAACTACCTCTATATAACTACCTCTATATAACTATATAACTACCTCTATATAACTACCTCTATATAACTACCTCTATATAACTACCTCTATATAACTACCTCTATATAACTACCTCTATATAACTATATAACTACCTCTATATAACTACCTCTATATAACTACCTCTATATAACTACCACTATATAACTACCTGTATATAACTACCTCTATATAACTACCTCTATATAACTAACTCTATATAACTACCTCTATATAACTACCTCTATATAACTACCTCTATATAACTAACTCTATATAACTATCTCTATATAACTAACTCTATATAACTACCTCTATATAACTACCTCTATATAACTATATAACTACCTCTATATAACTACCTCTATATAACTATATAACTACCTCTATATAACTAACTCTATATAACTACCTCTATATAACTATATAACTAACTCTATATAACTACCTCTATATAACTAACTCTATATAACTACCTCTATATAACTACCTCTATATAACTATATAACTAACTCTATATAACTACCTCTATATAACTAACTCTATATAACTACCTCTATATAACTAACTCTATATAACTACCTCTATATAACTATCTCTATATAACTAACTCTATATAACTACCTCTATATAACTACCTATAAACTAACCTCTATATAACTACCTCTATATAACTAACTCTATATAACTACCTCTATATAACTACCTCTATATAACTACTATATAACTACCTCTATATAACTAACTCTATATAACTACCTCTATATAACTAACTCTATATAACTACCTCTATATAACTACCTCTATATAACTATATAACTACTCTATATAACTACCTCTATATAACTATATAAACTACCTCTATATAACTAACTCTATATAACTACCTCTATATAACTACCTCTATATAACTAACTCTATATAACTAACTCTATATAACTACCTCTATATAACTATATAACTACCTCTATATAACTACCTCTATATAACTACTCTATATAACTACCACTATATAACTAACTCTATATAACTACCTCTATATAACTACCTATATAACTAACTCTATATAACTACCTCTATATAACTACCTCTATATAACTACCTCTATATAACTACCTCTATATAACTAACTCTATATAACTACCTCTATATAACTATATAACTACTATATAACTACCTCTATATAACTATATAACTACATCTATATAACTACCTCTATATAACTAACTCTATATAACTACCTCTATATAACTACCTCTATATAACTACCTCTATATAACTAACTATAAACTACCTCTATATAACTACCTCTATTTAACTAACTCTATATAACTACCTCTATATAACTACCTCTATATAACTACCTCTATATAACTACCTCTATATAACTACCTCTATATAACTAACTCTATATAACTACCTCTATATAACTACCTCTATATAACTACATCTATATAACTACCTCTATATAACTACCTCTATATAACTATATAACTACCTCTATATAACTACCTCTATATAACTACCACTATATAACTACCTCTATATAACTACCTCTATATAACTACCTCTATATAACTACCACTATATAACTACCTCTATATAACTACCTCTATATAACTACCTCTATATAACTACCTCTATATAACTACCTCCATATAACTACCTCTATATAACTACCTCTATATAACTAACTCTATATAACTACCTCTATATAACTATATAACTACCTCTATATAACTACCTCTATATAACTATATAACTACCTCTATATAACTACCTCTATATAACTATATAACTACCTCTATATAACTACCTCTATATAACTACCTCTATATAACTAACTCTATATAACTACCTCTATATAACTAACTCTATATAACTACCTCTATATAACTACCTCTATATAACTATATAACTACCTCTATATAACTAACTCTATATAACTACCTCTATATAACTACCTCTATATAACTATATAACTAACTCTATATAACTACCTCTATATAACTAACTCTATATAACTAACTCTATATAACTATATAAACTATATAACTACCTCTATATAACTACCTCTATATAACTATATAACTACCTCTATATAACTACTATATAACTCTATATAACTACCTCTATATAACTACCTCTATATAACTACATCTATATAACTACCTCTATATAACTAACTCTATATAACTACCTCTATATAACTAACTCTATATAACTACCTCTATATAACTACCTCTATATAACTATATAACTAACTCTATATAACTACCTCTATATAACTAACTCTATATAACTACCTCTATATAACTAACTCTATATAACTACCTCTATATAACTACCTCTATATAACTAACTCTATATAACTAACTCTATATAACTACCTCTATATAACTATATAACTACCTCTATATAACTACCTCTATATAACTACCTCTATATAACTACCTCTATATAACTACCTCTATATAACTAACTCTATATAACTACCTCTATATAACTACCTCTATATAACTACCTCTATATAACTAACTCTATATAACTACCTCCATATAACTACCTCCATATAACTACCTCTATATAACTACCTCTATATAACTAACTCTATATAACTACCTCTATATAACTATATAACTACCTCTATATAACTACCTCTATATAACTATATAACTACATCTATATAACTACCTCTATATAACTAACTCTATATAACTACCTCTATATAACTAACTCTATATAACTACCTCTATATAACTAACTCTATATAACTACCTCTATATAACTACCTCTATTTAACTAACTCTATATAACTACCTCTATATAACTACCTCTATATAACTACCTCTATATAACTACCTCTATATAACTACCTCTATATAACTAACTCTATATAACTACCTCTATATAACTACCTCTATATAACTACATCTATATAACTACCTCTATATAACTACCTCTATATAACTATATAACTACCTCTATATAACTACCTCTATATAACTACCACTATATAACTACCTCTATATAACTACCTCTATATAACTACCACTATATAACTACCTCTATATAACTACCTCTATATAACTACCTCTATATAACTACCTCTATATAACTACCTCTATATAACTACCTCTATATAACTAACTCTATATAACTACCTCTATATAACTATATAACTACCTCTATATAACTACCTCTATATAACTATATAACTACCTCTATATAACTACCTCTATATAACTATATAACTACCTCTATATAACTAACTCTATATAACTACCTATATAACTAACTATATAACTACCTCTATATAACTAACTCTATATAACTACCTCTATATAACTACCTCTATATAACTACTACTCTATATAACTAACTCTATATAACTACCTCTATATAACTACCTCTATATAACTATATAACTAACTATATAACTACCTCTATATATAACTAACTCTATATAACTAACTCTATATAACTACCTCTATATAACTATATAACTACTACTCTATATAACTACCTCTATATAACTATATAACTATATAACTCTATATAACTACCTCTATATAACTATATAACTACCTCTATATAACTAACTCTATATAACTACCTCTATATAACTAACTCTATATAACTACCTCTATATAACTAACTCTATATAACTACCTCTATATAACTACCTCTATATAACTATATAACTACCTCTATATAACTAACTCTATATAACTACCTCTATATAACTACCTCTATATAACTATATAACTACCTCTATATAACTATATAACTAACTCTATATAACTACCTCTATATAACTAACTCTATATAACTACCTCTATATAACTACCTCTATATAACTACCTCTATATAACTAACTCTATATAACTACCTCCATATAACTACCTCCATATAACTACCTCTATATAACTAACTATATATAACTACCTCTATATAACTATATAACTACCTCTATATAACTATATAACTACCTCTATATAACTACCTCTATATAACTATATAACTACCTCTATATAACTACCTCTATATAACTACCTCTATATAACTATATAACTACCTCTATATAACTATATAACTAACTCTATATAACTACCTCTATATAACTAACTCTATATAACTACCTCTATATAACTACCTCTATATAACTATATAACTACCTCTATATAACTACCTCTATATAACTACCTCTATATAACTACCTCTATATAACTAACTCTATATAACTACCTCTATATAACTACCTCTATATAACTACATCTATATAACTACCTCTATATAACTACCTCTATATAACTAACTCTATATAACTACCTCTATATAACTACCTCTATATAACTATATAACTACCTCTATATAACTACCTCTATATAACTACCTCTATATAACTAACTCTATATAACTACCTCTATATAACTAACTCTATATAACTACCTCTATATAACTACCTCTATATAACTATATAACTACCTCTATATAACTACCTCTATATAACTACCTCTATATAACTACCTCTATATAACTAACTCTATATAACTACATCTATATAACTACCTCTATATAACTACCTCTATATAACTATATAACTACCTCTATATAACTACCTCTATATAACTACCTCTATATAACTACCACTATATAACTACCTCTATATAACTACCTCTATATAACTACCTCTATATAACTACCACTATATAACTAACTCTATATAACTACCTCTATATAACTACCTCTATATAACTAACTCTATATAACTACCTCTATATAACTAACTCTATATAACTACCTCTATATAACTACCTCTATATAACTATATAACTAACTCTATATAACTACCTCTATATAACTAACTCTATATAACTAACTCTATATAACTACCTCTATATAACTATATAACTACCTCTATATAACTACCTCTATATAACTATATAACTACCTCTATATAACTACCTCTATATAACTATATAACTACCTCTATATAACTAACTCTATATAACTACCTCTATATAACTAACTCTATATAACTACCTCTATATAACTAACTCTATATAACTACCTCTATATAACTACCTCTATATAACTATATAACTACCTCTATATAACTAACTCTATATAACTACCTCTATATAACTACCTCTATATAACTATATAACTAACTCTATATAACTACCTCTATATAACTAACTCTATATAACTACCTCTATATAACTACCTCTATATAACTACCTCTATATAACTAACTCTATATAACTACCTCCATATAACTACCTCCATATAACTACCTCTATATAACTAACTATATATAACTACCTCTATATAACTATATAACTACCTCTATATAACTACTACTCTATATAACTATATAACTAACCTATAACTAACTCTATATAACTACCTATATAACTAACTATATAACTAACTCTATAACTACCTCTATATAACTAACTCTATATAACTACCTCTATATAACTACCTCTATATAACTAACTCTATATAACTAACTCTATATAACTAACTCTATATAACTACCTCTATATAACTACCTCTATATAACTATATAACTAACTCTATATAACTATATAACTACTCTATATAACTAACTCTATATAACTACCTCTATATAACTAACTCTATAACTACCTCTATATAACTACCTCTATATAACTAACTCTATATAACTACCTCTATATAACTACCTATAACTACCTCTATATAACTAACTCTATATAACTACCTCTATATAACTACCTCTATATAACTACCTCTATATAACTACCTCTATATAACTAACTCTATATAACTACCTCTATATAACTACCTCTATATAACTAACTATATAACTACCTCTATATAACTAACTATATAACTACCTCTATATAACTACCTCTATATAACTACCTATAACTACCTCTATATAACTACCTCTATATAACTAACTCTATATAACTACCTCTATATAACTACCTCTATATAACTACCTCTATATAACTAACTCTATATAACTACCTCTATATAACTACCTCTATATAACTACCTCTATATAACTACCCTCTATATAACTACCTCTATATAACTATATAACTACCTCTATATAACTATATAACTACCTCTATATAACTACCTATATAACTAATAACTATATAACTATATAACTACCTCTATATAACTACCTCTATATAACTACTCTATATAAACTACCTCTATATAACTAACTCTATATAACTACCTCTATATAACTACTCTATATAACTATATAACTACTCTATATAACTAACTCTATATAACTACCTCTATATAACTACCTCTATATAACTACCTCTATATAACTACCTCTATATAACTACCTCTATATAACTATATAACTACCTCTATATAACTACCTCTATATAACTACCTCTATATAACTACCTCTATATAACTACCTCTATATAACTACCTCTATATAACTACTAACTATATAACTACCTCTATATAACTACCTCTATATAACTACATATAACTACCTCTATATAACTACCTATATAACTACCTCTAACTCTATATAACTACCTCTATATAACTACCTCTATATAACTATATAACTACCTCTATATAACTACCTCTATATAACTACCTCTATATAACTACCTCTATATAACTAACTCTATATAACTAACTATATAACTACCTATATAACTACTATAACTACCTCTATAAACTATATAACTAACTCTATATAACTACCTATATAACTACCTCTATATAACTACCTCTATATAACTACCTCTATATAACTACCTCTATATAACTACCTCTATATAACTACTATAACTACCTCTATATAACTACCTCTATATAACTACTATATAACTACTCTATATAACTACCTCTATATAACTACCTCTATATAACTAACTCTCTATATAACTACCTCTATATAACTAACTCTATATAACTAACTCTATATAACTACCTCTATATAACTATATAACTACCTATATAACTACTACTATATAACTAACTCTATATAACTACCTCTATATAACTACCTCTATATATAACTATATAACTAACTCTATATAACTACCTATATAACTACCTCTACTCTATATAACTACCTCTATAAACTACCTCTATATAACTATATAACTACCTCTATATAACTACCTCTATATAACTATATAACTACCTCTATATAACTACCTCTATATAACTACCTCTATATAACTACCTCTATATAACTACCTCTATATAACTACCTATATAACTACCTCTATATAACTACCTCTATATAACTACTCTATATAACTACCTCTATATAACTACCTCTATATAACTACCTCTATATAACTACCTCCTATAACTACCTCTATATAACTAACTCTATATAACTACCTCTATATAACTACCTCTATATAACTACCTCTATATAACTACCTCTATATAACTAACTATATAACTACCTCTATATAACTACCTATATAACTACCTCTATAACTAACTATATATAACTACTCTATATAACTACCTCTATATAACTATATAACTACCTCTATATAACTACCTCTATATAACTATATAACTACCTCTATATAACTACCTATATAACTACCTCTATATAACTATATAACTACCTCTATATAACTATATAACTAACTCTATATAACTACCTCTATATAACTAACTATATAACTACCTCTATATAACTACCTCTATAACTAACTCTATATAACTACCTCTATATAACTACCTCTATATAACTACCTCTATATAACTACTCTATATAACTACCTCTATATAACTACCTCTATATAACTACATCTATATAACTACCTCTATATAACTACCTCTATATAACTAACTCTATATAACTACCTATAAACTATATAACTATATAACTACCTCTATATAACTACTACCTCTATATAACTAACCTCTATATAACTACCTCTATATAACTAACTATATAACTACTATATAACTACCTCTATATAACTACCTCTATATAACTATATAACTACCTCTATATAACTACCTCTATATAACTACCTCTATATAACTACCTCTATATAACTAACTCTATATAACTACCTCTATATAACTACCTCTATATAACTACATCTATATAACTACCTCTATATAACTACCTCTATATAACTATATAACTACCTCTATATAACTACCTCTATATAACTACCTCTATATAACTACCACTATATAACTACCTCTATATAACTACCTCTATATAACTACCTCTATATAACTACCACTATATAACTAACTCTATATAACTACCTCTATATAACTACCTCTATATAACTAACTCTATATAACTACCTCCATATAACTACCTCCATATAACTACCTCTATATAACTACCTCTATATAACTAACTCTATATAACTACCTCTATATAACTATATAACTACCTCTATATAACTACCTCTATATAACTATATAACTACCTCTATATAACTACCTCTATATAACTATATAACTACCTCTATATAACTAACTCTATATAACTACCTCTATATAACTACCTCTAAATAACTATATAACTACCTCTATATAACTACCTCTATATAACTAACTCTATATAACTACCTCTATATAACTAACTACCTATATATAACTACCTATATACTACCTCTATATATAATAACTACCTCTATATAACTACCTCTATATAACTAACTCTATATAACTACCTCTATATAACTAACTCTATATAACTACCTCTATATAACTACCTCTATATAACTAACTCTATATAACTAACTCTATATAACTACCTCTATATAACTAACTCTATATAACTACCTCTATATAACTACCTCTATATAACTACCTCTATATAACTAACTCTATATAACTACCTCTATATAACTACCTCTATATAACTACCTCTATATAACTAACTATATATAACTACCTCTATATAACTATATAACTACCTCTATATAACTATATAACTACCTCTATATAAATACCTCTATATAACTATATAACTACCTCTATATAACTACCTCTATATAACTATATAACTACCTCTATATAACTATATAACTAACTCTATATAACTACCTCTATATAACTAACTCTATATAACTACCTCTATATAACTACCTCTATATAACTATATAACTACCTCTATATAACTATATAACTACCTCTATATAACTACCTCTATATAACTAACTATAAACTACCTCTATATAACTACCTCTATATAACTACTACTCTATATAACTACCTCTATATAACTAACTCTATATAACTACCTCTATATAACTACCTCTATATAACTACCTCTATATAACTATATAACTACCTCTATATAACTACCTCTATATAACTACCTCTATATAACTAACTCTATATAACTACCTCTATATAACTACCTCTATATAACTACCTCTATATAACTATATATACTACTCTATATAACTATATATAACTACCTCTATATAACTACCTCTATATAACTACTACTCTATATAACTACCTCTATATAACTAATAACTCTATATAACTACCTCTATATAACTACCTCTATATAACTACCTCTATATAACTACCTCTATATAACTACTCTATATAACTACCTCTATATAACTAACTCTATATAACTACCTCTATATAACTACCTCTATATAACTACCTACCTCCATATATAACTACCTCTATATAACTACCTCTATATAACTACCTCTATATAACTACCTCTATATAACTACCTCTATATAACTACTCTATATAACTAACTCTATATAACTACCTCTATATAACTACCTCTATATATAACTAACTCTATATAACTACCTCTATATAACTACCTCTATATAACTACCTCTATATAACTAACTCTATATAACTACCTCTATATAACTACCTCTATATAACTACCTCTATATAACTACCTCTATATAACTACCTCTATATAACTAACTATATAACTACCTCTATATAACTACTATAACTACCTCTATATAACTATATATAACTACCTCTATATAACTAACTCTAATAACTACCTCTATATAACTAACTCTATATAACTACTATATAACTATATAACTAACTCTATATAACTACTATATAACTACCTCTATATAACTACCTATAACTACCTCTATATAACTATATAAACTACCTCTATATAACTATATATAACTAACTCTATATAACTACCTCTATATAACTACCTCTATATAACTACCTCTATATAACTACCTCTATATAACTAACTACTCTATATAACTATATAACTAACTATATAACTACCTCTATATAACTAACTCTATATAACTACCTCTATATAACTACCTCTATATAACTATATAACTACTCTATATAACTACCTCTATATAACTAACTCTATATAACTACCTCTATATAACTAACTCTATATAACTACCTCTATATAACTAACTCTATATAACTACCTCTATATAACTACCTCTATATAACTATATAACTACCTCTATATAACTACCTCTATATAACTATATAACTACCTCTATATAACTACCTCTATATAACTACCTCTATATAACTAACTCTATATAACTACCTCTATATAACTAACTCTATATAACTACCTCTATATAACTACCTCTATATAACTATATAACTACCTCTATATAACTACCTCTATATAACTACCTCTATATAACTACCTCTATATAACTAACTCTATATAACTACCTCTATATAACTACCTCTATATAACTACATCTATATAACTACCTCTATATAACTACCTCTATATAACTATATAACTACCTCTATATAACTACCTCTATATAACTACCTCTATATAACTATATAACTACTCTATATAACTACCTCTATATAACTACCTCTATATAACTATATAACTACCTCTATATAACTACCTCTATATAACTACCTCTATATATAACTACCTCCATATAACTACCTCCATAACTACCTCTATATAACTACCTCTATATAACTAACTCTATATAACTACCTCTATATAACTACTATCTATAACTACCTCTATATAACTAACTCTCTATAACTACCTCTATATAACTACCTCTATATAACTACCTATATAACTATATAACTACCTCTATATAACTAACTCTATATAACTACCTCTATATAACTACCTCTAAATAACTATATAACTACCTCTATATAACTACCTCTATATAACTATATAACTAACTCTATATAACTACCTCTATATAACTAACTCTATATAACTACCTCTATATAACTACCTCTATATAACTATATAACTAACTCTATATAACTAACTCTATATAACTACCTCTATATAACTACCTCTATATAACTACCTCTATATAACTAACTCTATATAACTAACTCTATATAACTACCTCTATATAACTAACTCTATATAACTACCTCTATATAACTACCTCTATATAACTACCTCTATATAACTAACTCTATATAACTACCTCCATATAACTACCTCCATATAACTACCTCTATATAACTAACTATATATAACTACCTCTATATAACTATATAACTACCTCTATATAACTATATAACTACCTCTATATAACTACCTCTATATAACTATATAACTACCTCTATATAACTACCTCTATATAACTACCTCTATATAACTATATAACTACCTCTATATAACTATATAACTAACTCTATATAACTACCTCTATATAACTAACTCTATATAACTACCTCTATATAACTACCTCTATATAACTATATAACTACCTCTATATAACTACCTCTATATAACTACCTCTATATAACTACCTCTATATAACTATATATAACTACCTCTATATAACTACCTCTATATAACTACATCTATATAACTACCTCTATATAACTACCTCTATATAACTAACTCTATATAACTACCTCTATATAACTACCTCTATATAACTATATAACTACCTCTATATAACTACCTCTATATAACTACCTCTATATAACTAACTCTATATAACTACCTCTATATAACTAACTCTATATAACTACCTCTATATAACTATATAACTACCTCTATATAACTAACTCTATAACTACCTCTATAACTACCTCTATATAACTACCTCTATATAACTACCTCTATATAACTACCTCTATATAACTATATAACTACCTCTATATAACTACCTCTATATAACTATATAACTACCTCTATATAACTACCTCTATATAACTACCTCTATATAACTATATAACTACCTCTATATAACTACCACTATATAACTAACTCTATATAACTACCACTATATAACTACCTCTATATAACTACCTCTATATAACTACCTCTATAACTAACTATATAACTACTTCTATATAACTACCTCTATATAACTACCTCTATATAACTACATAACTATATAACTACCTCTATATAACTACCTCTATATAACTACCTCTATATAACTACATATAACTAACTCTATATAACTACCTCTATATAACTACCTCTATATAACTATACTAATAACTACCTCTATATAACTAACTCTATATAACTACTAACTCTATATAACTACCTCTATATAACTAACTATATAACTACCTCTATATAACTACTACTATATAACTACCTCTATATAACTAACTCTATATAACTACCTCTATATATAACTATATAACTACCTCTATATAACTAACTATATATAACTACCTCTATATAACTACCTCTATATAACTACCTCTATATAACTACCTATAACTATATAAACTACCTCTATATAACTACAGGAATACCTCTATATAACTACATCTATATATAACTACTCTATATAACTACTACTCTATATAACTATATAACTATATAAACTACCTCTATATAACTACCTCTATATAAACTACCTCTATATAACTAACTCTATATAACTACCTCTATATAACTACCTCTATATAACTACCTCTATATAACTACCTCTATATAACTAACTCTATATAACTACCTCTATATAACTATATAACTACCTCTATATAACTAACTCTATATAACTAACTCTATATAACTACTACCTCTATATAACTAACTCTATATAACTACCTCTATATAACTAACTCTATATAACTACCTCTATATAACTAATAACTACCTCTATATAACTACCTCTATATAACTCTATATAACTAACTCTATATAACTAACTACCTCTATATAACTAACTATATAACTAACTATATAACTACCTCTATATAACTATATAACTACTCTATATAACTACCTCTATATAACTAACTACCTCTATATAACTACCTCTATAACTACCTCTATAACTACCTCTATATAACTATATAACTACTCTATATAACTACCTCTATATAACTAACTCTATATAACTACCTCTATATAACTAACTCTATATAACTAACCTCTATATAACTACCTCTATATAACTAACTCTATATAACTACCTCTATATAACTAACTCTCTATATAACTACCTCTATATAACTAACTCTATATAACTACCTCTATATAACTACCTCTATATAACTAATCTATATAACTACCTCTATATAACTACTCTATATAACTAACTATAACTACCTATATATATAACTACCTCTATATAACTAACTCTATATAACTAACTCTATATAACTACCTCTATATAACTAACTCTCTATATAACTACCTCTATATAACTACCTCTATAACTAACTACCTCTATATAACTACATCTATATAACTAACTCTATATAACTACCTCTATATACCTATATAACTACCTCTACCTATATAACTACCTCTATATAACTACCTCTATATAACTACCTCTATATAACTACCTCTATATAACTACCTCTATATAACTACCTCTATATAACTACCTCTCTATATAACTACCTCTATATAACTACCTCTATATAAACTACCTCTATATAACTACCTCTATATAACTACCTCTATATAACTAACTCTATATAACTACCTCTATATAACTACCTCTATATAACTACCTCTATATAACTACCTCTATATAACTACCTCTATATAACTAACTATATAACTACCTATATAACTATATAACTACCTCTATATAACTACCTACCTCTATATAACTAACTCTCTATATAACTACCTCTATATAACTACCTCTATATAACTACCTCTATATAACTACCTCTATATAACTACCTCTATAACTCTATATAACTACCTCTATATAACTACCTCTATATAACTAACTCTATATAACTAACTCTATATAACTACCTCTATATAACTACTATATAACTATATAACTACCTCTATATAACTACCTCTCTATATAACTAACTCTATATAACTAACTACCTCTATATAACTAACTATAAACTACCTCTATATAACTACCTCTATATAACTAACTCTATAACTAACTCTATATAACTACCTCTATATAACTAACTCTATATAACTACCTAACTAACTATATAACTACCTCTATATAACTAACTCTATATAACTACCTCTATATAACTACCTCTATATAACTACCTCATATAACTATATAACTACCTCTATATAACTACCTCTATATAACTAACTCTATATAACTACCTCTATATAACTACCTCTATATAACTATATAACTACCTCTATATAACTACCTCTATATAACTACCTCTATATAACTACCTCTATATAACTACCTCTATATAACTATAACTATATAACTCTATATAACTACCTCTATATAACTATAACTCTATATAACTACCTCTATATAACTAACTCTATATAACTAACTATATAACTAACTCTATATAACTACCTCTATATAACTATATAACTACCTCTATATAACTACCTCTATATAACTAACTCTCTATATAACTAACTCTATAACTAACTCTATAACTAACTATATAACTACCTCTATATAACTACCTCTATATAACTAACTACCTCTATATAACTACCTCTATATAACTCTATATAACTACCTCTATATAACTATATAACTACCTCTATATAACTACCTCTATATAACTACCTATATAACTAACTATATAACTACCTCTATATAACTACCTCTATATAACTAACTCTATATAACTACCTCTACCTCTATATAACTACCTCTATATAACTACCTCTATATATAACTATATAACTAACTCTATATAACTACCTCTATATAACTAACTCTATATAACTACCTCTATATAACTACCTCTATATAACTACCTATATAACTAACTCTATATAACTACCTCTATATAAACTATATAACTACCTCTATATAACTATATAACTACCTCTATATAACTAACTCTATATAACTACCTCTATATAACTATCTATAAACTACTCTATATAACTATATAACTACCTCCATATAACTAACTCTATATAATATAACTAACTCTATATAACTACCTCTATATAACTAACTCTATATAACTACCTCTATATAACTACCTCTATATAACTAACTCTATATAACTACCTCTATATAACTAACTCTATATAACTACCTCTATATAACTACTACCTCTATATAACTATATAACTAACTCTATATAACTAACTCTATATAACTACCTCTATATAACTACCTCTATACTCTATATAACTAACTCTATATAACTACCTCTACTACTCCTCAATATAACTACCTCTATATAACTACCTCTATATAACTAACTCTATATAACTACCTCTATATAACTAACTCTATATAACTACCTCTATATAACTAACTCTATATAACTACCTCTATATAACTACCTCTATATAACTATATATAACTAACTCTATATAACTACCTCTATATAACTAACTCTATATAACTATATAACTACCTCTATATAACTACCTACTATATAACTACCTCTATATAACTATATAACTACTATATAACTAACTCTATATAACTACCTCTATATAACTACCTCTATATAACTAACTCTATATAACTACCTCTATATAACTACCTCTATATAACTACCTCTATATAACTAACTCTATATAACTACCTCTATATAACTACCTCTATATAACTACCTCTATATAACTAACTCTATATAACTACCTCTATATAACTAACTACCTATATAACTACCTCTATATAACTACCTCTATATAACTAACTCTATATAACTACCTCTATATAACTACCTCTATATAACTACCTCTATATAACTAACTCTATATAACTACCTCTATATAACTAACTCTATATAACTACCTCTATATAACTAACTCTATATAACTACATCTATATAACTACCTCTATATAACTACCTCTATATAACTACCTCTATATAACTACCTCTATATAACTAACTCTATATAACTACCTCTATATAACTACCTCTATATAACTATAACCTCTATATAACTACCTCTATATAACTACCTCTATATAACTATATAACTACTATATAACTATATATAACTACTACCTCTATATAACTACCTCTATATAACTAACTCTATATAACTACCTCTATATAACTACCTCTATATAACTACCTCTATATAACTACCTCTATATAACTACCTCTATATATAATATAACTACCTCTATATAACTACCTCTATATAACTACCTCTATATAACTACCTCTATATAACTAACTCTATATAACTATATAACTACCTCTATATAACTACCTCTATATAACTACCTCTATATAACTACCTCTATATAACTACCTCTATATAACTATATAACTACCTCTATATAACTACCTCTAACTACCTCTATATAACTACCTCTATATAACTATATATAACTAACCTCTATATAACTACCTCTATATAACTACCTCTATATAACTACCTCTATATAACTAACTCTATATAACTACCTCTATATAACTAACTCTATATAACTACCTCTATATAACTAACTCTATATAACTACCTCTATATAACTACCTCTATATAACTACCTCTATATAACTAACTCTATATAACTACCTCTATATAACTAACTCTATATAACTATATAAACTACCTCTATATAACTACCTCTATATAACTAACTCTATATAACTCTATATAACTATATAACTACCTCTATATAACTAACTCTCTATATAACTACCTCTATATAACTACCTCTATATAACTACCTCTATATAACTACCTCTATATAACTACCTCTATATAACTATCTATAACTACCTCTATATAACTACCTCCATATAACTACCTCTATATAACTACCTCTATATAACTAACTCTATATAACTACCTCTATATAACTACCTCTATATAACTATATATAACTACCTCTATATAACTACTACCTCTATATAACTACCTCTATATAACTAACTCTATATAACTACCTATATAACTACCTCTATATAACTAACTCTATATAACTACCTCTATATAACTACCTCTATATAACTACCTCCATATAACTATCTATATAACTACCTCTATATAACTAACTCTATATAACTAACTCTATATAACTACCTCTCTATATAACTACCTCTATATAACTAACTCTATATAACTACCTCTATATAACTACCTCTATATAACTACCTCTATATAACTACCTCTATATAACTACCTCTATATAACTAACTCTACTCTATATAACTACCTCTATATAACTACCTCCTATATAACTACCTCTATATATATAACTCTATATACTACCTCTATATAACTACCTCTATATAACTACCTCTATATAACTACCTCTATATAACTACCTCTATATAACTAACTACTCTATATAACTAACTCTATATAACTACTCTCTATATAACTATATAACTCTATATAACTACCTCTATATAACTACCTCTATATAACTATATATAACTACCTCTATATAACTACCTCTATATAACTAATAACTACTATATAACTACCTCTATATAACTAACTCTATATAACTACCTCTATATAACTACCTATATAACTATATAACTACCTCTAACTACCTCTATATAACTACTATATAACTCTATATAACTACCTCTATATAACTATATAACTACCTCTATATAACTATATATAACTACCTCTATATAACTACCTCTACTCTATATAACTACCTCTATATAACTAACTCTATATAACTACCTCTATATAACTACCTCTATATAACTAACTACTATATAACTAACTCTATATAACTACCTCTATATAACTAACTACCTCTATATAACTATATAACTATAACTCTATATAACTACCTCCATATAATATAACTACCTCTATATAACTAACTCTCTATATAACTAACTCTATATAACTAACTCTATATAACTTGCTACCTCTATATAACTATATAACTACCTCTATATAACTACCTCTATATAACTATATAACTACTACCTCTATATAACTACCTCTATATAACTATATATACTACCTCTATATAACTAACTCTATATAACTACCTCTATATAACTACCTCCATATAACTACCTCTATATAACTACCTCTAATAACTATATAACTACCTCTATATAACTACCTCTATATAACTATCTAACTAACTCTATATAACTACCTCTATATAACTAACTCTATATAACTACCTATATAACTACCTCTATATAACTACCTCTATATATAACTATATAACTAACTCTATATAACTATGGGTATATACTAACTCTATATAACTACCTCTATATAACTAACTCTATATAACTACCTCTATATAACTACCTCTATATAACTAACATCTATATAATAACTCTATATAACTCCTCTATATAACTAACTTATATAACTACCTCTATGTCTATATAACTACCTCTATATAACTACCTCTATAACTATATAACTACCTCTATATAACTACCTCCAACTACCTCTATATAACTAACTCTATATAACTCCTCTATATAACTACCTCTATATAACTAACTATATATAAGATAACTCTATATAGTTATATAACTACCTCTATATAACTATATAACTACTTATATTATAAGATAGTTATATCCCATATATAGTTATGGAAGTCTTATATAGAGATTGATTATAGTAGTTATATAGAGGTAGTTATATTAAGTATATAAGGTAGTTCTTATATAACTATATAGGAGGTAGTTATATAGTTTATATAGAGGTAGTTATATATAGTTAGTTATATAGAGTTAGTTATATGTGAAGTTATATGGAGGTAGTTATATGGATATAGTTATATATAGAGTTAGTTATATAGAGGTAGTTATATAGAGGAGTTATATAGATGGGTGGTTATATGGAGGTAGTTATATAGAGGTAGTTATATAGAGGTAGTTATATAGAGGTAGTTATATAGAGGTAGTTATATAGAGGTAGTTATATAGGAGGTAGTTATATAGAAGTTAGTTATATAGAGGTAGTTATATAGAGGTAGTTATATGAGGTAGTTATATAGAGGTAGTTATATAGAGTAGTTATATAAGTAGTTATATAGAGGTAGTTATATAGAGGTAGTTATATAGAGGTAGTTATATAGAGGTAGTTATATAGAGTAGTTATATAGAGTAGTTATATAGAGTAGTTATATAGAGGTAGTTATATAGAGGTAGTTATATAGAGGTAGTTATATAGAGTTAGTTATATAGAGGTAGTTATATAGAGTTAGTTATATAGAGGTAGTTATATAGAGGTAGTTATATAGAGTTAGTTATATAGAGGTAGTTATATAGAGTTAGTTATATAGAGGTAGTTATATAGAGGTAGTTATATAGAGGTAGTTATATAGAGGTAGTTATATAGAGGTAGTTATATAGAGGTAGTTATATAGAGGTAGTTATATATAGTAGTTATATAGAGGTAGTTATATAGTTTATATAGAGTTAGTTATATAGAGGTAGTTATATAGAGTTAGTTATATAGAGGTAGTTATATAGAGTTAGTTATATAGTTATATAGAGGTAGTTATATAGTTATATAGAGGTAGTTATATAGAGTTAGTTATATAGAGGATAGTTAAATAGAGTTAGTTATATAGAGGTAGTTATATAGTTATATAGAGTTAGTTATATAGAGGTAGTTATATAGAGTTAGTTATATAGAGGTAGTTATATAGATATAGAGTTATATAGTTATATAGAGGTAGTTATATAGATAGAGGTAGTTATATAGTTATATAGAGGTAGTTATATAGAGAGGTAGTTATATAGAGTAGTTATATAGAGGTAGTTATATAGTTATATAGGTAGTTATATAGTAGTTATATAGTTATATATAGTTATATAGAGAGTTATATAACTAGTTATATAGACTAGTAGTTATATAGAGGTAGTTATATAGAGTTAGTTATATAGTTATTATATAGAGGTAGTTATATAAGTAGTTATATAAGTTAGTTATATAAGGTTATAAAAGTTAAGTTAGTTATATAGGTAGTTATATAAGTAGTTATATAGATATAGTTATATAGAGGTAGTTATAAGTTAGTTATATAGAGTTAGTTATATAGAGAGTAGTTATATAGAGTAGTTATATAGAGGTTAGTTATATAGTTATATAGAGGTAGTTATATAGAGGTAGTTATATAGTTATATATAGGTAGTTATATAGAGTTTATATAGTAGTTATATAAGTTAGTTATATAGAGGTAGTTATATAGAGGTTATATAGAGTTAGTTATATAGAGGTAGTTATATAGAGTTAGTTATATAGGAGGTAGTTATATAGAGGTAGTTATATAGGTTATATAGAGGTAGTTATATAGAGGTAGTTATATAGAGGTAGTTATATAGAGTTAGTTATATAGTTATATAGAGGTAGTTATATAGAGGTAGTTATATAGAGGTAGTTATATAGAGTTAGTTATATAGTTATATAGAGTAGTTATATATAGGAGGTAGTTATATAGAGTTAGTTATATAGAGGTAGTTATATAGAGGTAGTTATATAGTTATTATATAGAGGTAGTTATATAGAGGTAGTTATATAGAGGTTATATAGAGGTAGTTATATAGAGTATATATAGAGTTAGTTATATAGAGGTAGTTATATAGAGTTATTATATAGAGGTAGTTATATAGAAAGTTAGTTATATAGTTATATAGAGGTAGTTATATAGAGGTAGTTATATAGAGGTAGTTATATAGAGGTAGTTATATAGAGTATATATAGAGGTGGAGTTAGTTATATAGAGGTAGTTATATAGAGGTAGTTATATAGTTATATAGAGGTAGTTATATAGAGACATTATATAGTTATTATAGGTAGTTATATAGAGTTAGTTATATAGAGGTAGTTATATAGAGTAGTTATATAGAGGTAGTTATATAGGTAGTTAGTTATATAGAGGTAGTTATATAGAGGTAGTTATATAGAGTTAGTTATATAGTGGTAGTTATATAGAGGTAGTTATATAGAGGTAGTTATATAGAGGTAGTTATATAGTGGTAGTTATATAAGAGGTAGTTATATAGAGGTAGTTATATAGAGGTAGTTATATAGTTATATAGAGTTATATAGAGGTAGTTATATAGATGTAGTTATATAGAGGTAGTTATATAGAGGTAGTTATATAGAGTTAGTTATATAGAGGTAGTTATATAGAGGTAGTTATATAGTTATATAGAGGTAGTTATATAGTTATATAGAGGTAGTTATATAGAGGTAGTTATATAGAGTTAGTTATATAGAGGTAGTTATATAGAGTTAGTTATATAGAGGTAGTTATATAGAGGTAGTTATATAGAGGTAGTTATATAGTTATATAGAGGTAGTTATATAGAGGTAGTTATATAGAGTTAGTTATATAGTTTATATAGAGGTAGTTATATAGATGTAGTTATATAGGTAGTTATATAGAGGTAGTTATATAGAGTTAGTTATATAGAGGTAGTTATATAGAGTAGTTATATAGAGGTAGTTATATAGAGGTAGTTATATAGTTATATAGAGGTAGTTATATAGAGGTAGTTATATAGTTAGTTATATAAGTAGTTATATAGAGTTAGTTATATAGTTATATAGAGTTAGTTATATAGTTATATAGAGGTAGTTATATAGAGGTAGTTATATAGAGGTAGTTATATAGAGTAGTTATATAGTTATATAGAGGTAGTTATATAGAGTTAGTTATATAGAGTAGTTATATAGAGGTAGTTATATAGTTATATAGAGGTAGTTATATAGAGTAGTTATATAGAGTTATTATATAGAGGTAGTTATATAGAGGTAGTTATATAGAGGTAGTTATATTAGTTATATAGAGGTAGTTAGTTATATAGAGGTAGTTATATAGAGGTAGTTATATAGAGTAGTTATATAGAGGTAGTTATATATAGAGGTAGTTATATAGAGGTAGTTATATAGAGTAGTTATATAGAGTTAGTTATATAGAGGTAGTTATATAGAGTAGTTATATAGAGGTAGTTATATAGAGGTAGTTATATAGAGGTAGTTATATAGAGTTAGTTATATAGAGGTAGTTATATAGAGTTAGTTATATAGTTAGTTATATAGAGTATTATATAGTTATATAGAGGTAGTTATATAGAGGTAGTTATATAGAGGTAGTTATATAGAGTTAGTTATATAGAGTTAGTTATATAGAGGTAGTTATATAAGGTAGTTATATAGAGTAGTTATATAGTTATATAGAGGTAGTTATATAGAGGTAGTTATATAGAGTTAGTTATATAGAGGTAGTTATATAGAGTTAGTTATATAGAGTTATAGTTATATAGAGGTAGTTATATAGAGTTAGTTATATAGAGTTAGTTATATAGAGGTAGTTATATAGAGGTAGTTATATAGGAGGTAGTTATATAGTTATATAGAGGTAGTTATATAGAGTTAGTTATATAGTTAGGTAGTTATATAGAGGTAGTTATATAGAGTAGTTATATAGAGGTAGTTATATAGAGTTAGTTATATAGAGAGTAGTTATATAGAGGTAGTTTATATATATAAATAGTTATATAGAGTTTATATAGAGTAGTTATATAGAGG
Organism: Oncorhynchus nerka; assembly: GCF_034236695.1. Lineage (NCBI taxonomy): Eukaryota > Metazoa > Chordata > Actinopteri > Salmoniformes > Salmonidae > Oncorhynchus > Oncorhynchus nerka. Next base: position 98,821,403 of record NC_088399.1, on the reverse strand, counting down.
TAGTTATAGAGGTAGTTATATAGAGGTAGTTATATAGAGTAGTTATATAGTTATATAGAGGTAGTTATATAGTAGTTATATAGAGTTAGTTATATAGAGGTAGTTATATAGAGTTAGTTATATAGAGTAGTTATATGGAGTAGTTATATAGAGGTAGTTATATAGTTATTATAGAGGTAGTTATATAGAGGTAGTTATATAGAGTTAGTTATATAGTGGTAGTTATATAGTTATATAGAGGTAGTTATATAGAGGTAGTTATATAGTTTATATAGAGGTAGTTATATAGAGGTAGTTATATAGTTATATAGAGGTAGTTATATAGAGGTAGTTATATAGATGTAGTTATATAGAGGTAGTTATATAGAGGTAGTTATATAGAGTTAGTTATATAGAGGTAGTTATATAGAGGTAGTTATATAGAGTAGTTATATAGAGGTAGTTATATAGTGGTAGTTATATAGAGGTAGTTATATAGAGGTAGTTATATAGAGGTAGTTATATAGTGGTAGTTATATAGAGGTAGTTATATAGAGGTAGTTATATAGAGGTAGTTATATAGTTATATAGTAGTTATATAGAGGTAGTTATATAGAGTGTAGTTATATAGAGGTAGTTATATAGAGGTAGTTATATAGATGTAGTTATATAGTTATATAGAGGTAGTTATATAGAGTAGTTATATAGAGGTAGTTATATAGGGGTATTATATAGAGTTAGTTATATAGTTATATAGAGGTAGTTATATAGAGGTAGTTATATAGGTAGTTATATAGAGGTAGTTATATAGAGGTTAGTTATATATAGAGTTAGTTATATAGAGGTAGTTATATAGAGGTAGTTATATAGTTATATAGAGGTAGTTATATAGAGGTAGTTATATAGAGGTAGTTATATAGATAGTTATATAGATTAGTATATAGTAGTTATATAGAGGTAGTTATATAGTTATTATATAGAGGTAGTTATATAGAGGTAGTTATATAGAGGTAGTTATATAGAGTTAGTTATATAGAGGTAGTTATATAGAGTTAGTTATATAGAGGTTATATAGAGGTAGTTATATAGAGTTAGTTATATAGAGTATTATAGAGGTAGTTATATAGAGTTATTATATAGAGGTAGTTATATAGAGGTAGTTATATAGAGTTAGTTATATAGAGTAGTATATAGAGGTAGTTATATAGAGGTAGTTATATAGAGGTAGTTATATAGAGGTAGTTATATAGTTATATAGAGGTAGTTATATAGAGTTAGTTATATAGAGGTAGTTATATAGAGGTAGTTATATAGAGGTAGTTATATAGAGTTAGTAGTTATATAGAGTTAGTTATATAGAGTAGTTATATAGAGTTAGTTATATAGAGTAGTTATATAGAGGTAGTTATATAGAGGTAGTTATATAGAGGTAGTTATATAGAGGTAGTTATATAGAGGTAGTTATATAGAGGTAGTTATATAGAGTTAGTTATATAGTAGTTATATAGAGTTAGTTATATAGTTTATATAGAGTAGTTATATAGAGGTAGTTATATAGAGGTAGTTATATAGAGGTAGTTATATAGTTATATAGAGGTAGTTATATAGTTAGTTATATAGAGGTAGTTATATAGAGGTAGTTATATAGATGTAGTTATATAGAGGTAGTTATATAGAGGTAGTTATATAGAGTTAGTTATATAGAGTTAGTTATATAGAGGTAGTTATATAGAGTTAGTTATATAGAGGTAGTTATATAGTTATATAGAGTTTATATAGAGGTAGTTATATAGAGTAGTTATATAGAGGTAGTTATATAGAGTTAGTTATATAGAGGTAGTTATATAGAGGTAGTTATATAGTATATAGTTATATAGAGGTAGTTATATAGAGGTAGTTATATAGTTATATAGAGGTAGTTATATAGAGGTAGTTATATAGTTATATAGAGGTAGTTATATAGAGGTAGTTATATAGAGGTAGTTATATAGAGGTAGTTATATAGTTATATAGAGGTAGTTATATAGAGGTAGTTATATAGTTATATAGAGGTAGTTATATAGAGTAGTTATATAGAGGTAGTTATATAGAGTTAGTTATATAGAGTAGTTATATAGAGGTAGTTATATAGAGGTAGTTATATAGTTATATAGAGGTAGTTATATAGAGGTAGTTATATAGAGTTAGTTATATAGTTAGTTATATAGAGGTAGTTATATAGAGGTAGTTATATAGAGTAGTTATATAGAGGTAGTTATATAGAGGTAGTTATATAGAGGTAGTTATATAGAGGTAGTTATATAGTTATATTAGTTATATAGAGTAGTTATATAGATGTAGTTATATAGAGGTAGTTATATAGATATAGGTAGTTATATAGAGGTAGTTATATAGAGGTAGTTATATAGAGGTAGTTATATAGAGGTAGTTATATAGTTATATAGAGAGGTAGTTATATAGAGTAGTTATATAGTAGTTATATAGAGTAGTTATATAGAGGTAGTTATATAGTAGTTATATAGAGGTAGTTATATAGAGGTAGTTATATAGAGGTAGTTATATAGAGTTAGTTATATAGAGGTAGTTATATAGAGGTAGTTATATAGATGTAGTTATATAGAGTATTATATAGAGGTAGTTATATAGAGTTAGTTATATAGAGGTAGTTATATAGAGGTAGTTATATAGAGGTAGTTATATAGAGGTAGTTATTAGTTATATAGAGGTAGTTATATAGAGGTAGTTATATAGAGTTAGTTATATAGAGGTAGTTATATATAGTTAGTTATATAGTTATATAGAGGTAGTTATATAGTTATATAGAGTTAGTTATATAGAGAGTTATATAGTTAGTTATATAGTTATATAGAGTTATATAGAGTAGTTATATAGAGGTAGTTATATAGAGGTAGTTATATAGAGTTAGTTATATAGAGGTAGTTATATAGAGGTAGTTATATAGTTATTATAGAGGTAGTTATATAGAGGTATTATATAGTTAGTTATATAGAGTAGTTATATAGTTATATAGAGTAGTTATATAGTTATATAGAGGTAGTTATATAGAGTTAGTTATATAGAGGTAGTTATATAGAGGTAGTTATATAGTTATATAGAGTTAGTTATATAGAGTAGTTATATAGAGGTAGTTATATAGAGGTAGTTATATAGAGGTAGTTATATAGATAGTTATATAGAGGTAGTTATATATATAGAGGTAGTTATATAGTTATATAGAGTTAGTTATATAGAGGTAGTTATATAGTTATATAGAGGTAGTTATATAGAGGTAGTTATATAGTTATATAGAGGTAGTTATATAGAGGTAGTTATATATATATAGAGGTAGTTATATAGAGGTAGTTATATAGAGGTAGTTATATAGTTATATAGAGGTAGTTATATAGAGGTAGTTATAGAGTAGTTATATAGAGGTAGTTATATAGAGTTAGTTATATAGAGGTAGTTATATAGAGTAGTTATATAGAGGTAGTTATATAGAGGTAGTTATATAGTTATATAGAGGTAGTTATATAGAGTAGTTATATAGAGTTAGTTATATATAGGTAGTTATATAGAGTTAGTTATATAGAGGTAGTTATATAGAGGTAGTTATATAGAGAGTAGTTATATAGTTATATAGAGTAGTTATATAGAGGTAGTTATATAGAGTTAGTTATATAGAGGTAGTTATATAGAGGTAGTTATATAGAGGTAGTTATATAGAGTAGTTATATAGAGGTAGTTATATAGAGGTAGTTATATAGAGGTAGTTATATAGAGGTAGTTATATAGAGGTAGTTATATAGATATAGAGGTAGTTATATAGAGTTAGTTATATAGAGGTAGTTATATAGAGGTAGTTATATAGTTATATAGAGGTAGTTATATAGAGGTAGTTATATAGAGTTAGTTATAGAGGTAGTTATATAGTTATATAGGTAGTTATATAGAGGTAGTTATATAGAGTAGTTATATAGAGGTAGTTATATAGAGTTAGTTATATAGTTATATAGAGGTAGTTATATAGAGGTAGTTATATAGTTATATAGAGGTAGTTATATAGAGGTAGTTATATAGAGGTAGTTATATAGAGTTAGTTATATAGAGGTAGTTATATAGGTAGTTATATGGAGGTAGTTATATAGAGTTAGTTATATAGAGGTAGTTATATAGAGGTAGTTATATAGATATAGAGTTAGTTATATAGAGGTAGTTATATAGAGGTAGTTATATAGAGGTAGTTATATAGTTATATAGAGGTAGTTATATAGAGGTAGTTATATAGTAGTTATACTAGTTATATAGAGGTAGTTATATAGAGGTAGTTATATAGATGTAGTTATATAGAGGTAGTTATATAGAGTAGTTATATAGATGTAGTTATATAGTAGTTATATAGAGTTAGTTATATAGAGGTAGTTATATAGTTATATAGGTAGTTATATATAGAGTTATATAGATAGTTATATAGAGGTAGTTATATAGAGTTTATATAGAGGTAGTTATATAGAGTAGTTATATAGAGTTAGTTATATATAGAGTTTATATAGTTATATAGAGGTAGTTATATAGAGTAGTTATATAGAGTTAGTTATATAGAGGTAGTTATATAGTAGTTATATAGAGGTAGTTATATAGAGGTAGTTATATAGAGTTAGTTATATAGATATAGAGGTAGTTATATAGAGTTAGTTATATAGTTATTATATAGAGGTAGTTATATAGAGTTAGTTATATATAGGTAGTTATATAGAGGTAGTTATATAGAGGTAGTTATATAGAGTTAGTTATATAGAGTTATTATATAGAGAGTAGTTATATAGAGGTAGTTATATAGAGGTAGTTATATAGAGTTAGTTATATAGAGGTAGTTATATAGAGTAGTTATATAGAGGTAGTTATATAGAGGTAGTTATATAGAGTAGTTATATAGTTATATAGAGGTAGTTATATAGAGGTAGTTATATAGAGTTAGTTATATAGAGGTAGTTATATAGAGGTAGTTATATAGAGTTAGTTATATAGAGGTAGTTATATAGAGTTAGTTATATAGGAGGTAGTTATATAGAGTAGTTATATAGTTATATAGAGGTAGTTATATAGAGGTAGTTATATAGAGTTAGTTATATAGAGGTAGTTATATAGAGTTAGTTATATAGAGGTAGTTATATAGAGGTAGTTATATAGATATAGTTATATAGAGTAGTTATATAGAGGTAGTTATATATAGAGTTAGTTATATAGAGTTATATAGAGGTAGTTATATAGAGGTAGTTATATAGAGTAGTTATATAGAGGTAGTTATATAGAGTTAGTTATATAGAGGTAGTTATATAGAGGTAGTTATATAGAGTTAGTTATATAGAGTTAGTTATATTATTATAGAGGTAGTTATATAGAGTTAGTTATATAGAGGTAGTTATATAGAGTTAGTTATATAGAGGTAGTTATATAGAGTTAGTTATATAGAGGTAGTTATATAGTTAGTTATAGAGGTAGTTATATAGAGGTAGTTATATAGAGTAGTTATATAGAGGTAGTTATATAGTTATTTAGAGTTAGTTATATAGAGTAGTTATATAGAGTTATTATATATAGGTAGTTATATAGTTATATAGAGGTAGTTATATAGGAGGTAGTTATATAGAGGTAGTTATATAGAGGTAGTTATTAGTTATAGGAGGTAGTTATATAGAGTTAGTTATATAGAGGTAGTTATATAGAGGTAGTTATATAGAGGTAGTTATATAGAGGTAGTTATATAGAGGTAGTTATATAGAGGTAGTTATATAGAGGTAGTTATATAGTTATATAGAGGTAGTTATATAGAGGTAGTTATAGTTATATAGTAGTTATATAGAGGTAGTTATATAGTAGTTATATAGGTAGTTATATAGAGGTAGTTATATAGAGTTAGTTATATAGATGTAGTTATATAGAGTTAGTTATATAGTTATATAGAGTTAGTTATATAAGGTAGTTATATAGTTATATAGAGGTAGTTATATAGAGGTAGTTATATAGTTATATAGAGTTAGTTATATAGAAGTTATATAGTTATATAGAGGTAGTTATATAGAGTAGTTATATAGTTATATAGAGGTAGTTATATAGAGGTTATAAGTTATATAGAGGTAGTTATATAAGTATTATATAGAGTAGTTATATAGAGTTAGTTATTAGTTATATGGAGGTAGTTATATAGAGTTAGTTATATAGAGGTAGTTATATAGAGGTAGTTATATAGAGTAGTTATATAGGTAGTTATAAGTGGTGATTATATAGAGGTAGTTATATAGAGTAGTTATATAGAGGTAGTTATATAGTTATTATAGAGGTAGTTATATAGAGGTAGTTATATAGTTATATAGGTAGTTATATAGTTATATAGAGTTAGTTATATAGAGGTAGTTATATAGATGTAGTTATATAGAGTAGTTATATAGAGGTAGTTATATAGAGTTAGTTATATAGAGGTAGTTATATAGAGGTTGAATTATATAAGTTAGTTATATAGAGTTAGTAGTTATATAGAGGTAGTTATTATAGGTAGTTATATAGAGGATTAGTTATATAGGGTTAGTTATATAGTTATAGAAGTAGTTATATAGAGGTAGTTATATAGAGTTAGTTATATAGTGGTAGTTATATAGTTATATAGAGGTAGTTATATAGAGGTAGTTATATAGTTATTATATAGAGGTAGTTATATAGAGTTAGTTATATAGTTAGTTATATAGAGTTAGTTATATAGAGGTAGTTATATAGTTATATAGAGGTAGTTATATAGAAATAGTTATATAGTTATATAGAGGTAGTTATACTAGAGTAGTTATATAGTTATATAAGTTAGTTATATAAGGTTAGTTATATGAAGTTAGTTATATGGGTAGTTATATAGAGTTAGTTATATAGAGGTAGTTATATAGAGGTAGTTATATAGAGGTAGTTATATAGAGTTAGTTATATAGTGGTAGTTATATAGAGGTAGTTATATAGAGTAGTTATATAGAGGTAGTTATATAGAGTTAGTTATATAGTTATATAGAGGTAGTTATATAGAGGTAGTTATATAGGTAGTTATATAGTGGTAGTTATATAGAGGTAGTTATATAGGGGTAGTTATATAGTTATATAGAGGTAGTTATATAGAGGTAGTTATATAGAGGTAGTTATATAGAGTTAGTTATATAGATATAGGTAGTTATATAGTTATATAAGTAGTTATATATAGGTAGTTATATAGGAAGTAGTTATATAGTTATATAAGGTAGTTATATAGAGGTAGTTATATAGAGTTAGTTATATAGAGGTAGTTATATAGAGTTAGTTATATAGTTTATATAGAGGTAGTTATTATAGAGGTAGTTATATAGTTATATAGAGGTAGTTATATAGAGGTAGTTATATAGAGTTAGTTATATAGTTATTATATAGAGTAGTTATATAGATGTAGTTATATAGAGTTATTATAGAGGTAGTTATATATTAGTTATATAGAGGGTAGTTATATAGAGTTAGTTATATAGAGGTAGTTATATAGAGGTAGTTATATAGTTATATAGAGGTAGTTATATAGAGGTAGTTATATAGAGTTAGTTATATAGAGGTAGTTATATAGAGTTAGTTATATAGTTATATAGAGTAGTTATATAGTTATATAGAGGTAGTTATATAGAGGTAGTTATATAGTTATATAGTTATATAGAGTAGTTATATAGAGGTAGTTATATAGTTATATAGAGGTAGTTATATATAGTTATATGGAGAGTAAGTTATATGGAGGTAGTTATATAGAGTTATATAGAGTTAGTTATATAGAGGTAGTTATATAGAGTTAGTTATATAGAGGTAGTTATATAGAGTTAGTTATATAGAGGTAGTTATATAGTTATATAAGTAGTTATATAAGGTAGTTATATAAGTTAGTTATATAGAGTTATATAATAGTTATATAGTTATATAGAGGTAGTTATATAGAGGTAGTTATATAAGTTAGTTATATATAGTTATATAGAGTTAGTTATATAGAGGTAGTTATATAGAGTTAGTTATATAGATAGTTATATAGTTATATAGAGTTAGTTATATAGAGTTAGTTATATAGAGTTAGTTATATAGAGGTAGTTATATAGAGTTAGTTATATAGGGTAGTTATATAGAGTTAGTTATATAGAGTTTATATAGTTATATAGAGTAGTTATATAGGAATATAGAGTTAGTTATATAGTAGTTATATAGAGTAGTTATATAGATGTAGTTATATAGAGTAGTTATATATATAGTAGTTATATAGAGTTAGTTATATAGAGGTAGTTATATAGAGTTAGTTATATAGTTATATAGAGGTAGTTATATAGTAGTTATATAGTTATATAGAGGTAGTTATATAGAGGTAGTTATATAGATATAAGTAGTTATATAGTTATATAGAGGTAGTTATATAGAGGTAGTTATATAAGTTAGTTATATAGAGGTAGTTATATAGTGTTAGTTATATAGAGGTAGTTATATAGAGTTAGTTATTATAGTAGTTATATAGTAGTTATATAAGGTAGTTATATAGAGGTAGTTATATAGTTATATAGAGGTAGTTATATAGAAGTAGTTATATAGTTATATAGAGTTAGTTATATAGAGGTTAGTTATATATAGTTATATGGAGTAGTTATATAGAGGTAGTTATATAGAGAGTTAGTTTATATAGAGGTAGTTATATAGTAGTTATATAGTGGTAGTTATATAGAGGTAGTTATATAGAGTTAGTTATATAGAGTAGTTATATAGTGGTTAGTTATATAGAGGTAGTTATATAGAGGTAGTTATATAGTTATATAGAGGTAGTTATATATAGTTATATAGATGTAGTTATATAGTTTATATAGAGGTAGTTATATAGAGTAGTTATATAGTTATATAGAGGTAGTTATATAGAGTTAGTTATATAGAGGTAGTTATATAGAGGTAGTTATATAGAGGTAGTTATATAGAGGTAGTTAAATAGAGTAGTTATATAGAGGTAGTTATATAGAGGTAGTTATATAGAGGTAGTTATATAGAGTTAGTTATATAGTGGTAGTTATATAGAGTTAGTTATATAGAGGTAGTTATATAGATAGTATAAGTTATTATATAGTTATATAGAGGTAGTTATATAGAGTTAGTTATATAGTTTATATAGAGGTAGTTATATAGAGTTAGTTATATAGAGTTAGTTATATAGAGGTAGTTATATAGAGTTAGTTATATAGAGGTAGTTATATAGAGTTAGTTATATAGAGGTAGTTATATAGAGGTAGTTATATAGAGGTAGTTATATAGAGTTAGTTATATAGAGGTAGTTATATAGAGTTAGTTATATAGAGTTAGTTATATAGGAAGTTAGTTATATAGAGGTAGTTATATAGGTAGTTATATAGAGTTAGTTATATAGAGGTAGTTATATAGAGTTAGTTATATAGAGGAGGTAGTTATATAGAGTTAGTTATATAAGTTATAGAGGTAGTTATATAGAGAAGTTATATAGAGTTATAGAGGTTATATAGAGGTAGTTATATAGAGTTAGTTATATAGAGGTAGTTATATAGTTATTTATATAGTTATATAGAGGTAGTTATATAGTTATATAGAGGTAGTTATATAGAGGTAGTTATATAGAGTTAGTTATATAGAGGTAGTTATATAGAGTTAGTTATATAGTTATATAAGTAGTTATATAGAGTTAGTTATATAGAGGTAGTTATATAGTTATATAGAGGTAGTTATATAGAGGTAGTTATATAGTTATATAGAGGTAGTTATATAGAGGTAGTTATATAGTTAGTTATATAGAGGTAGTTATATAGAGGTAGTTATATAGAGTTAGTTATATAGAGTTAGTTATATAGAGGTAGTTATATAGTTATATAGAGGTAGTTATATAGAGGTAGTTATATAGTGGTTAGTTATATAGAGGGAGTTATATAGATGGTAGTTATATAGAGGTAGTTATATAGTAGTTATATAGAGGTAGTTATATAGTAGTTATATAGAGTTAGTTATATAGAGGTAGTTATATAGAGTTAGTTATATAGTTATATAGTAGTTATATAGTTATATAGAGGTAGTTATATAGAGGTAGTTATATAGTTATATAGAGTAGTTATATAGAGTTAGTTATATAGTAGTTATATAGAGTAGTTATATAGTTTATATAGAGGTAGTTATATAGGAGTAGTTATATAGAGGTAGTTATATAGAAATAGTTATATAGTTATATAGTTATATAGGTAGTTATATAGAGGTAGTTATATAGTTTATATAGAGGTAATTATATAGAGTAGTTATATAGTAGTTATATTATATTAGTTATATAGAGGTAGTTATATAATTATATAAGGTAGTTATATAGAGGTAGTTATATAGATGTAGTTATATAGAGGTAGTTATATAGAGGTAGTTATATAGTTATATAGAGGTAGTTATAGAGTAGTTATATAGTTATATAGAGGTAGTTATATAGAGGTAGTTATATAGAGGTTAGTTATATAGAGTTAGTTATATAGAGGTAGTTATATGGTTTATATAGAGGTAGTTATATAGAGTTATTATATAGTTAGTTATATAGAGTTGAATTTATATAGAGGTAGTTATATAGATTAGTTATATAGTTATATAGAAGTTATATAGTTAGTTATATAAGTTATATAGAGGTAGTTATATAGAGGTAGTTATATAGGTAGTTAGTTATAAGTAGTTATATAGAAGTAGTTATATAGTTATATAGAGGTAGTTATATAGAGAGGTAGTTATATAGAGAGGTAGTTATATAGAGAGTTAATTATATAGAGGTAGTTATATAGAGGTAGTTATATAAGTAGTATATAGAGTTAGTTATATGATATTAGTTATATAGAGTTAGTTATATAGAGGTAGTTATATAAGGTAGTTATATAGAGTTAGTTATATAGAGGTAGTTATATAGAGTTAGTTATATAAGGTAGTTATATAGAGTTAGTTATATAGTTATATTAGTTATATAGAAGTGGTTATATAGAGTTAGTTATATAGTTATATAGAGTTAGTTATATAGAGGTAGTTATATAGATGTAGTTATATAGAGGTTAGTTATATAGAGGTAGTTATATAGAGTTAGTTATATAGAGGTAGTTATTATATAGAGGTAGTTATATAGTTATATAGAGGTAGTTATATAGAGTTAGTTATATAGAAGTTAGTTATATAAAGAATAGTTATATATAGTTATATAGGGGTTAGTTATATAGAGGTATTTATAGAAATTAGTTATATAAGTGGTTATATAGAGGTAGTTATAGAATTATATAGACGTAGTTATATAAGTAATTTATAAGTTAGTTATATAGGGTAGTTATATAGAAATTGAGGTTTATATAGTTATATAGAGAGGTAGTTATATAGAGTTAGTTATATAGAGGTAGTTATATGAGTAGTTATATAGTTTATATAGAGGTAGTTATATAGTTATATAGGTAGTTATATAGAGGTAGTTATATAAGGTTAGTTATATAGAATAGTTATATAGAGTTAGTTATATAGAGGTAGTTATATAGAGGTAGTTATAGTTATATAGAGTTAGTTATATAGAGGTAGTTATATAGAGGTAGTTATATACAGGTAGTTATAGTGGTAGTTATATATAGTTATATAGGTAGTTATATAGTTATATAGATCTAGTTATATAGGAGTTAGTTATATAGAGTTAGTTATATAGAGTTAGTTATATAGAGGTAGTTATATAGAGGTAGTTATATAGAGTTATATAGTTATATAGAGGTAGTTATAGAGGTAGTTATATAGAGTTAGTTATATAGAGGTAGTTATATAGAGTTAGTTATATAGTTATATAGAGGTAGTTATATAGTTATATAGAGTTAGTTATATAGAGGTAGTTATATAGAGTAGTTATATAGTTATATAGAGGTAGTATATAGTAGTTATATAGAGGTAGTTATATAGAGGTAGTTATATAGTTATATAGAGGTAGTTATATATATAGTTAGTTATATAGAGTTAGTTATATAGAGTTAGTTATATAGAGGTAGTTATATAGAGGTAGTTATATAGAGTTAGTTATATAGAGGTAGTTATATAGAGGTAGTTATATAGAGTTAGTTATATAGAGTAGTTATATAGTTATATAGGTTATTATATAGAGGTAGTTAAAGTTATATAGGAGTTAGTTATATAGTTATATAGAGGTAGTTATATATAGTTAGTTATATAGTAGTATATGGAGGTAGTTATATGGAGGTAGTTATATAGAGTTAGTTATATAGAGGTATTTATATATAGGTAGTTATATAGAGGTAGTTATATAGAGTTATTATATAGAGGTAGTTATATAGTAGTTATATAGTTATATAGAGGTAGTTATATAGTTATATAGGGTAGTTATATATAGTTAGTTATATAGAGTTAGTTATATAGAGGTAGTTATATAGTTATATGGTTATATAGTTTATATAGAGTTAGTTATATAGAGGTAGTTATATAGAGTTAGTTATATAGTTATATAGAGGAATATAGTTATATAGAGGTAGTTATATAGTAGTTATATAGAGTTAGTTATATAGTTTATATAGTTATATAGGTAGTTATATAGAGGTAGTTATATAGTTATATAGAGGTAGTTATATAGAGTTAGTTATATAGAGTTAGTTATATAGAGTTAGTTATATATTATATAGAGGAGTAGTTATATAGATGTAGTTATATAGTTATATAGAGGTAGTTATATAGAGGTAGTTATATAGAGGTAGTTATATAGAGGTAGTTATATAGTTAGTTATATAGAGGTAGTTATATATTAGTTATATAGTTATATAGAGGTAGTTATATAGAGTTAGTTATATAGAGTTAGTTATATAGAGTAGTTATATAGAGTTAGTTATATAGAGGTAGTTATATAGTAGTTATATAGAGTTAGTTATATAGAGGTAGTTATATAGAGGTAGTTATATGTTATATAGAGGTAGTTATATAGAGTTAGTTATATAGAGTTAGTTATATTTTATATAGAGTTAGTTATATGATAGTTATATAGTGGTAGTTATATAGAGGTAGTTATATAGAGTTAGTTATATAGTTATATAGAGTAGTTATATAGAGGTAGTTATATAGTTAGTTATATAGAGGTAGTTATATAGAGTTAATTATATAGTTATATAGAGGTAGTTATATAGAGGTAGTTATATAGTTATTTAGAGGTAGTTATATAGAGGTAGTTATATAGAGTTAGTTATATAGAGGTAGTTATATAGTTATATAGGTAGTTATATAGAGTTATATAGTTATATAGAGGTAGTTATATAGAGGTAGTTATATAGTTATATAGAGGTAGTTATATAGAGGTAGTTATATAGAGGTAGTTATATAGAGTTAGTTATATAGAGGTAGTTATATAGAGTTAGTTATATAGTTATATAGAGGTAGTTATATAGTTAGTTATATAGTTAGTTATATAGGTAGTTATATAGATTATATAGAGTTAGTTATATAGAGGTAGTTATATAGTTATATAGAGGTAGTTATATAGAGGTAGTTATATAGTTATATAGAGGTAGTTATATAGAGGTAGTTATATAGTTATATAGAGGTAGTTATATAGAGGTAGTTATATAGAGTTAGTTATATAGAGGTAGTTATATGGAGGTAGTTATATGGAGGTAGTTATATAGAGTTAGTTATATAGAGGTAGTTATATAGAGGTAGTTATATAGGGTAGTTATATAGTAGTTATATAGAGTTAGTTAGTTATATAGAGGTAGTTATATAGAGGTAGTTATATAGTTATATAGAGTGTAGTTATATAGAGGTAGTTATATAGAGTTAGTTATATAGAGGTAGTTATATAGAGTTAGTTATATAAGTTATATAGAGGTAGTTATATAGTTATATATAAGTAGTTATATAGAGGTAGTTATATAGAGTTATAAGTTATAGAGGTAGTTATATAGTTATATAGAGGTAGTTATATAGAGTTAGTTATATAAGTTAATTATATAGAGGTAGTTATATAGAGTTAGTTATATAGAGGTAGTTATATAGTTATATAGAGGTAGTTATATAGTAGTTATATAGATAAGTTAGTTATATAGAGTAGTTATATAGAAGTTATATATATATAAGTAGTTATATAGAGTTAGTATATAGGGTAGTTATAATTATATAGAGTAGTTATATAGAGTTAGTTATATAGAGGTAGTTATATAGAGGTAGTTATATAGAGTTAGTTATATAGAGGTAGTTATATAGAGTTAGTTATATAGTAGTTATATAGGGGTAGTTATATAGAGGTAGTTATATAGTTATATAGAGGTAGTTATATAGAGGTAGTTATATAGAGTTAGTTATATAGAGGTAGTTATATTAGTTATATAGAGTAGTTATATAGAGGTAGTTATATAGTTATATAGTTTATAGGGTAGTTATATAAGTAGTTATATAGAGTTAGTTATTGTAGTATATAGGGTAGTTATATAGATGTAGTTATATAGAGGTAGTTATATAGAGGTAGTTATAGAGTTAGTTATATAGAGTAGTTATATAGTAGTTATATAGTTTATATAGTTATATAGAGGTAGTTATATAGAGGTAGTTATATAGTTAGTTATATAGAGGTAGTTATATAGAGTTAGTTATATAGTTATATAGAGGTAGTTATATAGTTATATAGAGTAGTTATATAGAGTAGTTATATAGAGGTAGTTATATAGTTATATGAGGTAGTTATATGGAGGTAGTTATATAGAGTTAGTTATATAGGGTATATATAGTTATATAAAGGTAGTTATATAGAGGTAGTTATATGGAGGTATAGTTGTTATAGAGTTAGTTTATATAGTTATATAAGTAGTTATATAGAGATTAGTTATATAAGTAATTATAAATTAGTTATATAGAGATTGAATTATATAGAGTAGTTATAGAGGTAGTTATATAGGGTTAGTTATAGAGAGTAGTTATATAGAGTTAGTTATATAAGTAGTTATATAGAGTTAGTTATATAGTTATATAGAGGTAGTTATATAAGAGTAGTTATATAGAGTTGAATTATATAAGTAGTTATATAGAAGTTAGTTATATAGTTATATAGAGTAGTTATAGAGTAGTTATATAGTTATTTAGAGGTAGTTATATAGGAGTAGTTATATAGAGTTAGTTATATAGGAGTAGTTATATAGAGGTAGTTATATAGAGGTAGTTATATAAGTTATATAGAGGTAGTTATATAGAGGTAGTTATATAGAGTTAGTTATATAGAGGTAGTTATATAGAGGTAGTTATATAGAGGTAGTTATATAGAGGTAGTTATATAGTATA